>NC_086226.1:11692256-11997381 GCF_035770615.1 Melospiza melodia melodia | reverse complement strand
GAAGAAAATCCCTTCACTGCAGTCATTGTTGAAAAATGTGGTTGTCTTAACAACATCAGGAAATGGTTAAGTATAACATCTTACGTACAATAAGCTCAGGTTATTTTATTTATATTTGTAACAGTGTGAAAAGGCAGATATCTAAAGGATCTGCCAGTTCACTTAAAACTGTGGCTAAGATGGAAGAGAAGTAATTTTAAGTAACTTCACAGTAATATCCTTCAAAACTTCTCTCCCCCAATGAACACAGCTGCTTGGTTGGCAGGAATACTTGCAACAGGAGAGCTCTTTCTTTGGAATAAAGATCAGGACTGCTTGAAAATTGTACCAGCAATCGAAGAGTCCAAAAAAGTAGTAGCAGGAGCACAAGGTAGGTTTTTTTCAATTAATCCTGTGAAAAAATGGAATAAAGGGAAAGTTATTTTCCTTTCTTTAAAAGTTATTAAATGAGCAAAACTGTATTCTTACATTGTTTTGCATTTGTATAATTGTTCGCTAGCTAAACTTTGGCAAATGTCATTTGAGTGATACAGGTTTTTAATTTAGTAATCCCTTTTAAATAGTTAATTTTCAGATACTGTAAGTGTATTTTTAATGGTCAGTTTTTTACTGTAAAACATTCCTGACTAGGTTATCAGTTAGGGCAGATGTAGATTTGATGTAAACAGTATATGGATAATTTGAAGCTGATTCTCTGGGTGGGCTTTTATGGCAAATGCTAGCTGGAAAGAATAAAATACAGACACGTATTTGGAAACTTAAGTATCAGATATTTTCTTGTATTGGATAGCATCACTGGTACCAACTTCTAAAGTTAAGTCTTGCACAAGAAATTCTGTCATTTCAGGGAAGATCAGTAGTATATCTTAAGAGCTAAAAGTAATCCATAGTAGAGCACTTAGGCTGTCCCAGGAAACATCTCTAATGGTTGAGTGTTGTGGGAAAGATAATTCATAGGATGCATAGACATGAACATCCATCTGACTTTACTGCTGCCCAAGCCTGCTGTCAGTCGTGAAGCTGGAAATTACAGATACTTAACAGGACAGCTTGGATTTCTAGTTATAGATGAGAAGAGAAATTTACATTCTCTATTCTTTTTAATTCTATGTCTAACAAAGGAACAGAAACTATCCTGGCACATTGTTGTGTTTTGTTTTTTTTTTCCTCCAGAGTGTTTAATGAGATTGTACTTGTATGTATCTGGAGATGGCAGAAAGGTACTGTTAACTACTCCTACAGCATGTACCTTTTTGTGGGAGAGTACAGAGCATGAAAATACAGCCTTTGGTAAAAACTCTCCTGGGCGTTGGACACAAGTTTTAACTGATGAATCAGTCATATTGCCTTCTACTGAGGAAAAAGAAATTGGAGTGGATGCTGCATTCATACAAAATGAGGTAAAAAATAAACCCCAAGGCAATAATTTTATTTCTTAATTAAATTAGAATTAAAAGCTGCAGTGAATTTTGAAAGCAATGTCTGCCTCTTTGGCATTTTGCATAGGCTTAATATTTCAGTTCATGTTCTATTTGATGACAATGTAAGAATAGCCATACTGGATCAGATCAGAGTTTCTGGCCCACTTACATTCTTGCTAGCCTTTACATTTCTGGATGACAACATTGTGTTATTTAATCAGATTTGTAATAGCTGTTGATCTAAATATGTAGATAATTAAAGAGAAATTTGTGTATGACAATCCTTTTGGGGATGTTTTGATCGTGTTCTCTTTTTTTACAGGTGCTAGGTGATTGCTGTTTGTGTTCTTTTGTATTTTACTCTGGCGAGTGTTTGGTGCTCACATTTTTGATTCTTCGATGGCATGAAAATACCTTTAAAAACGTTAGGTAAGTTCAAAGATATCTGAAGTTACAGCAGCATCAGGAATATTTAATTAGTTTTTTAGAGCTGGGATTCAGAGATGCAACTGAACACATTTACATGGATGTTCCATTAACCTATAGTTATAAGCACCTATTTATGTTTATGTATGGATGTTTCTCTCCTGTCCTTTACATGTCCCTTGTAAAATGTGTTTAATACAACAGCATTTATTTACATATTCCATACTTCATTATTATCTCACACCTAGATAACACTGGGAATATTTGTCATTCTATGTGGTTAGTTATGTATGCCTGTTGACACATGAGTTTTAGTTTCATTGTTTTTTGCATGATGATGTTAGAATGTATTTTTCTTGTTTCTTCTTATATTGCTTATATGTATTTTTATTTTCCTTCATTTCTTGTACTGTACAGCCATGAATGCCTTGACTACCTCTTCCTCTTCATTATGTGGATTTATTGGTTTTCTGTTGACCTTTTCATTTCTTTTGCTTGATGTGAAAGTGTGTGTGTGCATTTCTTTATCTGGATTTTTGGGGCCAAGTATTGAAATAGTTGTACTGATGCAACCACTTAAAAATGCTGATGAGTAATAATCTGGAGCACATGTATAGTCCATTCCTTTTCCTGGGTGCACATGTGCCCATGAGTTTAAATGGATATGCCCTCTGGTATATGTTTAAATGGATATGCAGGTGTTATTGAAATTACTTGCCAGAATTTTGCCCTGCACATGATATAGTACAATTGCTTTTGTTATATGAAGTCCTTTTGATACTTAGTAATGATGTCCTACTTGACTGAATCTTCAGTTTATCAGTGGCATGATAACTCCTTTCTGATGCTATATAAAAAATGAAACAGAGCATAATATACCCAGTGCAGAAATGCATATGTATGCATGTATGTAGCTGGCTATACACACCATAGTAATTGCAGCCTGAAATTGTAGCTATATTTCTCAGACATCTTACTCATATTTTCTTATGTCAACTCGTGCTTAGTTTCATTGCTTGCTATTATATTTAATTCATTTTTGCATATTAATCCTTTTTTTTGTCAGTTAGATGACATACTTCAAGGCAGATTTTGTCTTGTGTTTTCTGTCATGTTTTGAATCTTTATAGGATCACAGAATGGTTTGGATTGAAGGGGACCTGTAAAGGTCCCAGAGTCCAACCTCCCTGCCATGGGTAGGAACCCCTTCCACTAGATCAGGTTGCTGGAAGCATAATCCAACATATCATTGAACACTTCCAGTGATAGGTCATCCACAGATTTTTTGCTCAGAGCCACATACTGTTGATTTTCAAGTTCTGAGTATTCCTGTGGTGAATGGTGTTACAGGGTCTGGGAAAGCTGTTTCTGGCTAGAATTCAAGTGCCTCTATTATATGTCATTGATCTGCATGTATTTGCATGCTCTAGACTTATAAATCCCATAAAAATCCCATTCCATAAAAATAAGTGCTCCTAGTGCTCAGACATAATTTTTGAACCTGTGTAAGTACAAAATATTTTTTCATTTGTAAGGCATTTGATGAAAAACAGGTGGGTTTTTTTTTACTAGCTCATGCTTTATATGGTTTTGTCTTGCATGGTTTTTTACTGTATAGGAACAATCCCATTCTGCAAAATGAAGTAACCACTTGGTTTTGTTATCTTTTCGTTGGTATTCAGTTCTTTGCCATACCAGATCCAGTGGGTACAGCAGACTTGTTCTCTTGTTAATTTGGTTCCTCAGTGTGTGTCTGTAAAGTCAAGAGGAGCTCTGCTATGTGCATTTGCAAGAGATGGGCTTCTGCTTGCAGTAGCTGTAAATCAAACTGATCCAACGGTATGTATGACAGTGCATCATTTTAGCTAAGAGTTCCATTTGAATGAAGTGGTAACAAGGATTTAAAAACACAGTTTTGGGATGATTTTAGCACTTACAAGGGGACCTGAAATTATATTTATATTGATATCCCTAGCTAAAAACTTTTACTACAACTCAGTTGTTTATGTGTGGTGTTCAGTTAGAAGTTGGTATGAGATCCTGTCATTTCTAAGCTCTAATACAAAAGAAATTAATTTCAATTGCTGCATCATATCTGCAAAGATTCTTGGTGATTCTCAGTCAAGCCTCAGCCTGACATGTTTTGGACTTCATGATGTTATTCCTATTAATAACTCAGAGGTCAAATTCTAGTGTACTTTTTAATGCTAACAATGACAGAGAAAATAAACCCATTTTTTTGTTGTACCCAGTTGGGATGATGCAATCCTTCAAAGCTCCAGTTGTTAATTATCAGAAAGACTAAAGAAGAGTGGTCTTATATTGAGTGTTTTAGAAAAAAGTTACATTTTAAAAAGAATGTGGAATTACATATTAAGTATATAATAGTCCTTACTTATATTTCAAGTGTAGAATAATGTGTAAAATTCAATAAATGTTCAAATAGTAATAAATAGTGAAACACAATGTCATTTCCATGTATAATGGTGTTACCAGTCCACCAAATATAATGCATAATTTAGTAGTAGACTTTTTTTTTGCAATAATGGCATTGTGATACAAACATTTATGATGTCTTTATTTTTTCTTTCTAGGCAACTCAGGTTTTGTTTCTGAACACTTTGAATTTTGTAACTGTTTCGGGTAGCCTGAAAGGTTGTAGTAGCAAGAGTAGCGTGACCTCGTCCAGGTTCATCAGGTCAGAAAATGACACTGTTTCTGCTGCTGTTGTGGGTCTTTCAGTTTTGTGTTATGGTTGGTTGGTTATTTTATAGTCTGTTTGTTTATTTTATATCCTAACCCTCTGATGCTGAAGTTTGACAGAGAAAAAATATTTTTTACCTGCCCAATTTAGATCTTACTGGGTTGGCGACATGAGTTGGACTCCTGATAGCCTTTTCTTGGCTTGCATGTTAAAACGTGGATGCTTGGTTTTATTGACATGTATGGGGGAATTGCTGACCTTAATTGCTTCTGGATGCTCTGTAGAATTTGGACCAGGACAGTTTATTCCGTTTCATCCTCTAATAACATACAGGTAAAAGGGTTTGAAAAGGTTTATATGTTTCTGTATTCTGGTCTTACCTTACTTTCTATCATATTTATTATAATTTTGCATAAATGTTATCTTTCAAATTCACTCTTTTGCTTTTCATGTGTCCTTCCAATATCTGTTTCTCATTCATAGTTCTCTTCTATTCCTTATAATGCATTTGTCGTGATGAAAATTGACATTGTGACAATGTAAGTACACATAAAGTGATTTGTTTTCCT
This sequence comes from Melospiza melodia melodia, assembly GCF_035770615.1. Classification (NCBI taxonomy): domain Eukaryota; kingdom Metazoa; phylum Chordata; class Aves; order Passeriformes; family Passerellidae; genus Melospiza; species Melospiza melodia. Next base: position 11,992,261 of record NC_086226.1, on the reverse strand, counting down.
AAAATGTTTGAATTTATTAGTAACTAAATTAGCACTCTTTTTATGATAAAAGAGGAAATTAAACTTGCCAAAGTACTTAAAGTGCAAGTTTATTTTAATCCTGTGTTATTTCTCTGCTCATTCCTTAATTTTACATATAGAATCTATGTGAGATATTGTAAATAACATATTTGCATAGACAGAAAGTAATTGGTTTTTAAAATGTTGTTTTGGGATTCTCTGGATCTAAGTTCTGGGATTATGCTGCTGGGTGCATGAGAGAGTAGAAGGATCTTTGAAGACACTTTAGCATAAAATGAAAGTAACACAGTCTAAATAGAGAAAACAAAATAGAGTCTAAACTTTATTTTTTTTAATCTTATTAACTTTGCATGCCTTAAACCAAATAGTGTTTGAATATAAAAGCTTGTGAAGACATTCAAAGCAGTATATTACCTTCTTACCCTATCTGATTGAAAAATCAGATACTAAAATATATTAAATACATGAATTATGATGATATATTGAATATATGCAGCCACTTTTTCTTTTTTTTTAAATAAAACAGTGTGTTATGTAGCTAATATTGGAATACCTGTATTATACAGTTTTCTGGAACTCAGTAAGGAGGGATTTCTGTATAATAACAACCATTATGAAAGAGAAGACATCTGTGTTTATAAAATTTTTCTATTGAATATCTGAACGGATGCTGAAATTATAAGATTCAGATTTTCAAGGGGTTCTTTTCTTTCATATATTACTTACTTAGTCTATCCCTTCAAATTTCATCTTCAAGCATTTGTCATACAAAGTACATGCTAGATAAAAAAGTGTGATACAGAAATTTAGACTCTAATTATGAAAAAGTACAGTTACTACTAATGAAATAATACATGGATACTAAAAGCTGATTTTAATTTATTTAAATTGAAAAAAATTGTGGTTGTAGTAAAATACTAGCATCTTGCAAGCATAAATAGTTTTATTCAGAGTGCTCATCCTGCAAAAGGGTAGACACTTCCCTAGGATTCTGAAGGAATTTATTTGGGTAGTAGATTGCGTGGTATTACATGTTCTGAAATTATTCTGTTCATGATTATTACATATGATAGTTGCTTCTTAATTTTTGATGTATTTCTGTTTTAGACAGCACCACTCTTGTTCTCGAGATTCTAGCCAGTCTCTTGGTTCTTCAAATTCTGAACGTGACCTCCTGAAACAGAGATTCTCTGTTGCTTCACACCCAAGACTACCCTACCTCATTGTCTCTGATGGATACATGATAACACTGCTAAGATTTCCTAACAACTTTTCACCATCAGGATTTATGAGATCCCTTTTGCTTGATTCAGCCCAACAGCTTGAAAACGTCCGTCAGAATTTGCTGAACTTCAAGGTAGGGTTTTGAACTATTTTGTAGGTTTTTAAGTGAAAAATTTCAGGTACATGAAAAAGTGTAAATTGAAGACTTAAGTACCTTTGAATTATAAAGTTGTTTATAATTATATATAATATATATAATTATATATATATATAATTATATATCATTAATTATATATAATTAATGTATTTATAATTTTATCATTCAAAGGTACTTGGTCTTTTGTTTATAACCGCATTGATCTGCAAAGCAATGAATACAGATTTCTTGAAATTTTATTCCTTCGATGTCTGGGTGATATTTCAGGAAAATGTAGAGAGGGACAGTTTGGGCTGTCACTATATTATTTTTCTGGGACTGTAAAAGAAACATGGATTTCTATATCTGTGAGTTGATTTGGGATGTTGACAGGTGTTATGCTGTTCTCGTCAACTTTCAGAGTGATGCAGAAAGAGTTTGGAAATCCTCTATAACTTAGTCTCTATGGTAGTGCATACATTTGTCCACTGGGTCTTCAGTCAAGGGTGGCAATTAAAGCTTAGTTAAAGCATTTCTGTTTCATTTTCTGTCACTTCTGAATTGAGCTAAGTCTGGGAGAAGGAAAGCCAGGTCCCTTCCTTCCCTTGAGGGAAGAGGTCCTGCAACTGTTGCTGACCATAGAAGATATAACAGATATTTAGTTAAGAATTTCTGGTTTTGCTGATAAAATGCAGCTTGTCTTCTAATTCAGTTTCTATTCTGATTTTTGGAGGAGTGAACTATCATGGTGTTCCTGCATAAGCTAGAATAGTGGGCAAGGATTTGAGGACTTAAAGAGATATCTTACTAGTAAAAATGCATAAAAACCCTACATACAGGTAAATTTCTATGGCTTTCTTAGGCATCAAGAAAGCAGATTCTCACAGTACTAAAGCTCTCTGTGTGAGAGAATTCTGCTTTCCTAAAGCATGATCAAATGGTAGTTTGTTTCTGTGTAGCAGATGCTTGCTGACCTGTTCTCCCTGTCCATCTGGGACTTTTGAACTGAAGCTTTCTACAACAGTAACCAATTTCCTTGACTTATTTAGAAACTGTCTGTCTTGCAAGAAATTGATAATATATTTTCTGTTATTGTTATTTCTTTTAGTGTAAAAGGAGATCTCGGTACTTACGATCACTGTTGTCTTTAAAGGCCATACTTTTAAAACAAGTTCAAAGTCAGAGTTCTATCTTTTCCACCATTCCGAGATTCTTGGAGGAGGACACAACAGAAATGAACGAGAAAACCATGGATTTACTGGTACTTAATAGCATTTTTCCACTTACTGTGAAATTATGTACGTTTAAGGTATTCTAAATGGTAATAACTGTGGGGATTTAAAAAAAAATAATAACAGGTTTATTTATCTTAACTAGTGTTTTAAAATCATTCAGTATTCTCATTTTCTTTGTAGACATGAGGAATATGCTTATTTTCTCAAACTGGTACTTGATTTTTATTTTTATTTTTAAACAAGTCATTCCTTTCAGCATGTGTTCACTTTTTGAAGAATATCTGACAATATACATATATATCAGTTTGTGGTGTTTCAATACATAGTATGGTTTGTGTTGGAGGACACCTTAAGAATTATCCAGTTCCAGCCCCCTGACTGAGTCAGGAGCACCTTTCATTAGAGCAGGCTGCTCAAAGCCCCTTTCAACCTTGTCTTGGACATATCATGCATAAGGCAGCCACTGTTTCTCTGGGCAACCCATTCCAGAGTCTCAGCACTTTCACAGTAAAGAATTTCTGCCTAATATCTAAGCCTGCCCTCTCTCAGTTTAAAACCAGTGTCCCTTATCCTATCACTATGTGTCCATGTCAAAAATCTCCTTGTCTCTTGTTGCCTCCTTTATGTAGTGAAAGGTGCTATAAGGTCTCCCTGGAAACAAAACACTTTAGCTTCACTTTATAATAAAATGTAACATTAGCTGTTAGATGTACTGCGGCTGTAGGCTATTTTAATAACAGTCTTATTCTTAATAAATACGATACTTATCTTTATCCTGCATTTTAGAGGATTCTTTAATCAGTTCCAAAACCATTTTGTCTTTTGCAAGAGTTGCCCTGTGATCATAGTTACTGAACAGTCTTTCCCAACTTCATTTCGTGCTTTTGAGTTTTGGTTTGTTCTTTGAAGCTTTTGAGCTTTTCTTGAATGACTTTTGTATCTTACAGGAATCTGGCAAAATCTCTGTCTTGTACTTTAGGTTTAATGAAGCATGGAGTTTCACTTTCTGGTATAAAATATGCTGCTGGACTGGCATTATAATTTTGTTGTTAGGTAATTTAATTTGTCTGCCCGGCTGTTTTGCAAATAATACTTAATTTGAGATTGAGATGAAACTGCAGTTTATTAGGTGTACTAGCATTTAAGCAAGGTAATTAAGCATAAAAACTTCATTTAAGAGACTGACTAAATGCTGATTCTTTGCAATCTATATGTGCTCTCTCTCTCTCTCTGTCTCTCTCTCAGTAAACTTGAATTAAGCTGTTGATAATTTGCTTGTCTAATTTAGGACCTTGAAGAAGAATCAGACAATGAAAAGCAGTTTTACAGTACCACTTCCAGCTTCTATAACCAAAGAATCTATTCATCTGTTGGTAAAGCTGATGAAGGCTGCTTAGAATTTGCATCGATGTTTGATACCATCCATGCAGAAGATGATATTGAAGAGAAAGATAAATCATCATTGGAACTATATTCCATTCAGAAAAACCTCCTTGGTGCATGGCAGATAGGGATTTCAAAAAATATGGAAGAGAAGGATGCATTGCTGAATGATACAGTGAACTGCATGATCCATTTTTTCAGCATTGTTCAGTTTGTGAAATGTACTTTGCTAAACCAGGATACATCTTTAAACAAGTCTGTGAAGAGTACTCAATGGATGCATTTTGTCCTGAAATATTTTCAGCAGTGTTTGACTGTCTTGTACTGGCATTCAAGAGCCAGTGTGACTGGGCATGTGGCAAAGCTGACATTAGAAACTTTAAAACTGATGTTTATACAGCAACAAGATCAATTGTTCTCAAAAAACCTTCTGGCATGCTTCTGTCTTTTGAAAATGGTTTCTCACATCCTAAGCAGAGTATGTGTACTACAGTATGAGAATTTTTTTGCCTCTCCTGACGGTAATACTCTTGTGGAACTTGACTCTCTCACAGTGCCTGTTTTCTTAGTTCTCGATGACAATACTTCTCAGCAGTTTAGCTCACTGAAATCTCTACTTAGAGAATGTCCTCAAGTAAACCATGATGCAAAAACAGAAAAAAGGTATGAATAAGCTTTGCATGGGGAAAAAAAATGTAAATTAAAACCAGGTGATCAGGCCCAGCCACCACAGGTTTATGAAAGGCAGGTCCTGTGTGACCAGCCTGGTCTTCTGTGACAGGTGACCTACTTGATGGATGGGGAGGGGGCTGTGGGTGTTGTGGATATTGTCTACCTGGACTTTAGTAAAACCTTTGACATAGGCTCCCACAATTTTCTCCTGGAGAAATTGACTGCTCGTGGCTTGGATAAAAGCACTCTTTGCTGTGTTGAAATGAATTAATGGCTGATGGCTGGGCCTAGGAAGTGGTGATGAATGGAGTTACATCCAGCTGCAGCCAGTTGCTGTGGTGTTCCCAAAGGCTCAGTATTGGGGCCATCCCTGATTAATATCTTTATCAATAATCAGAGTGAGGGGATCAAGAGCACCTTCAGTCAGTTCACAAATAACACTCAGATGGTGGGAGTGTTGATCTGCTGGAGGGCAGAAGGGCTCTGCAGGAGGATCTGGACTGGCTGCATTAACAGTCTGAAGCCAGTGGTGTGAGGTTCAAGTACCAGGTCCTGCCCTTGGGTCACAACAGCCTTGTGCAGCACCACAGGCTGGGGTAGAGTAGCTGGAAAGCTGCCCAGCAGAAAAGGACCTGGGGATGTATGTTGACAGCAGCTGCACGTGAGCCAGTGTACGCCCAGATGGCCAAAAAGGCCAGTGGAATCCTGGCAGCAGGACCAGAGAAGTAACAGTTGTTCTGTACCTGGCGCTGGTGAGGCAGCGCACCAAGTCCAGCCCCAGGCCCTGCAGTATCTGAAAGGGTTGTCAAGCATTGGACCAGGCTGCCTGGGGAAGTGGGCTGAGTCTCCATTCCTGTAGGTATTTAAAAGACGTGTAGCTGTGGAGTTTAGGGACATGGTTTAAAAGCGGGATAGGCAGTGTTAATGGTTGGAGACAATGATCCTAAGGGTATTTTTGAGCCTAAGTGGTTCTGTATGATGGAACAAAAATTGTATGAGTTAAATTATAATGAAATATCCATTTGATTTTTTTGCTGCCTTTTACTCCATGGAAGGGCATGATAAACAAAGCATGCAGATTAAGGCTCAGACCTATATTTGAATATAGTTTGGTTATGGTGACTAAACTATAACTGCAAACCAGTTTGGAGATAACTGATGAGTTGACAGCTGACACCAGGCCTTGGCAGTGCAGCATCAATCCAGATATTAAACTTTAGATGCTTTAACTGTCTCTTGTGTGTTTCACTCTTTCCTAGTTGCAAACTATCTGGGGTAAGAGTCTGCTCATATGCAGTATGTCAGTGATGTCAATTTAGTCAGCAAAGTTTATATTCGTTATGGATGTGGTGTCTCAGAGCAATAAGAAAAACCCATTTGTAGAAACTAATTTACTTAAACTGTCAGAGCTATTTCTTCCCCCACATAAACTTGACTGAAGTGTGCTGTCCAACTTTAGGGAAAGTATACTGTTGTCCCTGGAGTATTTCTATTCCGCAAAACTCCAGTGAATCAAAGAGTGCTGTTCACATGAGCAGGCTTCTGCTTTCCAGAGATTTAGAACTGAAGTAGCATTGTAACTCACAAATTATTTCCTACTACAGTAAAAGGTATTTCTTCAATAATCCTTAAATATAGTACTATGTTCACTGCAAATCTCTTATGTAAGTTTCAGTTGTCTCAGAGAAGATAATCCATATTTTGGATTAATTGTGCTCCATGTGCTGAGCACTGTGCATTTGACTGTGTTAATTATGAACCCAGTTCAAGATACAGATGTGTTGCAGTTTTATGCAAGCTTTTTCAAGTCTCTAGCAATGTGTATTTGCTCGTATTGTTAAACTTACTACATATCTGAGCTGGTACATCTAATAGGACTGTGCTAGGCAACAGGGACTAATATATATTCTGCATATAAACCATATTCTGCAATCTTGGTTTTTTTTTGCTTTTCTGTGTTATGCTTTAATTGTTTTTTAATCAGTCTTGTTTAAAAAGATACTCATACCTGTTCTGAGGTTTCTTTGTCTGAGATTATTTCATTTCCCCATTGTTTAGCTAGCAAAGGGATTTATTTGGGCGGTGTTTAGTTCTTAAGGTAGATTGCTGTGCTTAAGAAAATTCAGAAGAAATAATGGTTTTTTAGTCAAAAATGAGGCAAAAAGAGCTTCATTTTTTTGCCTCATCCAAATCAAGAAAGTGGTTGATATAATTTATTTTTGGGTGCATAATGCAAAATAAAAGAACATAAGAAATTGATGTAGGCAACTTTGTTAACTCTTGCCTAATCTCATAATATTGTACTTCTTGAATTACAGGTTGACTGTACTATGGCGATTATTGTATAAGAAAGTGGTTTGGTATCAGGTGCAGCTAAAAAGAAAAGTGAGCAAGAATGCAGAAGAGGTTTCCGTTGTCTCATTGCTTTTAAGTCATATACAAGCAACCATCCAGTCTTCAGGAGTGAAATTAGAACAACATCTGAGGATTAATTCTGTATCTGGTTAGTAAAAATGTTAATTGAAAATTAGGAAAATTAGGTCCAACTCAACAATCGGTAACTGACTACCAGATTTTTAAAAAGTGATCATTTGGACTTCTCTTAAATTCTTATCATTAATTCTGTCTTAAATACTTAATGTCCTGGTATGTCTGTAGATTGCATTATAATTTTTAGAGTTTGTTAAGCTAAATAAAAAGACTGAATTTACTCTGGCTTGCTTTTAGCCATGTCCTAAAGAACCTGAATGGAAGATTTTAATTTTCATCTCCTGTGTTGTTTCTTCTGAAGTAAATGGGCATCACAATGTGTCCCTTACTGGATTTCTGTGTTGAAAGATTGTTCACTCCATGTGATCATTGTGGACATGATCATGTTGTATTCTTAAATGTAGTCAGCTTCAACTAAACATCTTAGTGTAACCTAAGGTGCTTGGTAATCTAAGCATATTTATTTTCCAAACAGTATACAGTTGTAGCCTCATTTCTTACACTTTACTGTCCTATGTTCTACCTTCCTTTTGACTTCTACATTACTAAGCCCAACTTCCCATTTATGTCTCCCTTTACAATTCTGTTCCCTTGCCATGTTCTTGATCTCTCTCCCTTAAATGACAATTCTAACTCCAATTCCTACAGTGCTCCATACAATAAATTAGCTCCTCCTGGAGGAGAGCTCATACTTTACTTGTCCTGGCAAGGAGTGTTCAAGGTCATCTTCTCTCAGATGCTCAAAACTTAGACTTAACTGTGAGAATAGAAGTTTTCTGGGGGCTAACATATTTTGTTCTGCTTTCAGTAAATGTCTGATGCTGAAAGAAGAGTGTATTTTTAAATATAAAAGTAAAGCTTTTAATTTGTTAATATGTGACTTTTATAGGTGAGGAGCAGTTCCTTTTAGGCTCATACAGAGAATCTCTGGACATTTGGAAAAGATCTCTTTGTGAACTCAAGACAAATGGTAAGGGATAAAATCTTTGAGGGTGGAGGGGGTAAGCTGTATAATCATTTTACATTTGTGACTCTGTTTGCTCTTCAGAAAGAGGGGGTGAGATGCATAAAGGGTGCATATTTGAAATTAAGATGGGATGAATAGAAACCAGTCAAAACTTAAGTCTGGTTGCTCTCTGAGAAAATTCTATGCATTTTCATTTTAATACCAGAACTTTTTTTGCAATTATTAAGTACTTGGTATAGGAAAGCTCTAGATAAATTTGTGAGCAAGAAAGAGACAAAGAAAAACAGATGAAGAAAAATCAATTCCTTCAGTAGCTGTAAAATTAAAAGAATTAGTGTTTAGAGAGTAAAAAATAAAATTTAAATCAGGAGTTTTTGTAAGAGTTGATTTGAAACAGATGTACCAGAGTTTCTTTTCCAGGCATCATGAGAAAATTTTCTCCTGGTTGTTAGAATAAAGAATACTTAATTGAGGAAAAAATTCAGAATATTGGAGGCTTGGTGGGTGTCTAAGCAACTCCACTGTGGTTCAGGCACTCTTTCTTTGAAGGCAAGACTTCCTTAAGCTCTCCTGTCTTTTTCTGTGTCTTAACAGTTATGCATAGTATTGCTTTCAAAACTGCCATTATCTCTAGAAATACAAATGTTGTGGATGAGCATTATCTTACTAGGGACATAGAGGCTGTATAGAACGATCATATCCTGAAGTAGCTGCTCCTTATTTCTACTGGTCAAAGTGTATAGTTTATGTTGATGTGTTTCTGGAGAGAAAAGAAACAGTACTTTCATGTGCTGCATCTCTTTTTGTGTTTATTTTTTCTCTTCCACTTGGACTTGTACCTTTTTTAAATCTTTTAATGCAGGAGGAAAAAGAGCATGTTTTCTTCAGCGTAGATACTATCTTGCAATATTGTTTTGTCACCTGTATCAATATAACCTGTGTGAAGCTCAGGGACTCTGTGATCATCTGGTAAGAGAGATTCTAAGGCGATCACAGCTCTCCACAAGTCAGATGGAAGAATTTTCTGGTATGTTTACATTGCCTAAAAGTGTGATAAGGTATGTTGACACTGTTTGAAGAAACTAGTGTCTGATTTCTGTGCCCTCACATGCATACCTGATAGATTTTGACACTTTTCACTGTACACAGTTTTCAGTGACTTTTTCTGATCCTCAAATGATATTTCAGCTGCACTTGTTGGAATATGTGTTTAGACAACTCTCATTGTCTACTAGTCACCTGCTAAATATTTTTAGACTCAAATAATCTCAAAGAAGGCATTTGAATAAGAAAAATAAGGGGGAAATTCTGTGGTTTGATTTTTTAAAATAATAATAAATAATATAATACTATTTATTATAATAATATATTATAACATGTTGTTATATTAATAATATATAATACAATAATATAATTTATTATTATTATTATTAGTATTAGTATTAGTATTAGTATTAGTATTAGTATTAGTATTACTATTAGTATTACACAACGTGAAGAAACAGCAGATTCTAGTTTGGTCACCAGTCCTAATTTCACAGTGGGATGTTTTTGCAGATGCTTGTAAATTTTTTTTTTTACAAAGTCTGAATCTAAGTGAAATCTGAATTTCCAAGTTTGAAGAAACATTTTTTTTTTTTACTCAGTGCAGGTCTAAATTTAGATGCTAAAGGTTCATCTCCGATCATTAAAAACTTAGTTGAAAAGTCTTGTAATATTAGTATAATGCGTAATTAGTGTAAAAGATTAAGCTCTGTAAGTTCTGAAAGCTTGTCAAAGAATTATGTAAGTTTGCTTGTTTTAAAAAAATATTTTATAACCTGTGATTAAATAATTTTAGCATTCATATTTAAATAATTCTTATCGTAATGTTTTAATTTGATTTTTCTTTCTTTTAGATATCAAGTATTTTCAGCATGAACTATGGATGGTAACCAGCATTCATACTGACACTGCCATGGCTGTGATTCGGTCCATGGCACGATTCATGGCTGCTTATTTCACAAAGCAGCTGCTCTATATCTTTCCTCCCCACAATGTTGACATCCTTCATCCACTTCACATCAAACAAGGTATTTCCTATACAAGCTGTTCTAGTTGCTTAAATCTTAAATTTTTTTTCATATGTATCAATGATGTCTGTTATGCTTTAACTTGATCAAGTTAGCTTTTCAGTGGGGTAGGAGACAGAAAAATCTAAGGATGTCTCAAAAAAAATGTAGCCGATATAATTTTTGTTCCAACAAATAGGATCATTTAGGTTGGAAGATACCTGTAAGATCATTGTGTCCAGCCATTAACATTGCCATCCCACCACTAAACCATGACCCTAAATACCACAGCTTCACATCTTTAAAATACCTACAGGAATGGAGACTCAACCCACTTTCCTGGGCAGCCAGGTCCAGTGCTTGACAAACCTTGTAGAGAAGCTGTTTTACCTGATATCCAGTCTAAACCTCCCCTGGCATAACTTTAAGCCATTTCCTCTTCTGTCACTTGACACTTGGGAGAAAAGATGGATCCCAACCTGACTACAGCTTGCCTGCCTTCAAGGAGTTGTAGAGTGATAAAGTCTCCTCTGAGCCTCCTCTTCTCCAGGCTAAACATCCCCAGCTCCCTCAGTTGCTTCTCATAAGACTTGTGCTCCAGACCCTTCCCCGGCCTTGTTGCCCTACTCTGGACTTGCTCCAGCGCCTCAGTGTCTTTCTTGTACTGAGGAGCCCAAAACTGACCCCAGCATCCAAGCTGACCTCACCAGTGCTGACTGCAGAGGGACAATCACTACCCAAGCCCTACTGGTCACACTATTCCTGATACATGCCAGGATGACCTTGGCCTCCTTGGCCATCTGGACACACAGTGGCTCATGTTCACTTCTGTCAAGCAACATGCCCTGGTCCTTTTCCACTGGACAGCTTTCCAGGCACTCTTCCCCCAGCATGTAGTGTGGGCAGGGGTGGTTGTGATCCAAGTGCAGGACCTGACACGTGGTCTTGTTAAATATTATACAGTTGTCAATCCAGAACCCTCTGCAGAGCCTTCCTGCACCCTGTCGTAGAAGGAGATCAGGCTGGTCAAGCAGGACCTGCCTTTTTCAAATCCCTGCTGGCTGGGCCTGGTCATGGTTGTCCTGTCTGTGTCTCATGATGGCTCTCAAGATGATCCATGACTTTCCTCTGCCTCACAGTTAGGCTGACAGGTCTGTAGCTCTCCAGACCCTTCTTCCAGCTCTTCCTGTCGATGGGTGTCCCTTGTGCCAACCTCTGGTCAGCTCTACCTCCCCGGTGAGTCAGGGCTGTGGGCAATGATGGAAGCTGGCCCAGTGGGTATTTCCTCCAGCTCCCTCAGTGGATCCCATCCAGCCCAAAAGGAGTGTGCATGTCTAAGTGGTGTATCAGGTTGTTGACCATTTTCCCTTGGACTGGGGTCTTAATTCTGTTCCCCATTTCTGTCTTCCAGCTCAGAGGGCTTGTTACTCAGAAAACTGGTTTTACTGTTAAAGAATGAGGAAGGGAAGGCATTAAGTCCCTCAGTCTTTTTATCATCCTTTGTCACAATTTTGCCTAAAGATCTGGCTCTGACTGGCTGTTATCCCCCAAAAGTGGGATAACAGCAGTCCTGAAGAAGTACTTGAACCTGTGATCTAGTGTGACAACAGCTGAAGAGCCAGAGGAAAACATTTTTTGCTTATCTGACAGTCAAAGTCTTGGAATCCAAATCCAAATGCTTCAGACACCATATTGTCAAAGCAAAAGGGAATGCCAAGTTGCTTGGCATTGAATCCAGTAGTACTTGTTAGTTTAAGTACTGCTTCTCAGCTTATTTGTGAGAATTACTATTTATCACAGTGAGTGGTTTCAAAGAGATTGCTTTTAAAGATTTCCTTTGTTAGGAAATTTTTATTTTCAGAGCTACTTTTTCAAACGTTTGTGAGAACAAAGAATTGTTTGGAAGCATTTTAAGTACCCTACCAGTAAGTTGATATTATAATGCCACATATTTTTTTACAAGAGTAACTTACTTTTATTGATTAGGTTTTCTGTAGTGTATTTGAATACATTGAGTCTTTTTAATGTTTCTGTACTACAGCATGCCCTGGTACCTACTTCATTCTTCATGGTCTCTTGAATGCTTTATTTGGACAGCTTTCAAGATAAAACCTACAAAATAAAACCTTGATTTTAATACTTGATTAGGCAAAGATCAATGTACATGGTGAGACAATTAGTGTAAAATTACATTGTGCAAGTTGGATTAGTGTGAATAATTACTTAATCTCCTCTAAGTATTGCCATGGTCCGAGCAAAACAGAAGCTGTGAGAGAAGCAAATGACTTCTTAGAGTTCATGTTGATCAGCATCTCTCCAGGAGAACCAGGAAGCAAAACCTTGAAAAACAAATCTAAATCTGAACAAAAAAGGAGATAGTAAATTTGTCTGAAGTTTGTATCTATATACTATCTTAAAATCAAAGAATCACTGAATATTATGTACTGTTCTTTCTCAACAATGCATTTTAACTTTCAATCTTCTGCAATAAGCACAGTGTGTGCAAACAATATGGGTACACTAGTAAAACTCTAGGAATTTCCATTTATCTCATATCCATTATGTTCCCTCTGGTATAACCTACGGGTATAAAGAATATTTGCAAATGATCCGTAAGTGTGATAAAGTCTTTAAGGTGAAAAAACCCAATCCCACGAGTTTTGCACTTGCTTTTATATCCAACATTATGAAGCAGGAAAATAGCCTATTCTGAACACACTCTTATACCATGGCATGAGCTGCATCTGCTGCTGCAGATGCACTTCCATAGTATACCTCTAATAAAAGTAAATTAATAATAAAAGAAGTTGTACACTGTAACTAATCCACAAGCAATGTGAGCAAATGAATCCTAGATTATTCATCTGATAGCATGAGGATTTATGTAGACTTTAATATGTGCCTTTCATGTCACAGACTTACCTCCTCGAGTCATTCCACTGCAACACTGTTTGGTTACCAGAGCTGTCAGGGACCAGAAGCTTTCATCTGTGTGGACAGCTGAATATGCTCTTGATTTGTTCCTTATTGGTGGACTTATTCCAGAGGCTGTGTGGCTAGCACAGACACTTGGGGACTGGAAGCTGTCTGTGTCAGTTGGTTTGGCCTACCAGCTGTATTGTGAGAACTCCGAGGAGCTCTCAAGGTAAACCTGCAGTTGAAATTAGTATACTATTTTTTGTTACATAGTTATTTCTGTGAAGTTTATTGTGACCAGCTGTATATATAGCCTCAGAAGTTCATATTCCGAGATTCCTACTAGGTGTAGAACTTAAGATGTTATGGTTAGTTATTTTGGCATAGATACTAGTTTAACAGACCTTCATTGGATTATGTATGAATATGACTTTGTTATTGATGAGCAGTTTCTTGTTATACTTTCAGAATGAGAAAACCAGAATGTCACCTGCCATTGAGCTTATTACCAATGCAGACTTTTCAGGAAAAGTTACAGTCTTTGTTAGGACAGCCAGTAACTTCTGAAACATCAGGACATATTAAATACAAGAAGTTCACAGGTACTTCAAATGAAAAATAATTGTGGTTATTTTTCCATGGTATTTGACTACGTATACAGTGTTATACACTGTCTGAGAAAGAAACAATTGCTTTGTCTTCTCCAGTGTGTGTATTACTGTTATAATATACTCAAGCCCTTTAATTTCGTGAGGGTGTGTGTTTTGGCTTTGATCATTCCAGAAATGAAATGAATTATCACTCTTGTCTTCTCATTTCTATTGTCCAAACCTTTATTTGACCATATTTGATATTAACTTATTTGGAAGAAAACGGAATCTTCATTCCAATAAATAAACAAAAGAATTTATGTGTTAATATGTATGGGAAGTATCATCACACTTGAAATTAGCTATAATAAGAGGTTTCATTTTGCCTTTTCCTTTCTGATAAAGTGAATCCCCAGGTCCAGCAGCTAGCAGGGCTAAGAATGTATTCCCAGTAGGCACATATACAGCATCCATGTAGGACTGGTCACCTACAGAGCTGCTCACCACTCACAGAGGCAGCACCAACAGTCCTACCATCCTTCCCTCTCCTGTTGGTCAGGGTTAAGATTGGCACATAGTACAGTGTGTGTCACTCCAGTAGCTAGGCCATTGGCAAGACCATTAGCTGAGTAGATGGCCAGCTAACCCAGTTGCTTAGTGTCACAGGTAGCTTATGTCTGTGTATGTAAGCCCCCAAAGCCCCAGCCCCTCTCTGCTTTCTGGTGCTCAGAACTAACTCACAACACCCACTCACAAGCACCCTCTTCCCCCACACGCATACACTGTCCATGCACCCCCACAGCAGCTGGCCTGGAGCATACAGTCCTGGCAGTATACAGGATCCAGCAGGAGTTGGTCTGGGCTCCTCAGCCTGTCCAGGTGCCTGATCTTTAGAGACACACACATACCAATGTACACACTGTATTTCCGGCATGTGGTCATGGCTCCCTTGGTCTCCCCTTGTCTTGCCCTTAGAGACATGAAGACACAAAAGCAGGTCTCTCACTTGTCTCTGTTGGCGTGGTCTTCACTGGACCCTGCAGATCCTGTGCGCTCCTAGCTTAATACTTAACTGCTGAAATTCACAGTTAGCTAGGTCAACCTGACCTTATTTATATTCTACAGAAAGTTTACTGGCACAATCTCTATATTTTATTCTCTTTTTGTCTGAAAGCATTTTAAGTTCTTGTCAGTGGACGGACCTACTTACTGATAAAAGAGTTGCTTTAGTCATTATTAATAATGTACCTGTTTATGCCTTTTCGTCATGAATGATCTGCCAGAATGTTGTGTCAAGCAAATGCCTGGCTAAAAAGTTCTGTTGTCTACCTAGAAAGGCAATAGGTGTCATGATAATGGGGCAAAACTTAAAATTAATAATTGAATACTAGTTTTTAATGCATGAGATCTTATCTTAAAGCAAGTAGATGAGGTCAGTCATTGTAATATATGAATGCAAATTCAGAGAACATAACCTCATGATGTCAGAATGAAGATCCATGTAGTGACTCAATTAGTTTATTGGTTTCTGGGCTTCGTATTTTATAGATCCTATTGAAGAGGAAGATGCAGATGTTCTTTACAGTTCAATACAGGAACTATTGAAAGCAGCTGTTATGGCAGATGTTGATATTCTCTCAGAGACATTTCAGCTTTTGATGGATTCTGCCAAGGATCTTTGCAGAAAGTTTTATGGTTTGGTTCCAGCTGGGCTCTGTCTTCCAGCACCACCATTGTACTGTCCTCAACCAGCTTCTCTCAGTGAAGTAAGTCTGTTTCTAGTGTGTTTATTTGACAGTATTTATGAATAATGAGCTTTATTCTTGTTCTTTTGAGCTCATTTTTCTGTTTTCTTCCATGTCTGCTCATTTACCTAAGTAGCACAGCAGTGATGAGAAAGTATATGTGCCTCTGTGTTTTTCCATAAATGATCTATGCTATAAACAAGATGGGATTAGGATCAGCAACAACATTTAGTTATACATCTTTTCTAATTTTGAGCTTTGTTTGTCTTTGCATTTTCAGGAAGACAACAATGACATTCTTTTGAAAACAGAGAAAGAAGTCCGTCAGAAAGTGTCAGGAGTTCTTCAGCGAATTATCTTGCTCTTCCAGGCTGCTCATTGTTCGTGCTCTGCAGCACAGTGGTACATTACACAACTCAAGTGGGCAAGAAAAGTTATGCAGAAAGTAAACATTTAACTTTCTATTTTTAACTTGATTATCAGTTGTAAATATTACTGATAAGTTTGCAGCTGCCGAAGCATTCAGTCTCACCTTGGCTTTGATGTCATGTTTTGTAAATGTCATCTTCTAGTTTTACATTTCATTTTTATAGGAAACCAGAACTTAAAGATATAGGATATCTAAATCATAAAGTGTTTCCTTTTGGAGGTCTTTCTATAGCTACTTGGTAACATACAAATTAATTTATTTTCCATTAAAAGAAAAAAGCAGACTTTAATTGGGAGTTATAGGTGTTAGCTGGCAAGATGCTCCAAATCATTTAGGGTTGAATAATAACAGAGAATGTAAGGCTCATTTCAGGTAAAGGGATCATCTTAGTGCACAGAACTTGTAAGATCTCATTTTACCTTTGTGCAATTTGTTTGCACAGAAACAAATTCAGAATAAATTGATTAAAAGTTTTTGTGTACAATCAGTCTTTTCTTAGGTCTTTGTAACATAGATACTTAAACATGAAGAGAGTGTGTATGGCTCTTTCTTCCTTCCTGCAACCTACCTGTATCAGCATTAATGCAGTGATTGAGATCAGGAACTGATCTGACTGAAAAGTATTTACTTCTGTTTGCATGGTCACATGCCTCATGTTGGCACGGAGAGCTGCTCAGACATTCCAACTGAAACTGGAGGCAAAGCCAGTCGGCCTTGGTGACAGCAACCTGGACTGTGTTCAATCAGTCTGGTTGCTTGATTGTGGTCTTAGTTCTTATACTTTGTGTTACTCTTGTACTCATGGTAATCATGAGTACCATTCAAACAAAAACATTCTTTGTGCCATAGTTCATATTAAACATATCCCTTTAAATGAATTTTCAGAATAGTGATTTGAAGAAAATCGAAAGCAAGCTTCAGGCAGTTTTACTGATCTTGGCAGTATTCTAATAACTGAGAGGCTGTGCATCTAGTAGTCATACATGTAAAGTGTTAACTGATTTTTATTTCCATTTTGATTGTTTATTTACCTGTTGTTATAGATTCGAATGAAAGGTTCTCTTCCTTTGCTGAGTCCATTCCCAGAGACTTTGCTTTGTTACTGCAATTTCCGCACTGCTCTCTATGGATCTACATCTTCTGGAGCCCATCAGTTTGATGACGTTACCTGTAAAATTTTAGGTCTGTATGCAATAACATGAAATAATTTAGGACTGGAGAAAAGAATACTAGTGAAAATCCACAGCTGGTATATTAGGTTGAATTAGTATATTGCAATGTGTCAGGAACGCATTTCATTTCCAGCTTTTATGTTAGCTACTGAAACTCTTACTCTAAAATGTGCTGTTCTGGATTGGGTGTGGGGGGCTGTGTTACAGACCTGATAGATGTGAAAGAACATGAACACTAAGTGGGACTAAGGAGCTGTAGCCTCCAAAACAATACTAAAAAATGTCAGGCTACTCTATTTAATTTATTTAAATAGAATCTCATCATATTGCATTTTTGTATTGTAGGTTGGTTCAGAGAGTTCTGTGCATTATGTTGGATGTTTCATGTTCGTGAAAAATTATCTGACAACTGTAGGCGGTTCCAAACTGCAAGGGAAAATATTAACAATATCAAGGTAATTGTATTTCTAATATAGTAGAGTTACATCTTAATTGCATGAAGCTATGAGAAGAATTCTGAAGATCCACTGTATATTTCAGTGAGAGCTTCTGTTTGCTTAACAGAACCAAATGAGCACAGTGCTTGTAATTTGAATTACGTATTTGATGCTATGGAGCAGAGTGCTGTGCCTGTGATCTCCATCTTCCTGACAATATTTTTGTTAGGCTTTTGCTTGGTATTTGAGTCAGAAGAGCTGCCAGGAAAGCAATAGCTTCTACACTTGTTGACCTAAGAATTTACTTTCTGGCTTTTTTTTCCCTGTTAGGTCAAAGTATTTTGAGAATTTCATGAATAATACATACTTAATACTCCAAAAATTGGGTTTATGGTGTGTTAAATATACATGATTATCTGAAAGAGTAATGAAAAAAATTAAAATTTGATAATTTTTTCTCTACTTATACCTTTTCAATTCATGTCAGAGGTCCAGGAAGAAAAAGAAAGAAACTACTAATGTATTTGTCATGTATTCTGTAACAAGCTCAAAGTTTTTCTTCACCCAAAAAAACCAAGTTTCAGATAGACAGGATGGCTCTGTTTCAAATGGTGGATTATTCTGATTTTTCTGTACTTTGTCTGACAGTGACAAATGAGATAGAAAATTCTTTTAAAAATAAATCAGTCCATCTTAAAAATCTCTTGCAAGGCTTAATTATCTTGCTCACAAGAAAGTATTTATGATCACCTGAAGTCAAAGTAGAATAACTTACTTCACAGTTTAGGCAGATCCTCAGGTTTTACTTGTGACAGTAAACAAACTCTTCAGCTGTGTGCTAATGGAATTATTTCCTAAGATGATTTTAAAAAAGCCCTTTTTTTCTTTCTCTCTTATTTTTTTAACATACATTATGATCCATTACAACATTGATCTGTTTCCTGCCCTCATATACCGCTCTGCTTGCAGACGAGTTAGAGATTTCTATTTTTAAGAAGCATTACAATTTGAAATGTATTAATCATTTTCCTGAAATACATTGTTCATAGTAATTAATGTTTCTGGCCATTTTTTTAGGATCCGAATAAGAATGGATATGATGCCTACACAGTTGAGCATTGTCTGAATGCAGTGGAGTGGGCTTGTCGATTGCTTCCTTTCTGCAGATTCATGAATGTTGAAGAATTAGTTCAGGATGTAATTTTAAGTCTGCTTGGAGAATTGCCACCAGTAAAAAAGGTAGAAGACCTTAAAACTAGAATAAAAGCAATAGAGATTATCACAAATATTTCTCCTCCTTGGAAAGCCTACTAGTTAGATTTTCTCATGGTGTAAGTTACATGTGATAAGACACGATAGCTACTGGAAAAGATGCTTTCTTTTTTTGTGTAGGTGGCAGAGATTTTTGTAAAAGCATTTCCTAATCCTGAAGATGTAAGAGTTCCACTTAGAGATAAATATAATGGACTTCAGCAGAGGCTCAGACACAGTACTGTTAAAGGTAATGTTCATCATTCTTCTGGAAATTTTCAACAAGCTTTGTTTTTTATCCTAGTTATTAGCTTGTGACAAAAATTAGTAATTTTTGTCATACCCCATGCAAAACAATTATTGTTATTTTCAGCTGGAAAACTTTGAGTTTTGTCACAAAGTCTGTGTTTTCTTTCTGATACATATGATTTCTATACCATTCACAGGGTATCATGGTTTTCAAAATGTTGACGTTTCTTCACTTTATCACAGTTTCTTGTTGAATTTATAAATGGCTCTAATTTATGATTTTAATTGAAATCTAATTCATGTCTCAATTTGAGACTAAATTAAAACTGAAAATTAAGACTGAAAACTTGGTTTTCTTTCTTTCAGAAGGTCCTGAAAGTGAAGAAATGATGTCTGTTATACAAACTGCTGAAGAAGTGAGGAAGAAGGCCTTGAGACATGTAGTAAAGAACATAGGCCCTATTGAAGTAAATATTTGGGAGCCAGTAGAAGAGGCAGCATCAAATGATGAGGAGCACTGTTATGACAGATTCTCATTAGGCACTAGTCTAAGCACAAGCACACTTACTGATGTTGGGAATCCTCAGGTATATAGTGATGCAGACACACTTTCTGATGCTTTGTTTACTGAAGAAACAAGACCTCAAACACCTTCATTCCCAAGGTATGAGAAAATTGCAGCAGAAGGCTTTTGATTTAAATTGGGGGGGGGGAGTTGTTTCCCACTGATCAAGTAATCTCTTCACCAAATGGGTTAATTGTCATTATGGATGATTTATCAAGTGAAGAATTACAGTTTTCCCAAACTGTAGAACTGCCAGTATTATATGAGTCAGTATGTGACTAAAAAATTATTGAAGTGTAAATTACTATCAGTTATGTCTACATTCATATATGTTGCTGCCTAGTTTCTGTCTGTGGATTTTGAATTTGATTAACTTGCCACCTATACATTGTACTAATGTAAATTTAGGGGTTTCTAACTTCAGTGGAAGATAAGGAACTAATGTTGCGTGTAATTATTTTTAAAATGGATTTGAGTACTTACAGTTCTTATGTCTATTGTTTTACAGGGAAAATGAACTCCAACGACAAAGGGAAATAGGTAACAAAAATACCACACAGAAGATAAAAGCTCCTAACTGTAAAACAAAACATAAAGACAAAATGTGTAGGAGAGATAGGCTTAATCAACATAATTTGCCTGTAGTTGGTGCGTGGGAATTTGAACGTGATGATGATGAGTATGTTAGATTTTTAGAACTCTTTTTGAGTTATGTCCTTGAGAGAGACCTGATAAAGTACAGTGACCTTGGAATTCCATTTCTCACTAGCTTTTCTGGGCTGCTTCGAGAGCATGAGTTGAACTCTCTCTTTTTTGATGTTCACACAACACTAAAACGTCGACAAAACAAAACTAGAAGTCAAAATGTCTTTAGAGCAGGGTCTTGCTATACTGTCACCCTGGCATCCTGTGATCCTGGAAAAGTATCTACCTATAATGAAAACAAAAATATTTTGGAAAAACCAACAATTGTACAGACTGTTGGGCAGACCACAGAACCTTCTCTGTGTAACCTAAAAGAAGGACTTAAAGAAGGCTTATTTGGTTTAAAATACAAATCCATATACAGAGCTGAGACTGACAATCAAGGAGTCAGTGTTGCACAAGCAAGCCAGACCTTTCATAACCAGACTTCCTCTACCATGCAAACTCAGGCAATTCCTAAATATGTTTACAAAAGTCTTGATGTAGTTGGTATTGTACCAGCAGAAGAACTGCCTATAGATTTGATGGACAAATTGAGCAATATTTCAAAATTGCTGGAGTGGATGATCAGATGGTCTGATAAAAGACTGCTCCGTGGATCCAATAAACAAGATTCCTTAGAAGAGACTCTCCCAATGATACATCTGAAAACATCATCGGCAGCTGTCCTTACATCTTTTTGGTTGTTAGAACAGTTATATGGATACAGATCCCAAACAAGGAGCATAAAATGTAAGGTAAGAAAAAGAATGGGACAAGTGTTAGTGGAGTGTGAGAGTGAGTTATGCCAGTAGGGAAAAATCACATATGTGTTTTACCTTATAGTTCTGTTCTCAGTAAAACACGGAATATTGACTAATAACCTTTCTTTTAAGAATTGCTAGGAAAAGGGAAAAAATCCAGAAATACTGAAATTCTGTCAGGAGAAATACTTGAGTTGGAGATGAAAGTTGTATTTGGAAGTTCAAAATATAGGTCATTTATCCAGACACCATATTTTTTGCACAAGTTCTTCTAAGTTTGACCACTGTGTCTGGTTTTAGACATCATCTTTGAAAAAACATACTTCTAGAGATAGAACATGGCAAAGCAAGACAAAGAATGAAGAAACAGACCTCTTGCAA
Source organism: Melospiza melodia melodia (assembly GCF_035770615.1). Taxonomy (NCBI): domain Eukaryota; kingdom Metazoa; phylum Chordata; class Aves; order Passeriformes; family Passerellidae; genus Melospiza; species Melospiza melodia. Next base: position 11,970,898 of record NC_086226.1, on the reverse strand, counting down.
GAGTTTAGGTTCATTTGTGTTTGAGTGCAGATACAGTGTAACTGGACTATTTTAAATGGTTAAAAACCAGTGAAAAATGACTAGCACTGTTACAGAGGTTGGGAGTATATGTATGGATATGAAAGAGGAGATTTGCCAGAGGAGTCTGGTACATAGTGCTTTAGTTTATCCTTCAGAGACAACTGGATCATGTAGCTTCTTTAATTAACAATACATAGAGTCAGAGAATACATGAAAGGTTTTCAGGAAAGAAGGTTGGGATTTAGGTTGAGAAGGCTGTTCTCCAGTTTCAAAAGGGATTTTTTTCTTACTTTTGGTTTGTATTTTCTGGTTTTTTTGATAAGTATTTTATTTAAAAATTACAAATCTTGTACATGCATCTAACCACAAAGTTATGTATCTCTTTTTGCCTTTCATACTGTTTTCAGTGGAAATTTGAGAGTTCTGTATTGTCTGGATGAAGCCAAATCTTACTGTTTATATTTATCTTGATTGTATTGTCATGTAGTGTCTTTGACAATTCATACTCAGTTGACCCTGAGAAACCTTTCTTATATTTCCTTTGGATAATTCAGAGGACCATTGCTTCAGTTAATGCAAAAAGGGGACAAACGCATGTTTCGTAAATCCAGGATTTCTTGGCTCTATAATAAAGAAAAGGGTATGAATAGGTATAATCATTCTATATGAAAGCATTGTGGTTTTTTAAAAGTACCTGGTATTTTTTTTAACTAGTGAATTTCAATTATTGTTATTTTTATTAATAGCATCCAGAGGATCAATATCTGAAAGAAACTGCATCTCTATCAGAAGGAAGAACAGAGGAAGAAAGTAGTATGGATGAAGGCTCTTCCACAGTGGCCAATTCTCCTCTTGATGTCCAGATTATACAAATCTATGATAATCTTTGTGAAAGTGATTTGAGGTAAATTTTTTTTTTAACCTAAGAACTCTAGTTGGTCATAATTCCTCTACTGAGCAGCATGAAGAGATCTACTGTTATATATGTATTATATACATATTTATATTTATGTACTATATACATGTTTAATTTTGAGCAAAAAGTCAAACTTGGGCATATTGGTTACAGGTGCATGAAACAAATTAAATATTCTCCATCAGCACATGTACATAAGGTAGTTGTTGCATAGTAAGTGAATTGTAGATGGTTGTTTATAAGCTTAGTCATGTGGAAATAGAATCTAGATTTCCAAGATAACAGGTGTCATGGTTTTCTCAAAGAATTCAGATAACTTCCTCTCTCTTCAGTGTAATTTTCTTTGATTTGAAATGAGTGGTTCACAATGTTCGTTTATTTTCCTCTGGATCTGTAATCTAGCTATGTTCATACGCGTGCATGTCAGAAAAATAGATGGAAAAAGCAGTAAATATTTTTTTGTTAATATCTTGCACTGTCTTGAAGATAAAGAATCCTTAATGTGAATTCCTCTCTGGCATTTCATCTTATATTGCAATAAGAAAAAAAATTGACCTCTAGTATAAGAATATATATAGAGAATGAGTTATATAGATCTCTAGTATTCTGAAAATAATCTCAAGTATTTTGAGACATGATTGTATGTCTTGTCTGGCCATTTCCTATTTTTTTCAATAAACAAAGTTCCTGTGAGGAGAGAAATGTAGCTTTAACCAGATGAATTTAAAGACATAGCACAATTTGTCTGGAAACACATGTCTGCATTAATGGCACTAAAATATCACAGCTATGCAAAAAAAAATTAAACTTGTTTTAAGTTGTAGTGAGAGAGAAAACCTAAATGAATATTGGCTTTATCACAACAGTGTTTATTTTACAGTTAGGCCCTAGCCTGCAGTACAAAAGGAACAGTGTACTTGAAGGGAGCCAGATACTAATGTTGTTAATTATGTTTCCTAATCTCTATTACCAGAATGTCTACAAAGTCAAAATATTTTTATAAGAAGAAAAATAATCAGGGAAATAATTCTGTGCCTCATATAACTGAAGACCTGAATGAAGTGGAACCGTTTGTTCAGCAGGAGTTGGATGTAACATCAGAACAAGGTTTGTTTTAATGGTATATCCTTTTATTATGGTCTGACATATAAAGCAGTAGGAGTTTTGCATGAATACGATTTTATGTTCCTCTGTTTATTTAGTCAAAAAATGCAAATGTCTTCATTGTTGTATTAGAATTATTTTATCCAGTTTATATTATAACTGAATTATATAAAATTGTTTTATTAAGACTTTCTGATTGCTTTTTCACTATGTCACACTTTTTTCTGTAGAGATAGAAAAATGTATGTTAACATGTTCTATTCTCTCATATATTTTCACTCTGGAAATATTCACACAACTGTGCAAAACACTTTGCAAATTTTAAGAGCTGAGTATGTGTAAGTTATCATATTTGTACACTTTATATAAGCTGGAGATTTTTTTACCTCTCTCTTTGGGTGCATGCATCAACACCAGTAAGAACACAAATTTTGAATTTGCAGGAGCAACTCTGAACTCCATACTAGGGAAGAAGTGGATCAATATGACCTGCTGTCAGAAATCACGTAACAGTACTGTACTATAATCTATGTAGTTTTCTAATTTTTTAGAGTAATTGTGTTTATATTGTAGAATTCTTTGAGGAGCCATATGAAACTTCAAAGAGCTCCAGTAGCTCTGTCAAGATCAGACCTGTAGAACATCAAAGAGAACAGGCAAGTTGTCATACAATCATCAGAGATCATTGAAGCATTTGAGTTTGGAAGGGACCTTAAAGATCATCTCATTCCAAACCCCTGGCCATTGGCAGGGACACCTTTCATTAGACCAGATTATCCAGGACTCCATCCAACCTGGTCTTGAGCACTTTCATGGGTGGGACACCCACAGCTTCTCTGTGTAACCTGTTCCAGTGCCTCATCTCCTCACAGTAAAGAATTACTTCCTAAAATGTAATCTAAACACACCCTTTTTCAGTCTGAAGTAATTCACCCCTCGCCTGTGCTCTTCTAAATGGTCCATCTCCAACTTTCCCATAGGCTCCTTTAGGTACTGACAGACTGCTCTGAAGTCTCCCCAGAGCTTTCTGGTCTTTATGCTGAACAACTCCAACTCTGACAGCCTTTCCTCATGGGACAGGTGCTCCAGGCCCCTGAACACCCTTTGTTCTGGACTTGCTTTAGCAGGTTCATGTCTTTTTATACTGAGGGACACAGAGCTGAACACAGTGTTCCAGTGAGTCTTCTGAGGACAGAATAGAGGGGAGAATTGCCTCCATCAATATGCTAGCCATGCTGCTCTGCATGCAGCACACAATATGTTTGGCTTGAACAGTCTCTCAATATTCCTCACCCTGTACTTGTTTCGACCCTCTGTAGGCTTCATTTTTGTGTTTGACTTTGTGTGAGAACTCCTTGTTCATCCATGCAAGCCTCCTGGCATTTTTGCCTAACTTCCTCTTCATTGGGATGCATCCCTCCTGAGGTTGGAGGAGGTGGTTCCTGAATATTAATCAGCTTTCTTGTGCCCCTCTTCTTTCCAGGATGCAATCCCATGGGACTGTACCAAGCAGATCCCTGAAGAAGACGAAGTCTGTTCTCCTGAAGTGAAGGTCAGTGAGCTTACTGTGTGCCCTCCTCACTGCCCTGAGGACCTCAAACTTCACCATTTCGTGGTTGCTGGAACTAAGGCTGTCCCTGAGCTTCACATTGCCCATCAGCTCCTCCTCGTTAGTCAGAAGGAGGTTCACCATAGTACCTCTGCTCACTGGAGAGGATGTCTGTCACATGTTCTGTCACATGTGGAAGGAAGTTATCATCAATGCCTTTCAGAACCTCCAGAATTGCCTCTGCCATGCTGTGTTGCCCCTCCAGCAGATACTGGGATGGTTGAAGTTCCCTGTGAGGATCAGGGTTTGCAAACATGAGATTGTTCCTATCTGCATATAAAGGACCTCATCTGCTCCTAGCTGGGCAGCCATTGATCTGAACTCCACTCTAATGCCACCTGTCCCTGCCCTCCCTGTAAACCTGAGCCACAAACTCTTGGTCAAATCCTCATCCAACCGCAGGCAGATCTCCAGGCACTGCAGCTAGTCACTGACATAGAGACTAACACCCACTCCTCATCTCCCCTGCCTGTGCTTCCTAAAGAAAGAGCCTGCATCCATCCATTCCAACACTCCAGTCATCTGAGCCATCACACCAAATCTGCAATGCCAGTAACATTGTACCTGGCAGACATACCCGTCCAACTTTTTTTATTCCCTGTGCTATATATGTTTGCATAGAGGCCCCTGATGAAGCTGAGTTACTGGCAGGAGTAGTCATAGTTCTTTTGTGCAGCTCTTCAGGTGCTCTGTTGGCAAGCAGCTCCTCTCTGGGCATCCCTTTCTGACTCCCTCAGAAAATTGCCCCTCCCCTGACAACTTTAGTTTAAAGGCCTCTTCCCCCTTCTCCAAGACTATGACTGAAGGTGCTCTTCCCCTTCTCTGATTGATGAACAGCCCTCAGCAGACCAGGTTCTCAAAGCCAGTCCCATGGCTGAAGGAGCCATACCCCTGGCTGTGGCCCCAGTCCTGTAGCCATTTGTTGATTCACCAGATTGAAACTGTTTCAAACCCCTTCCTTTTTCCTGAGAGGATTGATTGTGCGCTCCAGAGCCCTCACTCCCTTCTCAACCTCCTCATGGATGTGTCACTGGCACACATGTGAAACAACAGCAGTGGGTAATAGTGGGCTGCACAGGCCTTGGTTGTCTCTCGGAGACATCCCTGACAGGAGCCCCAGGGAAACAGCACCTCCAAGAGAGTGTGTCAGGCTGGCAAATGAATGTCTCGTTACTTCTCAGAAGAGAGTGACCTCCTACTACCAGCCGTCAACTTTCCTTAGTTGTGCTGGTTGTAACACAGAGAGCAGAACTGGCTGCCTTACTCAGCTCCAGCATTTCTCCTGATGTGACAGGATATTAGGAAGCATTTGAGTTGTTTTGAATACTGTTTTCAAAGTATCCTGAATTCATCAATGTATTTGTGAACTTAAGGGCTAAATTTTTTAGGGTTGGTGAATCTTCTTTCTTGCCTTATAATAAAATTAGCAATTAAAACGTAGTAAAGTGAGATCTGCTCTAAGCACTTTTGAAAATGTGTGTATGCTTTCATATATGTATATATAGTAGATGTATTATGTATACATAAAATTGAATTGATTTTTTTAAAAAATACATCAAGATCTTTATTTTGCTTCTGTCTAAAAACTCAGTCTGGATTTATAAATAAGTCTACTTTTTCCATGCATCATTTTTGGTCATAGGTATCTTTTCTTTGAAAGTGGCTGAGGGCAGGGCTGCTATGCTATGTATTGTGGTCTCCAGTTTTTTCAATGCATTTTACTATAGTGAATCTATGGCATGTACAAGATCCTACATTTGTTTCATTTTCTTGTTTTGTAGATAGTTTGTGTATATGTAATGGGGTTGTTTCCACATTTTCATCTTTACTAGGGAGTCTGAGGTTAGCAAAATATATATCCAGGGTACTACACGAATATGAATTTGGAACTAAAATCTCATAATAATGAGATTGTTATAATAAAGAAAGATTCTCAGGTAAATTGTTATATCTCTTTGTTGCTGATCTGTAACCGTCTTCTGATAAGTATGTAATTTTGATTATCTTTAGTCAAACTTTTGTAATTGGATAATTAATTAAAAATACATTTGCCATAGGCTTAAAAACTTGTATTTTATTGAAGCATGAGAGATCAAAAAATTTGTAAGTCTAGATCTTTTCATGTTTTTGTATTCAGCAGGCTGCCATTTCAGCTGTAGAGAGTGCTCAAGAAGATCCAAACGTGGAGGAAACAAAGAAAGAAAAGGCTAAACAGAATATGTAAGTGACTTGATTTTTTTAAACTGTTTTAAGTCTTTTAACTTTGCTTAAAAATCTAAAACAGTTTTGTTAATGATTGTATCCAGTGGTGTCTCAGGTTTCTGCTGTTGCTTATAGCAACAAAGCCATAGTTTCAAACAGTTTCAGTCATCTCCTATTTCATGTACAGGCATTTCAAATATATGAAGGGCTGGGTTTATGAATCATTATTTTAGTAATGTTCTAATAAAACAAGCACAGTTTGTGGGAAGGTGTAATTTATCCAGGAGAAATACAGACTATAACTGGAAAAATAGAAAATCTTATTACGATAGCATATAAATAAGTGTCCCTATGTATACATAACATTTGTGAAAGACTTTAAAATTACTTTTAGAAAGACTTGAAATCCTCTACTTTTTAAAATTACATGTTTTTGTTTTAACTGAATGTAAGATGCCTGTCAAGAATTTATTATGGCACTGTTTTTTCTCTTCTAGAGATGCGGATTATAGTGATGTTAACTGTATTAGTTAAATTGGATTTTCTCTTCCCTTGTCTACTAGAATCAACCTTTTCTTTGTCTGCTGTCTTGAATAGCTGGAACTTTTTCAGTGCTTTTGTTTGAGTCAGTTTCTGATTGCTAAGGGAGACAAAACATCAATGCCAGTATTTGCCAGCTCTGATTGCAGTGTAATGCAGTAATTGAAGCAATGCAGATCTTTTCATGTTTTGATCAGGTGGCTTTCAGGTACTTTATCTGATACTAATTAAAATACTTTTTCAGGAGGTTATGTGTATATTTATACTCATACATGTATATAAAATGGAAACAGCATAAAAAATCATTGTAGTATTTGCAACACTATTTCTTCTCTCTTTATAGTATGACTGAGGTTGTTACTAGCACCCTTTCCCACTCATTTTCTTTAAAACAAGATGCAGAAGTTCCTAGGTAAGAAAAACCTATGCTGCTTTATGTAATAAAACAATATTTCTGATTTGAAGTAATGTGGTGTTTAGTTTTGACTGCAAAATATTTGCAAGTAGAGTGTATTGTACCTACAGACTAAGTAGCTGCCAGATTTCAAGAGACATGATAGTTTTGTTTTCTGGTTCTGGACAGAATTCATTATGTAATATTACTATAGAAGATATTTGATTATATAGAATGCCTGAACAATAACATTTTAAACTTATATACATTTTAATTAAAATTATTTAAATGCAGCTATCCTATGGCAACAGATAAATTTACATAAATATATACTAAATAAAGAGAATGTTGGAATTGGGAAAAGGAGTCAGGAGTCATTCTCAGGCTTTCAGTTCTGGAACAGTCCTCTATGAGGCTTTTTTCAGTTTAGAGGAAAATATGAACTACACATACTTTTGGGCTCCATTTTCATGTGTCTTTAATCTCTCTTACTTGAGTTTCTCATGCCAACTCTTCAAAAAAAAAAAATTACTCAAACTTTTGGCGTTTCAAGTCATGCTTGCACATTCTAATTGCCTTCTTAAAGATTTCATATGCTCCTTCACACACATTACATATCCAAAACTACTCATTATCCATTACTTTATGATCCTGTTTGCTCACATGCTTGGAGGCCATTCTGTATAATTGTTGTAAGACGTTCTGTAAAGGTTGCCTGTATCCATAGCAATGTCAGCATTTTTCTTAAACAGAGAAATGTCTTTTGGGTTGATTTCTGTTCGTGCAAGTAAAATTCTTCAGTTTCTTCGTAGCTTAATGTAAATCCTAAGCATCTCTTCTTCATGAAAGGAATCAATGTACTTAATATTCTTGACCAAATAAAGATCTTGTTATCACTGTGGGAAAGTGTAAAGAAAATAATTTAAAATTGGAGTAACACGTACAATACATTACTCTGAAATCTTGTTACTTTTAATCCCAAATATCTAAAGGAACATTGTAAAAGGCTGAGCTCTCCCTGGGCCATTCAGGTCCGATCCGGCTATCTCTGGACCCTTGGCCCCTTGCAGCCTTTACAAGGACAAAAGTAAAACATACAAGGTGCTGTTCTCCTCTGGGCTAAACAATAATTAAGAGAGCAGTGTCCCAGGACAGAAAGTGGGCAAATGCCTGATGGTGGGAGACTTTTAAACCCACGGGCATGGGAGTTGGAGGAAGAGGACCACAGCCAATTGGATATAACTGAGGAAGGGGTGAGGAGAGGAGTAAACCTGGGACAAACCATTACCTTGGGGGCTTCTGGGGGAAAAGACCATGTGATCAGTGCAAATTGCCAAACACCCAAAACAACAACTAAATAAACTATTTAGTGCAATACAACACCTCACCCTTTTCTGTTTAGAAAAATTAAAAGAAAAGTGTTGGCCTGTTCTGATACAGATTATGAATTCGTCCACCACTCATGATTTGCAGGCCTGTCAGTTTGCTTGAACATTACTTTAAGTCAAAATGAACCTGCCTTCTTCCTTATTTCAACTAAAAATGTCCCTCTTCCATCAGCTGTTTTTCTTTATGACTAACCAGGCCTTTTTTCTGTCTTTTTTGTCAAATCATTGTTTTCTGCCTGTATCTCTGGTGATAATAATATTTTAGATACAATTGTGGCTATAAAATCAGATAGAATTACATCTTTACAACTGTTTTTCATTCAGTATTTTAAGAAGTTTTACGAAATATATCCTACATGCTCTCTGGTCAAGATCGTGCACTCACTGTTAATTATTCAGTTGCTCCTACAAATTAATTATGTTTTTTAAATACACAGGTATCTTAATTTTTCTGGATTGATTTAAGACAACCTTGCGTAGGTATTTTGAAATCTGAATGTTTTTCATAATTGGTTCTTTTCTTTCTTAAGTAGTGCAGACACTGTAAGTGATTCTCAGCCTTCTGAGACTGCTGTGTCGACTATGTCAAGTCTTGCCTCCCATACTTCTGTTTTTGCAAAGAAGCAAGAAGTCAAGGAAGAAGTCCCTAGACAAGAGAAAGCAAGCACATCAGAAACTGTCAGGCAGATGCTGCAAGATGAAATGTTTAAATTAGTTCAGGTGAGAGCATCTAATTATTTTAAGTAGTTTTCTTGGTACCATGTTGTTAAAAAAATGGAAATAGCTACTGTTTTAAGGACCTTCTGTGTGTGGTTGGTTCAGTGCTGGCTAGATGCCAGTGCACCCACTAGAATATACCTACTCATTTCCTGCTATGAGATAGGATTAAGAGGAAGGCAAAGCAGGCTCAAAACTTAAAAAGGGTATAAAGAAAATTTTATTGACAGTAACTCAAAGAAAGAATAATAAGAATCAGAATAAAACCTTTATAACACTTCTCTTTCCCCTGCAACCTTTTCTTTCTCACTCACAACGTACAGAAACAATTCAGTCAGTGCATCAGCTCTAGAATAGTCTTTCTTCTGTTCACTTCGGGAGGGAAGTTGCCCTTGCGTGCCATTGACTTCTTCACAAGAAACCGTTCTCTCATGGCTCTTAAAGTCCACGAATAGCAGTCACTCAGAAATCTGCAATCATGGAGTCCCTCCCATCTTTTGCAGCCTTCCCACAGCTGTGTTTATGAGCCGTGTCAACTTATGGGGTACTATTTAAAGGATGAGCTGTTCAAGAGCAAAGGTTATCTTCATCTGTCTCTGAGATAATCATCTCTGGGAACAGAGGTCTTCTTCTCTCCCTTGGGCCCCTCTTTTCTTTCTCTGTTCAGACTTCTCCTGGGATCACAACTACTTCAACATCTGCTTGTTTTAGCATATATCTGTGCTTATATCTACAATTTGAACACTTCATGCCCCCATACTTTCAATAATTTACAGGCAAAAAGAGTCTGGCGTATCAATTATATCTTCTCCATAGTCTTACAAGAGGATTTCAGCCCAAACTTGAGGTATCTCCTCAACCCTCTCATGTCGGACGTGACTCCTTCTTACTGACCTTCTCATGTCTCATGTTGTCTCTGCGCATCTTTACTTTGTCCTTTTCTCTCACCCAAGGGAATTTTGAAGATATGCAAGTCATACCTATGCCCTAAAAGATTTAATGTCTCACCCAAGACTTGCAGATGCTCTCAGGATCCCTGCCAGGGGTGTCCGGAGTGCTCACGGTGGTGGATTTCAGGCCTCACTGGGTCTGTGTCAGAGTCTTGGGGGGCCCAGGCCAGAATGGTGGTGGCCGCTCTGGCTGTTTCCCGTCCCTTGCTACGTTCAGTACCAGCCACGGGGCTGCTCTCTCTGTGGACTATAGAGCTGCCTCTGGGGGTTTTTTTGGCTGCCACGCTGGGATCTCAGCAGTCCCCGGGGCCTGGCCCAGCTTTCCCCTGAGTGCCCCTGGGCCGAGCGGGCCTGGCCCGGCCCTGCAGCAGAGCCTGCCCGGCCTGGCCCGGCTGAGACGGGGCCAGGCCGGCCTTGCTACCTGTTGCCAGGCCAGAAGGGAATTCCCAGGGTTTGTTTGTTTTTACATGTGTGTATTCACAGAGGCAGGTCTAGTTTTTAATTGGCTCATTAATATTAATATTCTCAAAGCTAGCCAGCAATTGGTTTTGCTAGGCACAGAGGAAGCTCTCAGCAGCTCATCTCAGAAAAAATCACTTCCGTGGGTGGCTCCAGTGCAAAACCAGCACAGGCTGTTCTTTGAAGAGATTTCCAATTCCATGTTAGCCACTGTGAAACTTATTGTAGACTTAACTCTTGCTTTTAATTCAAGAAAATTAGTGGTATAATTATAGATCTTTGAGTGTGTTTTAGCTCACATAAGTCAATATCCTTCAATAGTTTACACTTGGAAAAATTCTTATGCTGTAATAGCTTTTCAACTATGGTAGAATTTAAGTGGTGGTAGTATGTTGAGCCAATTTTCTGTGACTTTACATTTATTGAAACTTCACAAAAAATTGAAGATATTTGTTTTGCTTTAGCATAACCTGTCTGTGGCAGGTATTTATTGTATCTTACAAGGAGGTCCAAAACAGTAAGCAATTATACAAATTAATCATCACAGAATCATCCCATTATTGGGATGTTGTCTGTTTTGTCACCTGATAGTGAACAGCTGTAAAATAGCCTAGACATTTTTGCTAAGATTTCTGTTAAGGTTATTGGCATTGTTAACTTTGTTCATGTGTGTATTCAGCTCCAGCAGATCAACTTCATGAGTTTAATGCAGTTAGTGCAGTCGTCCTTTACCAATGTGCCAAATGTGCAACAAGTATTGCAGCAGGATCGGTTGGTTCAGCTGGCAGGGAGCCAGTCTGCACACACTGCTGAAAGCAATTCTTCTCCGAAAACACAAGTGCCCACTCAAGAAGAAAAGGGAAAAATTGGTCAAGAGAGCTCTGTTTTTCAGCCAAGGAAGAGTGTAGAAGATGAAAGCAAAAATGATCGAATAAAAGTAGGTATATCAAAGCATGGTTTATGAAGACTGTTCAGTATATCTGGTATGTTAGCTGTCCTGTTGAGTTAGGAAATGTGTCAGTAGTGATTGGTGTAGACAGAACTATTTTTGTCTGTATTTAGTGCATGGTTGATATGTAAGTACTGGTTTGTTTGCTTTTCTCATTTAGAATCATCTGGATAAGAGTGCCTCTTTGACATTATTTGAAACCAACAGCAAGGCAACAGGATTAATGTCACTATCCCAAGATTTGCATTCTTCAGTGCCTACTAAACCACTTCATCTCCTAGCTCCTTCCTCAGGCATCCAAAAAAAAGTGAAGCTTATCCCTGTTGAAAAAAAAAATAATTACTCAAATGGATTTCCTTTGCTTAAGCTGGAATCAAGTTGTCATATCAAACCAGCATTTTTACATCCAACAGAAATGTCATCAGCATTTGCCAGGCCACCCACAGTACCACGAGTAGCATGGAGTTCATCAGATTCCTTATGGGACCATCAGTCATCATATGCCCCAAGAAAGAGTAAGGCAGAGGAGGATTTCCACAGGAGTAGATACAACCCTGAGATTTCAAGACAAAAGCATGAGGAAAAGGAGAGATGGGCAGAACCAGTGAGTGAGGGTCCTCCCAAATATCTGAATTCAGAGCACTGTGAAGGACAGCAAGAAAATTCACCTCAGTCACAGATCCCTGAAAATGTGAATCTGTTCAAAGCACCAAGCACTCAGAACCTGGCTGCTATTCCACTATTGCATTTGCAACTTGACCCAGTTCCTAGAGTTCCACCAGCTGTAAGGCAGCCAATCACTACTACTTTAATATCTGTTAAACCTGCAGCAAAGGATGCTGACTCCAGAGAAACACAGTGGGATGCAGGAATGTCACTACTTCAGATTAATTTACCTCAGAAAAAGAAGGTACTGGATTTTAATAATATATTTTTCTAAGTTGCAATGTTTTGTCAGTTTTATGGTTTCTTAGTCATCACAAGTAATTTCATCTTTACAGACTTTGAATTTGAAATTGTTCAGCACAGATGCCAGGAGGGTTCTAGAACTAAGTGTACCTGCTTATTGACATGTCAATATGAGGCAGACTGCAAGCCTGAAAGTGTTTATAGCTACATTAAATTGAGTCTACATTCCATAGTTCATCAATGTTCAGCCCACTAGTAATGAATGAGAAGAATTTGCTATCTAAAATACCGGACAATATTTATATGGTAAAAAATAGGGGTTTTTCATAGAGAGATTGTAATAGAATTACTTACAGAAACAGAATGTGGTGAAAAATCCTGTTTTGCAGGGCAGAAATGGAATGGTAAAAGACTTGGTAAGAAAATATTACAGATGCTGAATACCTGATGTTTTGAAAAATGTTATTTCTTACAGACTTACATGCTTGCATATTCCAGTTGAGAAGAATGGAAATGCTTTCCCTTGAAAGGTGCTTCTTCAGTCCTTGTCTGCATTGGATGGTTCCTAACTTCCTACATAAGAAATGCAAATATTAGTGAAATATGTTCTGTGGAGAAAATTAATACTTTTTTATTTTCAGAAAATAGTTTACACATGTACATATTGGCAGAAGTTCTCCAATATTAATACTCAATTTCCATATTCTTTACAAAATGTTACAGGAGTTTTGTTTGTGTAACTGAAATCCAAACTTGACTGGCTTTCTTCATCCAATCTGACTGGAGTTCCCATCTCCATTTTCTGTCTTTCTCTCTTTCTGAACCCTCTTAGGCACCAAATCTCATCCCACTTCAAGATCTCATTGCATTTGAGCAATGCCACAAGCATCATTCTGTGCCCAGTAGTTCCTTTGGACAAGACCAAACGAAACCCATCCAGCTACTAAGAACTGATGTTGAACCATTTGAACTTAGAGATGTGCAGAACAAAAGAAAAAGGCAAGCCAGATTTTTAAAGTGGAACTTCATTTTGACAGACCAACTGGTGACTTGTACCTTCTAGCTTTGGCATCAGAGGGAGTGTATTCTCTCAGCAGAGAATAAAATAACAAATGTTAGTAAAGATACAGCAGAAGTGTATCATTAGAATGTGAGGAGTTCTTGCTCTTAGGAGATTGATAGGAAGAAGATTCAAGAGGAAAGAGGAATTTTTCTTTCCACTATCTGTGTTTTGAAGTCTTGTTGTCTTCTGAATGTTTGCTATACACTCTTAATGAAGTGCTCATTCCTTGCACAGTGAATATTACACAGCACTGCTGTCTGGGCTGCATATTGTCACTGTCATCTTCAAGAAAGAAAGAATTATATGGTCTTTCAATATAATTAAATATGTGGACTGTTTCTAATAGAGACAGTGATTAACAAAATTCCTACTGATCCTTTGTTGTTGATGTTTTTTTTGTTAGGCATGTTATTTATAACTTACAAAATTTGATCTATTTGATGTTAATTGATTTCACAAAAAATGAAACAGTCATTTAAGCTGCTTACATATCTTTGCTCAGTTCTTATAGAATGCTGACAGAATGTTCTGGAATAGAATACTTGGTTTCTTTCAGTTATGTAATTTTGGAGCAGAGGCTCAAGACGAGTTTTTCACTATTGAAGTGAAAACTTGCTACACAAGTAACTGCAGATAAAGTTTAGAATACATTTTAATAGTATCTATAGAAGTGCTTAAAGCTGTAGTTGCTGTCATATAATCTACTTGTCACATATTAAAGAAGAAGCTGTAGTTGCTCTTTTGTAATCTATTTGTCACCTAGTAATTAGAAAATTACTGCTGTGTAATTGAAGTTTGCTTCCTTTAGATTCCTTATGGGCATTTTGTGTAGTAATTATCAATTATACACAAGATATAGCTGTGAAGTATTATGAGGTTTGTTATATTTAATAGTAGCCTATAAGACAATTCATAGATTTTAGTGTAATTGCTGGTATTTCTATCGGTTCTTACAACATTTTCAAGTAGTTTTCAAGCAGGCAGAAATTGTGATTTGAACTGATCTATATGCAGCAGATATTGATTTTTTCCAATCTTTATTTCAGTGTTTATTTCTTAATAGTAATCTTTCCTAGAAAACAACGATAGGTATTGTAATTATTTCAGAGCACTTACTCTTTACCTGTCATTAATATGTTGACAGTAAAAAGAGGCGTAGTAAGAAGCAACTGAAAGAGAAGGAGGAAAAGAAGAAACCAAGTGTGTCCTTCTGTCCAGATGCCTCCATCATCAGTATTAGTGACACAGCAGTGCCTACTGAATCAGACACTGGGGTATAGAATTACGTATTTTTCTTAGCTGTTATCTTTTCCATTCACGTATTAGCAGAAAATAAAGGAGAAAAATAAAAATCAAACAATAATACACTTCTCTTCCAGGCTCCAGCCTACAAGCAGTATGCATATTTTTGATTCATATACTTGCATTTTCTCTAAACTAGAGACCGATTTTTATAAAAGATTCCAGGATTGCTGGGTTTTTTTCTGGAATGTGAACTTGTTTTGATAGGATATAAGTCTGCATGTACATTTGTAGTAAATACCTATAAAAATGTTAAAAATGAAAAAAAAATTCCTAGTAGTGACAAAGTGACCCAGGCAGGTGACCCAGGCATTATTCTTTCCATGTAGGCCTGGATGTATGACAATACAAGAGTAAGGATGTGCAGCATTGGAATCTCAGTTTTGTCTCAGTCCAGACTCTGAAAAAAGAAAGCCTTGATCAAGCTAGGTTTTGATTAGGCCTTTTTGATATCTTTTTCTCTGAGACTTAACGGCAGCACAGCAGCTGGAGTTAAGCAGGTCCTCACCAAACCTGGAGATGTTCAGGGTTCAGCAGGGGTAGGATAGACTCAAAGAGGAATAAGGAATTTATGTTACTGCATGTCACCCTTAGGTACCTAAGAGAATGTTACATAGTCAGTAAATTCCACTAAGTTGGAATAGATCAGAGGAATTAAAACAGGCGTTGAGTAAGTGACTGTTATTTCTTTTTTTTTCCCAAATCATTACTCATGTGAGGTATATTGGATAGTTAACATCACCAAGAAAGCCTTTACTCTGCACTGGAACTAATTTTTAAAGAGAATTCTTTTTTTTTGCTTATATTAGGATCGCAAACCAAAATTGACATCTTACGTTCAAGATGGTTTTTTCATGTCAATGGGCAAGTACAAGTCTTTTTAATGTTTTGAGTACTTAAAAAAATCATGGAACATTAGTGTGTTAGAATTCACAGTAAAACTCTACAATAATCTCCATGTTAAAAACTAGGATAATGTGCTTTGTGGTCAGTAGAGCTTTCTGTCTTATGGGATCTTTCCCCAGACCATTCAGGATGTACAGCAGCTGTCCAGATCCAGAATTTTTGGGAGACACTCGTTTTTTTGGGGATTGGTATGAAGAGAGGTGCAGGCAAATTTAAAATCTTGTGCAAATTATCTGAAGAGTCAGAATAGTTTTCACAAAAATTTTAGAAGTATTTTAATTTTTCTTCAAAATGAGTGACAATCTTGTATTTATGTTTATAAACAATAGAGTTAATGAAATAATACTAGTATGTCAAGGTAATTACCTGTGGTTGACAGTGACTTCTGGTCATGTGATTAATCAAAATAATTCTGTAAACATTTCCAATCCTAAATTTTTAATGTATTTTAAAAATATATTATTCCAACATTATTTGCCTGCATATTCTAATTACATAAAATTTAGGTCTCTTGTAAAAGAAACTTAATACATGCAGTGTTTCTAGCCTGCCATATGAAGACCAGGCCTGTGGAAAGATTTCCTTCTTTGTATAATATGTTAATTCATGACAATATTCAGTTCTGTCACAGGACAAAATGCAGTTCATTCTCTGAAATTTGACCTTAAATGCAAACTTTGTAGAAACAACAATAGAGAAATGAAGACATACATATCATAAATATTCCTCCCCTCCTTTTAGAATGTGAAACAGACTGTTACTGTTCAGCATATTAAAATATTTAATTTAAATTCACATATCTAAACTGAATCTTGGTTGTAATTCAGTGTAACATTGTGTCAGTTGTTTATTCACATAAAATTGGTAGCATGAACTTTTCTTGGAGTAATTTTTGAGGTATGCTTAGAGACAAGTGAAAATTATCTGTCATAAATACAAGTAAGAAAATGTTGGAGCCCATAGTTATGAGTTAGTATAATTGCTTTCAAATATGTCAATTTTTTTAATCAGTAATAGACACCTATTTTGTATTATCACATTTTAGATGCAATGGATAAAGAAAGTATTACCTCAGCAGATCTACATTATTTGGCTTCTCTTGGAAAAAAGCCAGCAGAAACTCAAGATGCAAGTACAAATACTTGTCCCGGTAAGTGCTACACAGGTAATCTACAGAAACCAGCTGTTTCTGGTGTTGATCTTGATTAGTTGTGCTATTTGATCAGTTTTCAAAATGCAGCAAGTTTGTAAAGAGAAAGCAGGTTTTTGTGCAGTTTTCTTGTTTCTAAAAGAATTAAACTAGAAAAAAACGGAATATAAATTATAAAGCAGTAGTTAAAATAATTATAATTAAAAATATTACTGACACAATTATGTAAGAGTCTCTTCATGCTTTCTGTAAGTCAGTTCTGCTGAAACTTTTTCTGAAAGCTTGTTTTAATTTAACTTGACTTTATCTAACATTTTAGACATTGTTTCTGAAACATTTTAGACAATGTTTCACACTTGACTGAAATTGCTTCCTTTCCTCTTCCCCTACTTTTCTTTGTGAACTGGCAAATCAGAAAGGTACACTCAGATAATGCCATTGGTGTCTTTTCTTTATGTAAACTCATACATTCTGGTCTCTTTTTTTTTCCAATCAAGAGCTCAAATCACATCAGGATCATGGAATCAGTGGTGGAATTGAGGTTTCCACAGTTCAAGAAAACGAGCTGGTTACATCTGTTCCTGTATCAGGTGTGGCTGCAATCTTTCTCCACTTCATTTGTTGTTTGGGAAGTCTATAAAAGTGTTCTAACATGGGTTTTCTACCTGAGACAGCTTAATGCAGGGTGCGAATAACATGCTCATTTATCTGACTTTCTGAAACCCAATCCTCATTTTGTGGATTTTAGCTTGATTTTAGTACCCATTTAATCTTTAGATTTATTGTAATGTAGACCAAATGAATTGATCAGTGAGATGTTATAACAGATCACATGAAATTGAGCTGCAGTGGCATTGTTTCATCAATAAATTACATAGATTTCAGTACCCAACTATTTTCCTGTGGTAGCAAGAGAGCATACTAATTTTTCCATTATTGTGAAATTCAACAATGTTTTTTTTATTTGAAGATAATTTTACTACATCCCATGACTCATTTGCAGATAGTTTTATTAGAGGTTTCTATCTGAGTAATCTAATTTCTTTGGATTAAGTGCAGATGCAGATTTTTTTTTTACCTAAGTAGGAGGGACTTAGATATTAATAGCAATCTAGATGGCAGCTTAGTCAAAGCTTTTCTTATCTTCTAGAGAATGCAGAGCTGTTTCTTAATAGTCTGAAGTTTTTGTGGCTTTTTCTGTAAATATAATACTGACTATTATTATTTCCTTGTAGAATCATCCAGTTCCTCTGAGATACTACTGCCAGACATGTATTTAAACCCGAGTTTCCCCACTGAGGTGAAGGAGAAACCTTTACCATCCCTTCTGTCAGATGCACCTGATTTGGTTAGTGATCTAGTGTTCATGTGGCTTAAATGCATTTTAAGTATACTGTTTGTCTTCATGAATTTGGGTTCTTTGTGTCTGCATGAGTCAGTTGTGTGGTGTGGTAGGGAAGATTGTATTTAATTTGTTCCCAAAACAAAAAAGCCTTTCATCTACAAATGTCAAGAGGTAAACACAGGAAATGGTGAACAATGCACTATAAGCAGCTCATTCAAAACGCATACTGTATAATTCTTCATTATCTTGTTGTTTAGCATAAACAGGAATATATCAGTGTGATTGACATTGAAGACAGTGACATCCTTAGCAATTTGCCCATGAAACCTGAGTCTGCAGAAGAGATAGCTGCTGAACAGCAGAATGAGAAGCTTGAAATTCCATCTACTGCAAAACTTCATCACACAGCAGCTTCTGTTACTAATGCAGTTCCACCAGTTCCACCTGGAGCTCTTCAGAAGCAAGGTAAACCATTTCAGTTTTAAATCCAAGAAAAAGCAATACTCTTTTGTTGTAATACTCCCACAGAAAATCTGCAGCCTTTTCCCAATTAACCTCATGTTTTTTTTAGTCTTAAACATCAACATTGATACATATAACTTCTTTTGTACTGATTCTTGCCTTCTAAAACACTCTATTAAGTGTGGCACATTTATGCCTTACAATTATGTGCAGTATTTGGGTGCTTGTGGCTTTTTAACGAAACTGGTGTATTCTTTTTTTAAAAATTTTATTTTAAGATGATCAGCAGAAGAATGTGTCAAACAAATTGCAAAAGGCAGATAAGTCAGATTCTGCTACAGATATTGTAACTTGGAACATAGCACATGAAGATGGAGGAGCTCTTCCTTCTTCAGGGCTTCCACTCAAACTAATTGAAAAAGAATACTTTTCCACAAAGCAGAAGGAAATGGATATGCAATTACGTGTACTAGAGAACATAGTAGAAAATATGGAGCAGGATTTCAGAAACAGCAAAATGGTAAGTGCTAATTGTTGGTATTTGAACAGTTTATATTTTCAGCTAAAGACAAAACTTCCATTTTGGAACAATGTGTTCTCAAATCTGCTTAGTATCTTTTGAAAGATATTGAGAATAATATCTGTCTATCTATCTGTCTGTCTGTCTGTCTGTCTATCTATCTATCTATCCATAATATTTGTAACATTATATATAATATCAAAATATTATCTATATTATAATACAAATTTTATATATATGTATATACAGTGTTCTTTCATATTTAGTGCTGAATCTGTTGGGTGACATGGTTGCTTACAATGGATCAAATGTTGGCCAGAATGGTGATGTTATTAATGAATGGGCAAAACATACTTAATTTCTGTGTAACTGAGTTCAGGCTGAGCAGGAGACCTTTTTTGGCAAAGACTTCTGCAGCTTTACCTCTGCAAAATATTCTGTGACTATTTCTGGAACCTGATCCAATTTGTTTAATAAAATACTTGCATTTTTGCCATCTTTATAAATCCTGGAATATGTAATTAAAATAAAATTGGGCTGTGATGGATTTTTTAGGTCTCTTCTAACTCATGGTATTCTATGATTCACAGAAATGTAAAGACCTCATTGTGTCACTTACACACAGTTATTACACTCAGGTGAATTATTTAATCACTTACATTCTTCATCAAGGTTGTTACTTAAGTCAGATTTTTTTAAAGGCCTGTAGGAAAAAAAAATCTTGATATATCCTGTATTTGTTTCAGCATTTCATAGCACCTGGGTTTTAAAACTTCTGGGTATCTAGACAAATCCTAAAGAAAAACCCTTTTTTTGGTCTTTTTTTAAAGTTCATACTTGTTGGTCATTCCTATTATAACAATTTCTCATGTATTAAGTATCAGTTTTGAGATTTGTTCTTTTTGAGACTAATGGTCAGTAAAATGTCTCGCTCTAGCTTAGTTTTAGTTTTCATTTTCTAGTTTGAAACTTCAGACTTATGAAGATGTTGGAAGTCTTTTAATATCTGTGGGTTTTAGATAAAATATATATTGGAGAACTTCAGCTACTTTAAGCATAATGTGATTGGTTGAAGTAAAACTGTTCAAACAAATAATAGTTTATATGTATTTTTCTCAGAGTAAGTATCCAGAAGATTGTAATTCTTACATGAAATTAATCTACTTGAGCTACTTTGATTCCTGAACATTTTTGTTTGTTTTCAGTCAGAACACTGCGTTAAAATTCAGAAGTTCAGAAGATTCTGACAAGAAAAATATATTTAAAGTAGACTTTGCATAAGTATGTGTGGTGTAAGTCTCAGAAATACCTTGAAGGAAGTATCATTACCTAGTTTTTTGGTTTCACTTACAGTTAGTGAAGCTGATAGAGGATTTTGAAGTGGCTGCTGATTCAGACCTTGGTGCTCATCCTGCAGTCTCTGAAGCTGCTGGAGTCATTGGTGCTGGTATGTGTCCAGTTAACAGAAGGATAATAAATTTACCATGGAATATGCATATTTAATAACTTTTAGTTACCGCAGACATTTACTGCAATCCCTAAAGGTGTTACTGAAATATAAATTAAAAATACCAGAGAAAGAAATAAAATGAAAGGTAGGCAGTCTACCTCGTTTTATTAAAATCTTACATCAGCTTAACATTTTACTAGAGCAGAGGTATTGAATGATTTATTGTTTATCTAACAAATAACTATGTAGTACCTACTTATAGCTACTGGGCTGTGCCAAGAACATTGTCTAATCCACTTATGGAGTTAATGCAAAGCCAAGTGGTGGAATCAAATCATGGCTATATCTGTGATCATACGTAAGACGATATTTAGGATGTCCTTTAGACTCATCCAGAGCAACTCCTGGTCCAGTAATTTTCGTTGTGTATGCAGGACTGGTTCACAGAGCACAGCCCAGGAGGTGCCCTTCTGTGGGGAGGCACAGAAGATCCAGGTCCAGGCTGGTGTAGGTGACAGATAAATTAAAATGCCACTAACCAAGATATACGATAGTTTCTGCATTTTGAGGATTCGCCATTGGTCTGCACTAAGTACAATTTTGGTTTTTTCCATAGAATCAGAAGATCATTTGATGGGCATGATTTTTGAAGATGTTATAGATGATCAAAAGGAGAGCTTAAACTTGAAATATCCTATGCCCAGTTCTACTACAGTGGATGCACACTCTTCTGCTTCTTCAGCCTTGGCTTCTAAGTTTCCCAGTGGCCTGAAGTCACCTTCTGGTATAAACTTTATTGTATATTTTTCCTCTTTGCATCTTTTAAAAATAAGTAAACCTTTTCTTTATGCTGTAGCACTTCCTCATGGCTGTTACACAATGTTACATAATGCGAATGAGCTCATTAAATTCAGGCATGAGTCTTTCTAGATTGCATTATTCAGAATGGCTTCATTGCTGTGTGATAATGAGTTTGTTATATGACATAACAGCTTCACTAAGTTTTGAAAACAGTTCAGTACTGAATCATACTTGCACTCAAATTCACTGTTATTGAAAGAAAATAGTCAGCATTGGGTCTGTTTCTGAAACCCATCACTGTGCTGATTTGTACTTATTCACCTAAGTGAATATAAATGACTATGATATCACAGAACACTTAAAGCTTCCTCCAAAAGCTGTCTTGATCATCTCTGTCATCTACCTGTGTCTAGAGAGGTGATCACTCTATTAAATCCAGCCTACATTGGCAAAATCAATGGGTTTATTTCTCTGTACAGTAACTACTGTCTGTGTCTTAAAACATCATTTTATGAAGTCTAGTCATTTTGAAAACTGAGAGTAAAATGATTTTGGCAATTATGAAGACTACAGTAGCATTAAAAGGAGGACAAAAAATCATTCTGCAAGCAGCCTGTTGCCTGAGGTTAAAAATGCAGTTGTATTGTTTTCTCTGTGTATTGCCTGCATTTCTTGCAGTCAGGCTCCCAAAAGTGGTATGTGCTTTGTACATGTGAATGTGCATTTGATAGCCACATTTACAGCAGTCTGTCTTAAAAGGTTTTAAAACATGGTTCCTGTGTCTGTATACAGTACTAGTGAATCTCAAATAGTACACACACACAGTTAAGTTTTGAAAAGAGCAATAGAGTTTTCTAAGTATAAACTTGTTATTTCCAAGCTAAGAAAACTATAGGTGATACTAAGTTACAACTATAATTTTTTGAGATGGAGAGATTAGTTTAGGAGAGGAAGCAGTGCTCTTCCTTCCAAGACAACCATACTGCTCTTCAGTTGCATCTTCTGAATTCCAAGCTTCTTCTGAGTACCTGGATTTCTCAAGTAAGTGCCAATCATTAGTTTTCCAAGAAACACTATATAATTAATTGGAACAGACTATTTCCAGTTAGTTGGTCATGGCAGAAGACTGTGAACAGTGACAATATCTTCCAGCAAAACTACCTGCAAAAGCCAGGAGCTGTTAATTAATGCTCTCTGGAGCCTCTGTGCTCACCTGGCAGTCAATGATGCATTGTTTCACAGGCTTTTAAGCTTATGTACCATATTAATTTATTTTTAATGTCAACTGTCAAATATCAATTGTTGTTGACATGTTTCTATATTTTATCCTACGGGCTGTTTAACATACATATGATTAGTGTGTGTAAAAGTGCAGGGGTATTATTAACAAGGATTGTTTCTGTTTCAGGTTCTCACATATGCAGAGATCTGTGTCCTGGGTATGTATTTTGAGACTGGTGTTATTGACAGTTTACCAAAAAGGTGACTGACGGGGTGGAACCATCACTTTATAAAAATTGAATAATTTATTTTCAACCTGAATAAAATCCCTTTTGTTAGCTAATTTCAGGCATTTATTCTGACTTTGGTGGTGCCTGTTAGATTTGCTTCACGCAAAAGCTCTAGAAGCATTCAGAGTTCTTTACTAATTAAAGGTATTGGAGCTGTTAATGTAGATGGTGCTCTTGTCTGTGTGCATTTGTTATTTCTCCTATTTGTAAACCACTTTTTCAGCAAAATACATGCAGCTGCTGTGGGTAGCTTTCCATGAGGGCCAGCTATCATCAGAAGGTTTTTAAAGTCTTACTGTGTGAAAAGTATAAAGCAACAGATGGAAGATTTCAAAACTGGGAAGAGCCTATGCATAAAATAAAATGGTCTGACATATATATTTTCACTTTTAGCTACTGTTAGTCTTCTGTATCCAGTAGAAAAGATTAGCTGGTTTCCTTTCTTCCTGGTCATTCTGCTCCATTACCCATCTTTATTGCTTTGCTTGAAGCATAGCTGTAAACTGAATGGTTTATCCTATTTTTCTGGTATTTTAAGTGGAACTAGTTGTTGTGAATGAAGTAGATTAGGAAGTGAGTATATAAGGTGGAGTATGGGTGTAAGGCAAAACTTTAGCAGACACTGATGCCTAGCAGTCCTAAATTATGAGATTTGTTTTTTACTGGGACCAACTGATTGAAAGAGAGGAAAGAATTTGAGAGAATGTAGGTGAAGCTGTGCTCTCACTGACACTGATTCTTGCTCAGAAGGTCATTGAGATTTGGATACCACTGAAACTGGTAGCACCTCATAACCTTATCTCCTCATGGGCAGCAATACAAACCCTGTGGTGCTCCTGCCTGCCAGGCTCAGCCTCCTGTGGGCCAGCCATGTTCACACACCACAGCAGAGCTCAAGTATTTCAGCTGGGGATTGTCCCTCTGTTGGGACAATCAGGTCTTGCTCCTTCTGTCCTCATCAAAGCTCACTCAAGTGTACTAACCCAGTGGAGATGTGGGGAAAGAATATTCAGTCCAAAGGCTCTATGTAAAACAACCTGGATATTGTTGTTTTAAGTATGAAAGAAAGGGGTTTAGCTTGTTGTTTTTACAGGAATGTTCTACTTTAATTTAGTAACAGGTGTTTTTCCTACCTAACATCAAGCTCTTTAGAAGATCTGCAAATTACTGGTCCAAGTGATGTTACTGATGTGGTGAATGATCGTGTGCTAGAAAGTGACACCTCTCTGCTGGAGCTGGGCTTTGCAAGAACACAGGCTAAGAAAACCTTTAGGTAATACCATGGCTGGTTTTTGTTGTGTATTGCTTCAATCATTTTAACACTGGTTATTCGTGTGGTCCACACCCTGTAAACAATGGGAGCAAGTATGTGGTTTGGTGTTAATGGGACTGGTATTAGAGCTTGTAATTGCCACAAATCTACTGGTCATTATTGTCAAATGTACTTATTGTTTTCTAGTATTCTGGTTTTGAAATTCTCTCCTTCTTATTTGCTTGTTCCTTCTTCTGCTAGGTATAGGCTGGAGCACTGGTTTTATACAACTGGTTTTATAGAGGAGATTCAGTTCAGACCTTCAGGTCTTTTAAAGCAGTTCTGAAAGACAGAACAGATATTTCCTGCCAGTGGCACAGCAGCTTCAGAAACTTTGAGCCCCAGATTCCAGCTTGTCATGTTCCTCTCCCTGCTGGAGATTTCTACACCTTCCTGACTGTCAGTTATAAAATCAGCTGTGCTCTTTCCTGAGAGAAGTCATAATGACAGCTGTTTCCTACTGCAGTTTGTGATATCAATTGCTGACAAGACAGAAATATGCAGCTGTTCAAGTCACTGGTCTGCTGCATTAGTGACACAGTTCCCACCAGTTTAAGCTCTAGTTCTATTACCTGAATGTAGCTGACAAGTAAAAGAATAGTTTTAGGAAATGTCTTGGAAATTACTTGTTTACCAGGATTTTATGTAAAAGTTTGCAAAAGAAAATTTCCCCTCTTGTTCATTACTTATGCTTCCAGCTGTGTCAGGATTTTAAAGGGTTTTCAATGTTTTTTGTTATGTCATGTAGTTGCCATTGTTTGTAATTTACAGGATGTGCTAGATTATTTCCTGTTCACATCTGCCCTCAGGGTCCTTGATTCTGCTTCTGGGCATTCTCAAAGAACAGAAAAGGAAAGGAAAGAGATCCAAACATGGATGAAAAGAAAGCAAAAGGAAAGAATGAAAGAATACTTGAAGAAACTAGATGAACAAAGACAGAAAGAACATCATCCATTCAACCTGAGAAAGAATGTGGTAAGAATAACAGGTGTATTGAAGAGTAACTGTTACTTATTATACAAGGGTTGATTATTCAGGTTAGATAATGTAAAGGCTGGGAGTGGTGGGGGGTTTTTTTCCTATTGTGATGTAGGGTTTCTACATGTATGATTTTATTTTACTGGAAGCTGGTCACAGTTGTGTCAGGTAAGTAAATACACCAGCGTTCTCCAGAGGCTGCAGGGGTGACCACTGGCTGCAGGTGGCTGTTACAGAGTAATCCTCAACAGTGATGGATACAGCTGCAACATTCACTGATTGGAGATGAGAGTTTCCCAGGGAGTGATAGCTACAGCAGTTCTTAAGACATGTTCACACCTTGTTTCATCTTCCCACACGCCTCCCAGAGAATTTAAAAAGCGGCATTCATATGCCAGCATCCTTTACCAACATGGCAGGATACTGAGGGTAGTTGTCACTGCCTTTACCCACACAGGCGTGCATGCAGAAATCATAAGGGATCAGCAGAGGTGCTAGAATATGCCATATGTGTCAGGTATCTTACGATGTATTTTGTTGAAGGCTGATTTCAATGAACAGTCCACTCTCAGAATTTTTTTTTACATTTTAATTTAATTAATTTACATTTAATTAATTACATTAACTTTTTACATTTTAATGAAATACATTTAATTTTTGCGTTTTAATTTTTTTTTACATTTAATTTACATTTTTATTAGTAAAAATACATTTATGGCCTGATCTGGAAATTTTTCTGTGCTGGAAATAATAGAAAACTTAGGAAAAACCATACAAAAGTGGTTCAGAAGACATTTTCCAATTGGTGTTTCCTCTTAAAATATGCATTTACCATCTGGATGCCTTCAGGACCTGAAAAGACCCTGCTGAGTTACAGGAAGCTCTGGGATTACAGGAGATGAGACCTAACAACACCAAATATATTCCTACACTTTCTACTTGTTGAATTCAGGATGTGCTGTAAATTCTCGCTGGCTGAAACTCTACTTGTTTTAACTCCCAAGCAGCAAATATGTAACATGCACAAGTTCCCTGTGATTAAATAGTTCAATTATATTCACTTTCAGAAAGAGTAACAGATCTATGCGAAATAAAGTATTTCCCCTAAAAGATTAAACAATTGAACTGCAGTGTTCTTCTGCACATGTGTGGAGAGAAGTGATTTAAGAAAAATGGGTCCTCCTTCTCTCCCTTTCCTGTCAGCCCATTAATATACACTTGATGCTTTTGCTATGGGCTTTTCTCCTGAAATCATTAGTGGAGGATTTTCAGCTTTCAGTGGATGGTTTGGGTTTGGTCTGGATTGGTTTGGGCTTTTTTCTTAAATTAGAATTAAAGACTTCAAATTGTACTCTAGTGAACACAGGTCCAAGTGCAACCTTGTTCTGCTTTATATATCAGTTATTAGGAACACCACTGATTTTTAGGAAACTGGAGGTGAGGCCATTTGAAACTTTGAGCTTGACCATGAGGACATCTCCTTAGGAATGTTAATATTTTAAGCATGTGAGGTATGGAAGATGTGCAGGATTTTAGTATGTTTTTTGAGAATGGAAAGTTATAGGGACTATCTTACTTGAATTTCTTGGTTGGACCATATGCTTTCATATTTTCCTGGTTGGACCATATGCTTTCAGAGTTTCTTAAGCAGTAACTTTCAAGTCAAGTAAGTACATTTTGAGAGTGAGAGACTGGAATGCAACCACAGTACATAATTAATTAAAGATTTTTATACTTTCTTAAACAGCATCATTATCCTACTTCAAAGGATATTAGAGTCTTCCAGAAGAAGAAAGAAGAAAAAGACAAGTAAGTTGCTTTTAAAATCCTTATTTTTATATTAGTTTCCAAGTCCTGAGGAAGATGTAGAGATATGTAGAGATCGTTTTAACTCTATTGCTTATGAAACTTCAGATATTAATGAAATTTAACCAAAAGCATGAATAATCCACATTTTCTTTATCATTTAGGGAAATTCTGAACATTTTTATCCTTTGACTGTATTTGTTGCTTTCCAAATATCATTGTTTGTTTTCTTTCCCCAACATTAATTGTCTCAAACCCTTTGGTAAGAATTGTTCTAACTTTTTGCTAGTGATCTCTTAAAAGGCTTAGTATATTTTCTGTGAAATCTTGTAAAAAATGTTCTTCATGTAGCCTTACAGGACTCACAAGCCAGCTGCAGTGAAGTGAGTGACTGCATGAGGTAATGTGTAATATTATTTCTCTGCAGAGCCCTGCTGTCTGAGCATCACAGAATCAGAGTATCTGATGCACTTTCTCTGATGAATGAAATGTTATCTGAAACAGTGGCATCTCCAGCGAGTGATCACAGGGCCTTGTCCAGCACAAGATCAGCTCAAGCTTACAGAAGGAGGAAGGTGGCATCTAGTACAGGGTAACACTTTAAGCATTAAACCTGCTCTGTTCTACTGGTGTCTTTACTACCCTCCAAATTTTGTAGCAAGTTTAGACAGGAATAGCTTGAGAGAAAAGTCATATGCTGGTGGAATCAAAGATACAATTTGTCTGGATCAGAGACTCTCAAGTCCCTGCTCCAGGCTTGTTAAAACCAGTACTGCAAATCATGGAGGGAGCCTTAAAAATGCCTTTTGGAGCACTGAATAAGCCAACTCAGGAGCTGGGGCTGTAAGCAGTGTTCTAACCCATACTCACATCAGTTCCTTTACAGTAAGGGTGGTTAAACACTGGAACAGGCTGCCCAGGAAGGTGGTGGGGTCACCATCCCTTGGAGGTGTGACTGGACATGGAAATCAGGGCCAGGGTCTGGTTGACAGGCTTGTAATCCCATCAAAGGTTGTACTTGATCTTGGAGGTCCTCTGAAGCCTTAGTGATTCTATGAGTGCCACTGGACTATAACCAGCAGTATAGACCTGAAGAGCATCTAACAGCAAGCAAGAAGCAAATAAAAATTCTACTGTGCAAACTCTAGACTTGTTCTCTTTCTTAATTTTTCATTACTTAGGATTTTACTTGTTCTTACTTTCACACTTTGCTTATTGCCTTTTGGGGAGATGAGGGTATCTGAGTGTTATGAACTGATTAATTTACTCAGTTTGATGGCATTAATGCTACATGTGTATATATCTAATACAGGTGTATATTGCATTGTAGTTTTTCTTCCTATTTATATAATTTTTTGCTTTTTATAGGAGAGATATGGCGAGAACTTTAGGAGAACTTTGTACTTACAGGGTAATAGGGAGAACTTTGTACTTACAGGGTAATCCTGTCATTTAATATTTCTGCTTCTCTTTTTCACTACAGTAAAACTTCTCTTTTTGTTACAGTTCCAGCATATAACATTAAACTGAATGTAGTCAGTGCTGTGCAGAGCCTGCTGCGTGTGGCCAAGGGAAGTTTAAGTGCATCAGCCCAGCCAGAATCAGACATGCTAAGGAACAACATGCAGGAATCCACTTAGGAGTGGCAGGAGCTACCAACTAAAAAGTTTTGTTGGACCTAAGGTGGCTCTCTGTAAAGCCAGTTTGATGTGTGTTCACTGTGATTGCAGCAGTTGTGATTCTGGTGAGGCTTACTGACCCCACAAGCAGTGTGTGATGCTGGTCCTCAGCTCACCGGGCTGAATGTCATTTCTCTGGCTTTTATGCGTCTTCTGAATATGGCCTGTGAGGTCTGACCTGTGTGGAGGAAGGGTATATGGTACACAGTATCAAGTGTTTAAGCTTTGTTGTGTTGGTATTTTTGTCTCGTTGCAGAGGGCATCTGAACAGTCCTGTTCTGGCAGAAAGGAGCAGAACTGCTGCCAAACCTGGCTTTGGTCAAAAAGTTCAACCTTTCACCCCAGCTCTTGGTTTCACACGGTCCAGGGGTAAGATCAGAACTTTTTTAATGAAGGCACATACTGAAGAGGATCTTCAGGTGACTGCTGGATTTTTAGGAGGGATATCTGTGTAAAAAATCAGATTTATAAACCTGGATGTTTCCTGTCTTAAGGCTTTTGCAATTCTGCTGCTATTGTTTTGCTAAATGATGAGTTACCTTTTCTTATCACTTCTCTTTAAATCCAAGGTAGTTTAAATTGCCACAGCTAGAGTACCATGTAATCCAGGCAGCAAATTTGTAGATAAAAGTTTCTAACCATCTTTGAGTAAATTTGATCAGCATTTAAAAAAGAAAATGCTTACTTTCTCTTTACAGGAAATGCCTGTATGCTGCTTCAGAAAAGTACCTCCAGAAGAAGACTGAGAAATGCTACAAATGGTCCTGTTAAGCCCCGACACTGTAAGTTACACAGAACAATGACATAATGCTACATAATACAGGGGGGGAATAGGATGCAGATACAGCATTAGTTTAGAAGAATAAAATTCATTATTTTTTCCCACTTAAAAATAATTTTAATTAGAAACTTGTGAAATATTTTAACCACCTCTGTTTACCTTCTGAATAGTTTTTTGCCAGGTCACAGTTTTAAGATTACTGAAATAAGTGTGCTAGATTTTGGTGAACTGCTGAAACACATATTATGAAATCATGAGGGACAGAATCTTTTATCTTTCAATTCAAACCCACAGAGAGAAAGTTACTTGCAGACCAAGTCACAAGAATTCTGCCTCTCCCTTGCCCTTCTATGCTGCAGAATCTCTGAGCTCTTTGTAATAGGAATTGTCTTTGTTATCCCTCTGTACAGTATTAATCTAATATATAATTTTGTCATAATTCCATGTTAGCACAGAAAAATTTGACTAAGCTTAACAAAATAATCCCCTTTGGATTTTAGTGGTACTTTTCCCATGCTTGTCTTTGTAGGTCTGGATCCAAAAAAGATTGTTCCTAATCAAATTCTTTAACAGATAAAGTACTTGTTAACAGCAGCAGAATTTCTGATCAAAGAATGAGAAGTGAATCAGTCTGAGACTTAGGAAATACTGCGGCCTGATTATATTCTGCTGTACACCAGAATTATACTATTGGCATAATTTGGACAGTCAAAGGTCAATGCATTTGACTGGCAGTATAGGAAATTGAGAGAAGTAATGATAAGCAGAAAGACTCATTTCCTGAACTGCTTCTACTCATGTGGAAAATAATTTTTCTCCATTCCATATATTCACTTTTTAAACTCTATATTCAGGTCGATCTTTCTCTGATTTCCTGACACCTTCTTGTATCTGTTTTTCCAGTATATCACATCACTGCTAAGGGTTTCATCAAAGTTCCATGTCTTCTGAAGAGGCACAAATTCAGAATTTATTTAGTTTAGTCCTCTGCCAAATAAGGAAGCAATGTGCTTTCTGTGGGGGACGGCACCATCAGGATAGTCCTGTTCCACTTTGTGTTCTGCCCTGGGAAGGCAGTTCAGAGCAGGAGGCTGGAAGGAACCAGCAGCCTTTTCTCACCATAAACCCACATCAGTTCTAGGTAACAGAGCTTGCTGTTTTCACAAGGATTTACACACAGCTTTAGTTCCTAGAACCTGAAGCTTCTATTGTTGAAGGAGTTTCAAGAGATTGGGATGAAAAGTGCAAGAAGTATTACAGGGCTGTGGTTGGCATGTTTTCTCCTCAGCTGCTGAGTGCAGAGTCAGCAGAAGCTCAGCACAAAAGCCTCCTCGAGTTGCCACTGCAGTTCAGACAGAGAGTGTTGATCCTGACACTGATCGAGACGTGGTGAGTCCTTGGACTGTGCCTGATGAAATCCAAAGAATACTTCAAGATACTCATGACTCCATGTTTCAGGTAGAGTACCTACTTATTCTATAAACTATTTGATTCTTGCCACTTTACTCTTTGTTTACTTCTGCTTTATTTAAAATGGGGTTCTTTATTCAAAATATGTGGGTGAGATAGATACAGAGAGGCATAAATTGTGGGGCTTCAGGGGAACCATGTTATTTATTTTTTTTTTAGAATTGCAGTCATTCTTGTGAGCCTTGAAATTGAATGTTCTTTTTAACAACTGTAGAGGCACTGCCTGCCCAAGCAACAGACACCAGTGGGAGGGCATTAACAGGAAAACAGATTGCATTTGTTGCAGAATAATCAGACACATCACTGAATTTGGACATGTTTTAAAAGAGTGGGATAATTTCTGCTGTCCATGAATGAAGCACAATGTTCAGTTCATCCTCTCTTGCCCCAACAGGCCTCTGCAGTGCACACCATGAGCTTCTCTCCCCTGGGCAGCATCAGCACTGACAGTGCTTCTGAAAGCACAGGCAGCATCCTCAGCAAGCTGGACTGGAATGCAGTTGAGGCTATGATAGCAGATGTGGAAGACAAGTGAATAGTTCAAAGCCACTGTGCTCTTCCAAACAGTTGCTGGTGTTTGGGTTTTGTTTTTTAAAATTAGTAATTGTTCTACTTAAAATGGATTGAGGCCTGCATTGGTTTCCTTCTTAAGCAGCATGGAAACTCTCACTGTTTCCAGCCTTCCTAAATGAAGCTGAATTCCTCAAAATGTAGTTTTCCTTCCATATGTCTTCAGGTCAAGAAGAGCTAAATATAGTTGGTAAAGGCAGACCCACAGCCTTAAACTGGGGTCTGGGTCAGCTGCTTTATAAAGAAACATATATAAAATACACAAAATGTTCTTTTATTTTAAAAGCAGTGTACAACTGTTTTGTATTTAATATTTAACATACTATGAAGTTATTTTTATAACATAAGGGTTGTGATAAACTGGTTGAATAAAAGTGATTTTATTTGTTTCTGGTATAAGTGATTTACACATGTAGCACCATTAATTATTGCTGTGTACCTCTAGAACTGTATGTGTAAATGTGCACTACTGTCATACTTTAAACCCAGCCTGCAGTAGTTTTGAGAAATGTTTAGAAGAGTTTGAGTAATTGATAGAAAAAGGTACAAATAGTCAGAAATGAAAATGAAAAATAGACTTTTGTTAGGAAATTCAGGCAGCAGAGTGAGACACAAAGGGCAAGTACTTACTGGGGTAAAAACAATATCATTGTTCCTCCTGTTTAGAGCTCCTCCAGCAACCCCCAGGGGTTTGTGGAAAAATCTCCCCTGTGCTCAGTGACCATCAAGCAGTTGTGATGTCTTTTGCATCACCACAGATGCAGCTGTGGTGACTTTTTCCCAACAGCTGTAGTTTTTATTTTGTAGTGAAGAAAAACAAATTTTTCATGGAAGTCAAAGGTGTATTGATTTCCAGTGGTTAATTACTGTCACCCCAAACTGTAATAGTTAAAAACCCTAAAAATTTCATGTTTCCAAGTGAACATGCATCTTGGCAAGCATCAAAAAATAAAGTTCAGAGGGAGACTGTTACAGGATTACACACGTGCCAGGATAGAACTGACAGTTCCTGTAGGCTCAGGGGTCCAAACTGGCCATGATTTTTTTAGCAATCCTCAGAATCTGCATCAGCTTTTCTGACTGAGTTGACCAGAATGCAAAGCTCAGGATTGGGTTTGATCATCTTCAAGTGAAAGGGGCCAGTGCCTTTGAAGAGCCAGTCGAAGCATGAAACTGTGACTTTCCCTAAAGTGTAAGATTGTGTTTCTTTAGAGTGGCAGCAAACAAATCATCAGGAAGCACTTTCTGTTCCTGGTGGAAAAATGGTTTAGCCAAGTGTGGAAATCTCATTACGCCCACGACCATCTGTGAGAAAGAAGAGAAAGCAGTCAGTCCATTTCATTTTAACAGTGGTAAAGGAAATGCTTTCTTGATGTGGCTCCAGATCCACAGCATCACAAATCATTAACACAAGGGCGGGGAGGCTTCAAAGACCTCCCAGTCAGGATGTCAGCACTGAACTCGCACCCTGGGCAGGCAGAGCTGCTCCTGCAGAGCCACAGCAGTGAGAAAAAGCACTTGGGACACGGGAGAAGATCACCAAGAGTCACCTCTTAACCAAGCTCCTTCCATGGACTCAAATTCTTTTGCACTTTCTCTTCTACGATACCCCTTTTAGGGCTGAAGAGAAGGAAACTGTTTAGAAGGTCTTTTTCTTAGAGAAGCAGACAGTCATTTTAATTTAAAGAAATCTTGAAATAGACATTAAAAAACCCTTGAGAAGCTCTGCTGTCATAGAAGTTATGAGGATCAAGCAAATAAAAATCTGTTATGTCATTGCAACCTTTTATAAACAAATTTTCTCTAATGTCCGAGTAAGGGTAGTCTAAATACAGCTGGATATGTATTTATTAATCCAAATTGGTTTACAGTTTAATTGCTTCATTTTTCAGGGATGAAGTTTCTCTTGCAAAGCTGAAAGAAAAGTTAATGCTTATGTTCAAATTTGAACAAAAATTTTCCTCAAGCACCAAATTGCAGAACTTGAAACTTTGGAAAAGGAAAAAGTTGGTAAATTTTTTTCTTTATCCAGCCTGCCTCATTTCTGCCATTCCTTTGGGGTTTTTGGTTAGTTCTTGGTGGTTTTGTGATCACAGCCTCTCACCTGGCAGTGACTCACTCACCACCTTCAACAGAAAAAATATCTTCTCTATATTTAGCCTGAGTTGATCTTCTTTCTGTTTGATTCATTGCACCTTGTCCTACCACTCCCTACCCTTGTAAAAAATCCTTCTCCAGCTTTCCTGTGAGGCCCCTGCAGGTACTGGAAGGAGCTCTAAGGTCCCTCCAGAGCTTTCTTTTTTCCAGGCTGGACAGTCTGTCCTTGGAGCAGAGGTTCTCCATCCCTCTGGTTGTAAGGCTCTGTGTCTGGGCAGAATGTCGAGGTCCAATCTGGCGAGCTACAGACCCCAGCCCACGCAGTCTTGCACGGACAAAGGCAAAAGACCAGGAGTGCTCTTCTCCACGTGGGCACCAACACCCTGCCTTTATTTTCCAAGGTGGGAAAGAGGCCAGCCAGCTGTCTCTAGGGGGCTTTAAGAGCCCGGAAAGGGGCTGGAGGAGAAGGACTGCAGCCAAAGGGATACAGGTGAGGAGGGGCGAGGGGAGGGGTAACCCAGGAAGAGACCACCAAGGCTGACACTTGCCCTGGGTAGGGGGAAGGGGACGACGGTGTGGTCATAGGACACAAATCATGGGAACAGTGCAAACTACCAAACACCCAGTGCAAGCAACTAAATAAGTATTTAGTGCAATACAACATCTAGTCATCTTTATGGCCCCCTCTGTGCTGGCTCCAGCCGGTCCCTGTGGTTCCTGTGCTGGGAGCCCAGGGCTGGATGCAGGGCTCCAGGTGGGTCTCAGCAGAGCAGAGCAGAGGGGCAGAATCCCCTCCCTGCCCTGCTGCCCACGGGGCTCCGGGTGCAGCCCAGGACACTGGTTTGGCTTGCTTTTTCAGGAGTTTCCAGGATTCCTAAAATACTCAACATTCCCAAGCATATGTCTGTTTACACTTTGCATAGAATAAATGTTTAAAAACAAATTAACTTTGTTTCTTTTAATTTTTGGTTAGTGGCTGGCATGGGAAATCTTCAAAGCAGCCTCTTCAGGAAAATAAGAAAAGTGAAGAATAACATTGCCAGACACAAAATCCTTGTTTTTTAGTTACAGTGTCCTGCTCAATGTGTTTGTCAGTGGTCTGGATGCTGAAGGTGAGTGCACCAGTGGCAATTTGCTGATGATCCAGACTGGGAGGTGCTGTGGATTCTCTTGAGGGACAAGGGGCTTGTGCAGAAGGATCTAGATAGATTGGAGCGCTGAGCAATCTTAAATGAGGTGAAATTCGTCAAGTGCAAATGGTGGATTGTGCACCTGGGAAGGAGTGACACCAGGCACAGGGGTGAAGTGGGAGAGGGGTGGCTCAGGGTGGCTCAGCAGTGCCCGGGCAGCCCCGAGGACAAAGCCCATCCCAGAGCAGCGAGCAGGGCACAGCCAGAGCCCATCCCAGAGCAGCGAGCAGGGCACAGCCAGAGCCCATCCCAGAGCAGCGAGCAGGGCACAGCCAGAGCCCATCCCAGAGCAGCGAGCAGGGCACAGCCAGAGCCCATCCCAGGGCTCCCAGCAGGGCACAGCCAGAGCCCATCCCAGGGCTCTGAGCAGGGCACAGCCAGAGCCCATCCCAGGGCTCTGAGCAGGGCACAGCCAGAGCCCATCCCAGGGCTCCCAGCAGGGCACAGCCAGAGCCCATCCCAGGGCTCCCAGCAGGGCACAGCCAGAGCCCATCCCAGGGCTCCCAGCAGGGCACAGCCAGAGCCCATCCCAGAGCTCTGAGCAGGGCACAGC
Source organism: Melospiza melodia melodia (assembly GCF_035770615.1). Lineage (NCBI taxonomy): Eukaryota > Metazoa > Chordata > Aves > Passeriformes > Passerellidae > Melospiza > Melospiza melodia. Next base: position 11,935,794 of record NC_086226.1, on the reverse strand, counting down.
CAGAGCCCATCCCAGAGCTCCCAGCAGGGCACAGCCAGAGCCCATCCCAGAGCTCCCAGCAGGGCACAGCCAGAGCCCATCCCAGAGCTCCCAGCAGGGCACAGCCAGAGCCCATCCCAGAGCAGCGAGCAGGGCACAGCCAGAGCCCATCCCAGGGCTCCCAGCAGGGCACAGCCAGAGCCCATCCCAGAGCTCCCAGCAGGGCACAGCCAGAGCCCATCCCAGGGCTCCCAGCAGGGCACAGCCAGAGCCCATCCCAGAGCTCCCAGCAGGGCACAGCCAGAGCCCATCCCAGAGCTCTGAGCAGGGCACAGCCAGAGCCCATCCCAGAGCAGCAAGCAGGGCACAGCCAGAGCCCATCCCAGGGCTCCCAGCAGGGCACAGCCAGAGCCCATCCCAGGGCTCCCAGCAGGGCACAGCCAGAGCCCATCCCAGAGCAGCAAGCAGGGCACAGCCAGAGCCCATCCCAGGGCTCCCAGCAGGGCACAGCCAGAGCCCATCCCAGACTCCCAGCAGGGCACAGCCAGAGCCCATCCCAGAGCTCCCAGCAGGGCACAGCCAGAGCCCATCCCAGAGCTCCCAGCAGGGCACAGCCAGAGCCCATCCCAGAGCTCCCAGCAGGGCACAGCCAGAGCCCATCCCAGAGCAGCGAGCAGGGCACAGCCAGAGCCCATCCCAGGGCACCCAGCAGGGCACAGCCAGAGCCCATCCCAGAGCAGCGAGCAGGGCACAGCCAGAGCCCATCCCAGAGCTCCCAGCAGGGCACAGCCAGAGCCCATCCCAGAGCTCTGAGCAGGGCACAGCCAGGGCCCATCCCAGGGCTCCCAGCAGGGCACAGCCAGAGCCCATCCCAGAGCTCTGAGCAGGGCACAGCCAGGGCCCATCCCAGAGCAGCGAGCAGGGCACAGCCAGAGCCCATCCCAGAGCACCCAGCAGGGCACAGCCAGAGCCCATCCCAGGGCTCCCAGCAGGGCACAGCCAGAGCCCATCCCAGAGCTCCCAGCAGGGCACAGCCAGAGCCCATCCCAGGGCTCCCAGCAGGGCACAGCCAGAGCCCATCCCAGGGCACCCAGCAGGGCACAGCCAGAGCCCATCCCAGAGCTCCCAGCAGGGCACAGCCAGAGCCCATCCCAGGGCTCCCAGCAGGGCACAGCCAGAGCCCATCCCAGAGCTCCCAGCAGGGCACAGCCAGAGCCCATCCCAGGGCACCCAGCAGGGCACAGCCAGAGCCCATCCCAGAGCTCCCAGCAGGGCACAGCCAGAGCCCATCCCAGGGCTCCCAGCAGGGCACAGCCAGAGCCCATCCCAGAGCTCCCAGCAGGGCACAGCCAGAGCCCATCCCAGAGCTCTGAGCAGGGCACAGCCAGAGCCCAGGGAGGGGATGGGCCTCGCCTGGGGCCTGCTGGGCCCTGCAGGTGGAGAAGGATGGGAAGGTTCTTCCGTGCATCCTGAGGAGGGAATCAGAGCTGGAACCTCCTGTGAGGAGCAGCTGAAGTCTTTGGGCTTGTCCACTTTGGAGAAAAGGAGGTTGAGGTGTGCCCTCAGTGCTCTCTGCAGCTTCCTGAGGAGGGGAAGGGCACGGGGAGGTGCTGAGCTCTTCTCCCTGGCATCCAGGGCTCAGAGCTGAAGCAGGAGAGGTTCAGCCTGGATACCAAGAAGCATTTCCTCACCACAAGGCTTGTGGGTGGTCACACAGGAGAACAGGCGTCCTGGAGAGATGGTTGGTGCCCCAAGTCTGTCAGTGTTCAAGAAGCATTTGGACAGTGCCATTAGCAATAGGTTTTAACCTTTGCTCAGTCCTAAAATGTTCTTTGGATTAGCAAAAAGGTCTTTGGAAGTGGCAGTTGGATTAGATAATTGTTATAGGTCCCTTCCAACCATAGCAGTTCTGATCATTTCATTTCATTTCATTTCATTTCATTTCATTTCATTTCATTTCATTTCATTTCATTTCATTTCATTTCATTTCTCTACTGTGATATTGAAATGCCAGGTTAATTTTGTTAATCAAGCAGTGAGAGAGCAGTGCAGCACCTGCCAATTAATGGCAAGATGCTGGGAAAAGTGATGAACTTTACACTGAGGGTCATTAACCCCAGCAGCTCCTTGGCATCTTTTACCACAGTCACTATGTAAGAAACCTCATTTTAAACGTTAAAATCCTATTTTCTTCCCTGCACAAAAACATGTAAAAGTACAAATTCACTTTTGAGTTTTAAACCTGCACATCTGCATGTGCACATTACCCACTAGATACAGGATCACCCAGAGGTTTCTCAGCTGTGTTTGAGTTGGTGGCTCTCTGTCAGCTCTGTGGCTGATGCTGCTCAGGCAGGGTGGCAGCAGGATGCCTTCTGCTGTCACTCCCTGCAGGACACCTGGGCAGATGCCCCTCAGGGCTGGGGGGGCAGCAGGACCAGGGCAAGCCCAGCTCAGCTGCCCCTGAAGATGGAAACAAGGGTCTTCAGCTGTGGAATTTCATGGATCCTACACAGGCTTCAAGAAATTTTATGTAGCACTGGAATGTGTACACAAGATAAATCTGCACTACAATTTGTAAAATTTTGTAGGAAAAAGGAACAAAACTTCACTACTATCCTAACAATAAATACAACTCTAAAACTTCTTTTGAAATAATTTTTCCAGTTTGAGATAACACACAGGAGGTAAAGCAGAAGAAAACCCTGAGCCATACCTGGGAACTTTTCAAATACACTAAAATAAGGGAAGGACTTTTTTCTTTTTCTGATCTAGAAAGACACAACTAATAGATGGAAGGAAAGTTCAAAAAGTACTTAAATTTGGAAAGGGCCTGCCTTGTAATTACGTGCACCCTCCTACCACCAATATCTTGTATGACATTTAAAGAAGTGGCCAGAATGGGTTTCCCAGCCAAGACTTAAAAATCAATGGTAGGAAAAATTTACACTACCAATGAGGGATTCTGTAATTGGGATCAGTTGTCCAAAGGAAAAAACAGCCTGTGCATGGCTGGTCTGGAAAGTTTGGTCTGGATGGCTCAAAGGCTGAACACAGACTGAATAACAACTTCTGCACCAATTATTTCATGTGGATTTCAACACGAAGGGAAGGAAAGGGATCCTCTCTCTCTTGAGTGGAGCAACAGCAGTACTTTAGGACAGCAAATAAAATGCCTGGATGAGGAGTGATCTGAATCACCCAGAACTTGTGAATTATGTGAATCTGTCCTGCAGTTTGTCAGTGGACAGGGAACTGCAGGGGCTCATCACACAGGTGACCTTGGATCTGAACATCCTCCTCCACATGAAACTATTCAAAATAAAAAAGCTCTCACAAATAAGAAACAAATAGATTTTCTCAAGGATTCATCACACTTTGCCTGTGCTCACAGAATACATTAAGTCTAAGCAGGAAACCCACTAAATGTCTCCCTCCACACATGTATTTCTGGCTTTCAGGAATTTAAGTGCAGTGAAGGAGTATTTCTGTACAATCACGAATGCTAACAAGAGAACAAAACATGCAAAACAAGAGACTGAAAGAAGACTTGATCAAAGAAAACGTAAGTCTTCAGTCTGTGCTTGTGAAGTCAAAATGAAAAGCAGATGGCCCCCTATATGGTTTCTCCAAAATAAATTACATGTAGTGAGAAAATGGGTCTGTTTCCAGCAAATTTTGTAGCCTTTGATAGTTGAGATGAGAAATACAAATTAGGGATAGGTAAAACAAATTCAGAGGCCCTCTTGAGAGAAGAGAAAGGAGGAAGTGCATTGAAAGTGAGGTGAGGGACAGACAGTGTGGGGAGTGAGGTGCAGCCCGCACCAGCAGGGACCCCGCAGCACAGCTGGGCGCTGGTTCTGCAGCTGCCCAGAGGCACAGCCTGCCTGCAGGCACAGCTGCAGCGCCCTGCTCGTGGCCAGGCCCCAGCAAAGTGGGGCTGAAATCAGACCAGTCACCTTTGCAGATTGTAGGAAGCAGGATCTTATTTCAAAACAGGAATATGAGCCTTTCAACACAGCCGCACGAAGACAGTGATTGGGAGAAGTTCCTTTGAAGCCCAACCAGGCTGCTTTAAAGAAGAGGCCGCCGAAGTGCGGAGTGACACGGGTCACTCGGTGCCAGAGTCTGGCGGCGTCCCGCTGTCGCGGCGGTGCAGGAGTCCCTCCCTGGGACGCTGCCGCGGGCACAGCGCTCCCCTGGGCCGCCGCCCTGCTGGCCTCGGTGTCCCAGCCAGCGCAGCTCCGCGCAGGGCGAACCCTCCGTGCCCCGCCCGCGCCCCGAACCGGCCCGGAGCGTCTGGAGCAGACCTGACCTCGCAGCCTGGGCAGCTGTGAGCAGGGCAGGCAGCTGAATAACGCAGAAATTAGAAACGATGTGGTTATGTCTGATGGGGGGAACGCAAGAAGTCTCCCAGAATAATCCAAAAATGCATTCCCTGGATGATTTACTGATGCCCAGGCATGATTTGAGCACTGTGAGCATAGTGAAAAAGGGATCAACAAAGTCTGTGCAAATTCTAGGATTAAAAACTTTCAAGTTTCATTTTGGAAGGGTCCAGACTGAACTCTTAAAACATTTATTTTAAATAAATGAAATATTAAAATAGTATGAACTTATTTGTATATAACAATAACACTTTAATATTTAGTCAAGGAACCATGAGATCTAAAAATTTGCTACTTACATTAAGAACTCACCCATTACAACTCAGAACTTCAATGATAAGATGACAAATTCTCTGAAGGATATGGAAATGCTCATATGACCATGGTGTGGCTCTTTGGTGAGCAGAGGAACACTAGGATATAGGAATTGTGGCTTGGGCTCCTGCTGTGTGTAGGGCATGAGAGCTCAGGAGTGTTGGGACACAGGAAAGCACAGAAAAGGAGTTTGTCTGAATTCAGCATCACTGAGATCCACCTGGGGCTCGGAGTCAAAGCAAAGGATCAGCTGAACTCAACCATTTGTTTCCCTGGAATGTCATTAACACATGCACGGGGCAGAATGTCCTGCTGTTAACCAGCACCAGATGAGCCAGACCTGATTCAAAACTTTTTTTTTGACATGAGCCACAAACACAATAAAGAACTATTTCAGGGCTGCAAGGTATTTCATGTTACAGCTACTGTTTAGCACAACCTAATTATTCCACAGTAACAATATTCTCACTAGTGACACCACAATAGCAAAACAAAGGCTAAAGTTTGACTCAAATTTTAAAAATTTAAATGTCTTTTTTTTAATTGCCACACCTCACTAAAATACTTATGCTGAATATTTCCCATGCTTACATTTGTACACATTAGAGTGGTTAATATAAGCAATAATGAACCTCAAAAATACAAAAGGGTGTTGCTGAATCGTTTAAAAAAATACTTGTAATTACAGTTATATCAAAAACTATTGTGATCTTGAAAATATTCAAGAATTACTCTGCAATTTTACAGTATGAAGTGGAAGATTAAAAATAATAATTTAATTCTTATTAAGATTGTGGAAGTGTCTGTGTTTTCTTAAAAAGTACAATATGGCTAGTGTTAATTCTAAAAGCTTGGTAATACTCCTTTTTTAGGTAAGCTACTGCAACAAGTTCCAAGTATGGATCCTGTACTCAAAGAGAGAAAGCAGGAAGAATAAAAAATTCAATAATCTTATATATGTAAAAATCTATAGCCATACAATGAAAAAATACTACAAAGCTATGTCAATACAAAGGAGTAAAATTGTGTCACTGGATCAATCACTGCACTGCAGCACTTAAGGAATAACCAAAACAAAACCAAACATTTTCTCACGTAGAGAAATTCTTGTGTTGGTGTGTGGTGCTGCTGCTGAGGGGGTTCATGGTGGCACCACTGCAGCTGCTGCTCAGGGGCTGAGCCCTGCACTGTTGCTGCTGGTGTTGACTCCGGCACTGACTCCACCAGACCCAGTCTCACACAGCAAACTGGGGTTTGCTCCCCAAAACGGGGCACTGCCACCTTTCCCCTTCACAGCCAGTAACCAGAGCTCTTGTGATGCGCAAAACCAGACTAGGCATTACTCTGTGTACTTCAGGAGGGCAAAATTCAACTCTTTAACTAGTAAGAATCATATTCAATTTATTTAATCATCTATAATCAACTTTATAACTGTAAATCATGTAACAACCATCATATCCCATCAAGGAGCATGTATGCCACTGGCATAACATACAGTATAGTAATGGTCTAAATCCTCTCAACTAAGACAACTTTAGACTTCAGCTTTAAACTTATATTGTTCAATTATAACTACTTTCTGATAATTTTATTCCAATAAATACCAAGCAAATTGAAATAATCCCCATCTTTACTATTGGAAAAGCCACATGAAATGAACAAAGAAATATTTGTATTACTTATTAAAAATAAGATGCTTTAAGATAATTGCATCAGAAATTACTAACAGCCAACTTAATTTTAAACTGCAACGGTATGAAATCCTTGGTTTTATCACTTGGGAGTTCTTGGTGAAGTATTTTCAACTCTGCTTATCAATAATATCTGACACGTCACACAACCCCTCTAGTCTCCAAGTATGAGTTTGCCAGTGTAAAGGCTGCACTTGGCCCTGACAAACAGTCTTTCATTGTTTGCTGCAAAAATGTCCTCTTTCTAGAGCTGCAGAGGACTGACTCCTGCTTCTCCTACTTCTCCCTCCTTTAACAATACCAATCTTAGCCCAAGAGGTGGCTTTTTGTATGGTGAAGAGACCACTATCAACACTACCAAATAAAGAGGTGCTAAATCATATCTGTTCAGAAAAATTCCAGTGGTGAAACAACAAAAAGGCATTCCCCATCAATTTACTAACTGGATTCTGAGGAGTTATTAATAATTTGTTTAATGTGTTGTTTGGGTTAACATATCAATATTTTGAAATACTGTTACTATTCCTCACAAACTGAATAATGTATTAGAATTCCGCAAGTTAGTTTCACAAAAACAGCCCCCTATCATATATTAATTTTTTAAAAGAAACAAAACAAAAGTAATAGAAAAATAACTATGTTGAGGAACACCTGTTTTCGATAAATACATTTGAAAAGACACCAGGGTTTAATAGACTCCTAAAAAGTTTAGCCATTTTTAGATTTTTTTACTGTTTGCAAATATGCTGCTTTTCTTGCTCTCTAGGAAGACAAACTGCTTATGAAATGTTGTGGCAAGGCAGTTGAAGCAAATACTTCTGGAAGATTTCAATCGCATTTTTTCAATTTACAAAATGTGAAAACATCTTTCAATTAGTAAAAAAATTAGTCTAATATACAAACATTTTCTTAAAAAATTCGTCTGTGAAGGAATGTAGTGTAATTACCCAGACTCACACCCATTCACTCCTCTGACACTGGCAGCTAGCTCCTCTTGACACAAGCCTCTCTACATTAACCCAGAGAAATGCATACATGGCCAGTTCGCCCAAGCAGAAGAGTCATTCAGCCTTCCCCAAATCTGAACTATCATAAATTACCACTTGGACAGCATTAGAAAGAAATTGAAGCATACAAGGAATAAACTATAGTTTCTTTTTATATCAAAACGTACTCTTGAAAATGTGTTTGGCACAGTGCTAAATCATATAGTTAATACTAAATATTGCAGGATACAATAAAACCCTGGAGTTAACTTGTGTTTATACCCTTCTAGGGATAAAAATAAAAAGATACCAATTATTCAGAAGTCAGCCTATACAAACTGTATAAACAATATTTTATGTCTTGTTTTGAAAACCACTGATATAGTAAATTTTACATAAAAGACTGCAAAATAATATAAATGGATTTAAACAGATCTTTACAATAAGAAATTCAAATGGAAACAGACAAGTAACAAAGAGAAGTAAAAAAATTTATTGCAGTATTCGTTCCACCAGATTTGCTGGGGATCCCTTTTCTTGTATTATTTCAGGGTGACCTAATACATCAAAATCTACATTTACAAAAACTCCTCCTGCAGATAGGTCATAGATACTGCATGCTTTTTTTCTTTTTTTTTTTTTTCTTCAACAGAATAAATTATATATCCAGGAGATTCTGCCACTTTACAGCCTGGAAAAACAATGCTTTCCTGGAAACTGGGCTAAGCTAAAGAAAGCCATCCGCTGCTAGGTTAAACTCCAAGAACACTTTATTAAGAACATTAACAGACTAATTTCCAACATTCACTTGTTTATTTTTTTTAAACAGAAAGGTTTTTTTTTCAAGATATAAACAATTTTTTTTGTTAAACTATAATACAGTGGGAGTAAAAATGAACTGAGAAGTTTCTGCTGCACAACAGCGAAGGAAGCTCCCACAAAAATGTTTACCAAACATTTCCTTCTTTTTTCCCCGCGTCCCAGGTTCCATTCTTACTCTTCATTTAACTGATTTTTTTTTTGCCAGAAAGTTGATATTTCAAGTTTTTCTGTTATTTCAATTCCTGTAAATTTGGCTGCATGTACAAATTCATTAGCTGGAAGTTCCATCCTTGGCGGCATACAGCGATCGTAAAGTCTGCACAACTTTATTAGTCAGCTTATTAGCACTCGTTAGAGCAATTTTTTTGTAAATAATGTCTGACTCTTTAATAGTGTCTACCCAAGGCACCAGTTTGCGGCCATCACGGCGCTTAGCCTCAGTCCAGGAGCCACTGTAGGAGCCTGCCATCCACTGAACACTGAAGCCATTGCTGGTTTTCTGTACTACTCTTGCAATTTGTGGTCGGTCTTTGTACTTTGGACAGCAAATAGCGATGACATCCATGACATCAACACTTTCATTCATCTGTGCTGCCAACTCCGTAGAGTCTGAATTTCGTTTTGACCTTCTCAATGACTAAAACATTGGGGGGAAAAAAGACCAAGTGTTACACAAAAGAACTTTAGTGAAATTATTGCTTTTATTGCTTTTAATCCCTTGACGCCGGGAGTTGGGATTCCCCGGCACACATTCCATTGCCGGCAATGAGACGCACCGCGACCGCCAGCGCCAAGGGGTTAACATATCCTTGTAAAACCACATACTCTTAATTTGTACCCGTGTCTTTATCTCTTATTGATATATAAAATTATATATACACATGAATCATAAAGCTACATAAAAACTTGGCAACAATAAAAAGGATAACACACAGTACATTCCAAAGGAAAATTAATAACTTTTTATACGGGATAAATCTCATTTTCTAGTTTGGTTTTTTTTTTATTGTCTTTTCTGTTAAACTTTCTACAAAAGTTGTATAAACGGTTAAGTAGAGAATCTCTATCTACAAAATGCTTTTTTTTTTCATGTGGATTACATTACTTGGTGTACATTTAATATAATAAACTGACATTTATAAGCACATAAAAATCATTTTACGTAATACGCTGCGAAATACGTTGACTCCTCCTCCGCCTCACCCCTGAAGTGCCTCCTCCTCTATCCTCCCCATCACTTTCATCGTCCTCTGTCTCAGCTGCATTGTTTTTAGGGCTGCCTCCTCCAAGCAGCGAGGTAATTGCTTTGTTCCGAGCATTTGTGCTAGCTGACACCTCTCCATCTTCTTCCTCTTCATCAGGATCCAAATGTTCCATAAGGAGCTTGAACTATTAAAAGAGAAAAGATCAGTTCACTTTGTAACTTTAAACATGGACATTTATATAACATTACATTATATTAGAAACAAGTAGCAAAGTAAAGAAACAGGGTAAAACAAATAACAAACTTGAACAGCTTATGTTGTATTCTACAAACTTAACTTTCTGATTTTTTTTGGTAGATATACACAAGCTTTCTTCCTGAGTTTTTCAAATGGCAAGATTTCTCTATCTGTTATTGGTGAAGGGTGAGGGACAGTTAGCAAACCACAGTCTCTGTTCCCGTGATGGAAAGAGTCAGGAATAAAGTGAACAAGTAATATGGGAGAGGTATACACCATGGATACCAGAAATTGGAAAATACTCCATAAAGATGAATACCCTTAAGCTGAAATTAATTACCATTGAGTTTAAACTTCTTAGAAATCTTTGAAGTACAGTCCTGCTAAACATCCTGAAAGGAAGATCCACACATCACATAAGGTAACCAGGAACTTAACATTTTGAAATGTACTTTCCAGTTTATACTGTATTAAAAGATTTCAGACTTTCTGCAAAGCAACTTTACTTACATCTAAGTACTGTTTTACTATACTCCTCTTCACTTCTTCTGTGATCTTGGAATTAGCCATATCACTCCGCAGAAAATCCAAAGTTTGTTTTGGATGGAAATGCACTCCTGTCTTCCTGTTTATAGCTTTATCATAAACTTTTGCAGATTCAGATGGAGAATATTTCTGAATTTTACTGTTTGAAGAAAACAAAAGAGAAGACCTTTAAAGGAAAGTCCAGAGTAATTTGAACAAAAAGCTTTTAAAACCTCCAATATAAGTATTTTTCTTTGAATCATTCCATATACAATAGATAGCCCTGGTAAGAAATCAAATAATTGCGGTTTTTTTAAGCTGAAGTTCAACATAATAAATTTCTTTTCTCTGTTACCCAAATGTATTGCTTAAACAGCTAGTTACAATCAACTTAAACAAATGAAAAAATGTCACTGCATAACAAGTGTCCTACTATCTAAATAGCCTTACCTATCAGAGAATCCACAGAGGTTCTTTAGATGCTGTTTCAGCATCAGAAGTAATAATATGCCTTGGGAGACATTAGCAAATTCAATTAAAGGAGCTGAATTTTCAGGTAAACACTTCATCACTGCATTTATATCATTTTCTTCATCAGAATCTGAATCAGAGTCCACTCGTTTCCGTAACCTCCGAGGCTTAGAAGCTTCCGCCTCGCTTTCACTCCCGCTGCCACTGTTACTGTCACTCTCGGACTCCTCCTCCGATGAAGGCTTTCTATCCTTTTTTTTGTCTTTCACCATAGACTGCACGACAGAGAAGTTAACACACATTCCAAAATTAGGATAAATAATACAATGTATGTTCCTAAAATAATCTGTCCAAAATCATTACTATCTTAAATTAAAGAGAATTCATTGAAGAATATTATTAATTTATAACTTGATACTCTTAAAATTATTTATAGCAAAAATATACTGAAAAATTTGTCCAACACCCAGATTTTCTTGCAAGTTGCATACAGAAGGAACTGAAGCAACAAGCACTCCCCTGCTATGTTGTCATTAAAAGACTGCTGAAGTTCATTAACAGTGACAGCAAAATACAGTAGAAAGCCAAATACAATAAATCAGGAAGAAAATTCTGTTTTTCTTTCACCTGAATATACTTTCTGTGTCTCATAGAGATTTCCATAAGTACTTTGGTTTTAAAGTGGTTTTAAATCCTTGTCTCTTGAAATTCTATGACATATGTGATGGTCATAGATAATGATCATATTAATAATGAACTAATAATAATTAATAGTAATCAGCTGCCCTGTGCCTGGCAGTGTTCAAGGCCAGGCTGGGTGAGGCTCTGAGCAATCTGGTCTAATGGAAGTGTCCCTGCCCAAAAGAGAGGGTTGGAACAAGGTGATCTTTAAGGTCCCTTCCAACCATAGCCATTTTATGATTAGTTCTAGGATTACTTGTAGATCTACAGATCTAACTTCACACATGCATTATTACTGCACATAGTACGATTTTTCAGGACACAGACCTAAGCAGGATCTCATCCTTTTGGAGCTGGGTGCTACACACTGGTTCTCAACCTGAAGAATGTATTATCTCTTTCTAGCAGATTAAAAATCAACTTTGGTAGGGTGAGAGTTTAAAGCACAGTACATTTCAGGCAGTGAACCTTCAGGCATCAACTCTGACTTGTGTTTATTAGTCAAATTGAACATTATAGAAACTGGCTCCTGACAATTTGCACCTTCGACTGCAACAGCTCTTCAGGAAAGGAAGACACTGAAGTGTTTAAGCAGCAGAGGCCTCTCACTTACAGGCTTGTGTGTTGCCATAACAACAGGTACTCTGTCTTGATTCAGGTCCTTACTGCTGCCTTAAGAAATACTGCCCACTCCTCTCTTGCAATAAACAACATATTTTAAATCTCTAGCAACACAAATGCAACTGCCATCAGCTACTTGACAACAAAATAACTGCCAACTGGATTTTATTATTAAAATTTTACAAACAACCACAACAAACTAGTATTCCACGATGATTCCAGGTTCATGTGCTTTCAGATGTATACAATTAATTAATATGGTTGTTATTCAGCCATATTGGGAAATCATATAAATTTGCTCTCAAAATTCATCATTATTTTTTAATAATGTAAGCAGCAATGTAAGTAGAGTTTTTGACTAGTGTCTACCAGATAAAGGTCAGAACAGACAGTGTTGCTTGGTTTTTGACTATTGTTTACATGCAAAGTAACGCAACTGGTTCACACAATGATAATGGTACTGCATTCACTGAAAAATTGACCACGTTATAGAGAAGCTTATGTTTCCACCGCCATAAATACACTAAAATATAAATGCACATACCTCTTTAAATGACTGTAGTAGGTTGCTACCAGAAACTGATAATGTAATGTCTATATGATGCATTATAAACAGCGGCTCTTCCTGTGTTTGGTACGGAAAACAGGCTAGATTGTCTGCTATGTACAAAAGCATATTCACCTCTGTTTTCTGGAAGTTAAAGAAAAAATTACACATAAATACATGCAGAAATATCCCGAATCCATACACTTCTGCAATGCTCCTAAGAATCCAGGGCAAAAAAAAAAAAGACCATAATTTTTGTTCTATATAGCCCCCAAAAACCACTCTAAACAACTTCTATACATGCAAAATTTAGTCATACCTAAAGATACATTATTTCTAATTAGTCAAACTGAGTATAAAAAGGTACAGAGTGATGCAACATATATTCTATTACATGGATAAATACCTTATATTAGAAAGCAAAAAAAATACATATTGGGGACAAAGCTATCAATAATCATGTCATAAAAATACATCACAAAAGGAGAACTTAAGCTTTTAATGCTGCATTTAAACTTCTTTTTAAGTGAAGGAAATGTGGTGCTTACTGCAGTATCATCAAAGAGGTTGAGTAAAGAAATTAGAAAGGCTCGTCTGTGTTGACGGTTCCCTCGAATCATGGAGTAGAGGTGTGAACACAGCGCACTGGATGATTCATCGTGTCTAAAACCTCTCACAGGATCTTTTGGGCAGGTATTAATTGCCTGCTGTACTTGGTAAGACATCTTCATACCAGCCACTGCTTTCATCTGAAATGGAAATATATATTTTTATTCAAAACATTGCTTCCAAAACAGTACAACTGAATCCTTTTTAAGGGATGCTCATGTGAAATTTAAATAAAAACATACACTGAGGCAATACTACCTTTTGAGACGATAAACAGATCTGAGCTATCAAACAGAACCTGTGGCAGAGATCAGAATGTCTTGTGAACTGCTTTGACTGTAAATTCTGCTAGGACCATACAGCTAATCTGTTTACCCACTATAGCCAGGTATTTCAATTTAAACAATTTTCAAGAACATTGAAATGTTTTCGTACATGAACAGAATATTTTACCACATGTACATGCTTGGTATCCCCTGTAGGGAAACCAATAACCGAATCTATATGAGTACAATAGGACTAACAACAGAAAATTAGTATTTGTTTTTTGGTTTTTTTTTCATATGTCCAATAATTTCCAGTTGATTTTACTCACTTCAATGGTCCTGCTCTAGTTTCAGAACAAACTTATTTTCTAGTTAGGCTGCATAGACAACTGTCCTCATAGTACCTCTGCTACTGTTCAGAAAAGTTGTCTATGTGTCTATATACTATCTTAAATCCTAGCTGCCTAACACAGCAAATTTCAACTGCTAGCCTTCACTTAATGGATGAGTTATCTGTTTGGATGCCATCAATAGTACAATGCTCCAAATGCACTGGAATACAAAGAAGGACATGTGAGAAGTCCTACAACAGAGTACACACAGAGAACCTAGACTGGGATCTTCCAAAATACGGAGAATGCTGCAGCTTCATTTCAGATCTTAAGGAGAACTGGCACTATGTCACAACTTCACATCCTCACACAGACTTTCGTTTTTCTTTTTAACAAGATTCATCAGACATAAATAGCTTCTTATGCTTCTTCTGCTTAGATTACAATTTATAAAGTCTTGGTGCCTTGCACACTCTAATATATATATTCTAAGGACTTCTATTGACTGTTACATGGTTACATGTTACATGGTGTTTTCTTTTTTAGTCCACTGCTAAACATTATGAAACACTCGTTCTTACCTGTTATCAAATAAAGGCTTTAAAATACTATTTAGTGTGAAAATAATTACTCTGAATCATAAATTAAAGGAAATTGTGAACTAGAAGAGACACTTCAAATTATATTATCATTTCTGTTTCTCAGGCGAGTCATCTTTACAACTGCTGAGTGTTATTGTTTTTTTTTTTTTTTACTGTGTACTCTTTTTCTGGACCTGAAGCATATTCAAGTGTTAAACCACTAGAGAACATAATGGTATTTTGTAAAGTGTTAAATTAGAATTACTTACGTGAATGAACCCAGCATATTTTTTGTCTATTTCCACCAACTGTTGGTCAGCTTTATTTCGCATAGAGGGCTCTGGATCTGTGCCCATAGCAATTAAGTATGGCACACACTTGAAAAACAAATGAAATGGTTATTCAGAGGCATTCTACCTCCTTTTTCTCAGCCTTTTTCTTTGTTTCTACTGCAGAAATTAGAATAGAAAGGTCTATGCAACTTACTACCCTTTCTTCAAGTAAATAGAACAAAATACTACAAGACACCAGCATACAAATGAAGTTGTGAGGTTTCAGGTAGTATTTCCCTTTTTCTCAAACTCTAAAGTGAATTTGAAATACAGAAAATTGCATTTAAAAAACCCCCCAAAAAACCACTTATGACTGAACATGTGCAATGGTTGCAGCATCAAAAATTAATTACAAAACATTATGTAAGCAAAGGGTGATGGAGATGATGGTTGAAGGTCTGACACTGACTGTGGAATTCCATAGTGCTTGGAGGATATAGGGATTGAGGTGGAAGCAAGCTGACACAAGATAAAGAACTAAACAAAGAAAACATTTTGGCATATACCTCAAAGTCATAACAGAGTTATGCTCCAATGTACATATCTACATGGTCTTTAGGTACTGCCTGGGCTTTTACATCTTAATCCAATGATAATGAAGCATTTGGAATCTTGTCGGCTAACAACATAAAGCAGATTTCAAAATATGCCTTTTGTAAAGGCCTCTGGCTACAGTAAGAAATTGCTGTAACGTAAGTAGAAGAGAAGACCTGGAAATATATGTAGCAAGTGCGAAAGCCTCTAAAAACATGAATAGAAGAAAGTCCCACAAAAGCCTATCATACCTGAACAGGATGGATGAGACCTTGGTTTAATGTCAGTGCAATGACATTTAGAGCAAAGTGGCGTACACTGGACTGGTTATGAAAGAAAGCCTCAAGGACCTGTTTGAGATATAGCTGCATGATGGAACTACTCATCCCTGAGGAAATATCACCCATTTCTTTCAGGTCTTCCTGTTTTGCTACTTTTTTCCCTGTAAAAAGGACAAAAGCAATAGCATACTCATCATGGTATAACTACTTATTTTGCCATCACTTGATATATGCTGATCTTTCACAATAAATACATACTTCTGCTGTCTTTTAGAATAGGTTTATGATCTCATGAAACACAGAACAGTCTAATGTATAAACATATATGAAAATACAAAGAAACAAAATTTTAATTCAAGCCTTAATTCCTTAATAAAATATTTTTTAAATGTTGTGCTTATTATTTTTTATCTACAAATTAAACTTAGAGGGTTTTTGGATAAAAAATATTATTTCCATCATTTCAGCAATTATGAATTCTGTATTGCTTCCAGTATTTTAACATCTTGGAAGTAAATAATACATCTATGCATATATGTCTTTTTAAATAATTCTAAAATACTTTGGGTACAGTATTACTGGTCTGTTTACAATTTTAGGTGTTTCAGCAGAGGTATATAGTAACGGTTTGCAACAAAGTTGGGTTTTGCAAGGCTTATGAGCACAGAAGAACTCAGCACTTACAGTCTCTGTCTGCCTGCTGCATACGTGTATCTTCCTCCTGCAAGTAGGTCTGGAGGTTTTTTAACACCTGGATTTTTAAGTTTACTGAACAGTTCTTATCTGAAAGAATGCTGTTGTACAGAGTCTTCACTTCTTGTTCAAACATTAAACTTGGATGCTGTATAAATGCAAATCCTAAGAGTGGAGAAAAGAGGAAATGGTTTCTCATTATTATAATATAGAAATTGCACTTCTGCTTTCAGGTTCTTCAGAAGAAAGGTATGAAATGTATCTCCTCCCAGCAGCTTTTTCTAGTCCAAACAGTATCACACTTCCCTGTGGACTTAACCCGTTGCTAACAAGGTGCTGTGATAGCCATGATAGTTCCATTAACATGACTCTGATGGATAAAATTGAGTGACCCAGGCAGGGCAGCTGCACAGGAAGTTGTACAGGTCTAGAACCAGATGGTTCCAGATGTAGAGGCCTGCATCTCAAGGACTAGGAACTATCATAAGAACGAGAAAGGAATGTTACCAAAAATTATCTGTTATTTTTCTAATACAAACATTCTAATATATCTAGAGACAAACATTTTGCTGCAACTGTAAAATGTGACTCATACAGATGCAGAGAAAATGTGGAAAAATTGATAAATACCACAGGTATTTAACATCATAATAGAAAAAATAGTCACCAGGGAACACACTAAAATTTGTACCTCTTGCTGTCATTATGCATATACTTATTGTAGTCCTCACCTGAAGATCATCTGAAGTGTTCCCAAGATTATGTGTTTTGCAAGACACACACTACAGAACAGTTCTTAGCTGTAGCCTTACCCTTGCCAATGAACTGGCTGTCCTTAAGTCTGTATTTAATAAAAACTTTTCTAAATTACTGGCAGTATATACCATTTTAGATCATGTATGTAGATTTAGGAGTGCTGCTGACAAACTCTTACGGAGTATCTTCAAAAAACTGTAATGGGAACATAACATCCTGATTTAATTTACATTTAAGTAATTAATTGTTTTTAAGACTGTTTAGGAAAATCAGACATTAAATGCATTTTCTACGACCACAAAAATTTCAGATTTTAAATGGGCACATAATAAAAAAGGGAACATAAAAGAAAAATGGGGGAAAGAAATGAAAGCAAATAAAATTAAGCAAGAGCTATATATAAGAATAGCTGTAACAGAGGGAAGATTTAGTCAAGTTTTTGAAACAGGCTCCACACACACACAAAGGCAGATAAGGTAAAGGCTAATCTGGTAAGCCCCCAGTGTGTTTCAGATCTCATTTCAGTTACAAAACAAAAAGCAGAGAAGCAGGTGAGAGAAAGGAAAAAGAGAAGGAAAAGAAATTAGGGTGGTCTTTGGATTGTGTGGTCTATACAAGTGTATATTGATGTTTGTAACTTGACCACCTCTGTGCAAAGTCCAACCCATTTTTTATGGTTAATTTTAAAAATGAAAAGCACATGGATGTATCTGTAACAGCTCATAAAACCTTTTCTTCATTCACTTTAAGAAATCTAAACCACCAGTATTCTCAGGGAAAATCCTACTTTTTCATCCCCAATTAACTGGGGAAGAAATCTTACTTGGCATAAGAGGCTGTCATAGGAGATGAAGAAAGGCACCAGACGTATGTTTTTTTAAGGACTGAATTCACATCTCAGAGATGCTGTCACACCATTTCTATTCATACCTTTGTTTTCACTCTGTTAAGAATCTTTAGAGTAAGAACTAAACTCGGTTGAGTAAAACATTAACTATTAGGTACTTAAAAATTTAGCTAAATTTACTAACAAGTTTATATCCTCAACTTGTTTTTCAAGTACACATCTGGAAGAGAAGCATAACCATAATAATTAATGTTAGGATTAGGCCTAATCCCTCAACAGCAGTGGCATATCCTGAGGCAAAGGCTAAAACTCCTGAGTGTCCCTACTAAAGTGAAAAAGGCTAATAGGAAAGTACATTCTTCACATGACCCTTTCCACCATATATAAATGTTGAGTTAGCTTGCTAGTGCTTTTCACTGTACTGCTGCTCACAAACATTGAATGAATTCAACAACTTTGCTCAGTGACCAGCCTGAGGTGGAAATTTCCACTGTCTACCACATCTCCATACAACCAGCTCTCTCCAGAATCAGTACTTGGAAATCAATATATCACTAAAACCAGTGAGGTTTAATTAATATAAAGATAGATATTTTTACAGGCAGAAAAAAAGTCTGAAGAATGACTATTGACAAAACAGATCACAGTTTAGTCTATAATTTATAGACATTTTTGGCAAATGTGATACACTCCATATCCATGAGCAGAATAATCATGTCTGTGGTTAGGAATACAGACTCTACCCCACATGATATTATTCTGTAGAGCGCAATTAAACTGGACTGGACTACAGGAAAGTATCATCTACCTTGACATAATGCCTAGAAAAACAGCAAGTAGTCCAGAGAATCACAGCATTGCTAATGCAACAGAGGCAACTCCAATGCCATTAATTCTGCTCAACTGTCATGAAATTGTTTCTCACAGAATTGAAAATGAAGATTCAGTCTTGAGCCTTATCCTCAGAACCCCCCTCAGCCTGTATTAGAGTAGGATATCTGAAAACTCACCTAAAAAGCAACATAAAGAGGCAAATTCTTGTCCACAGTTAAATCATACAATGAAGGCCCTTGGGCCTTGGAGACAATTTATTTTAAACCAAGCAATAAACATGAATTGAGCTCTTCCAGACACCAAGACCTATCTGCCCAAACAAGATTTCCTTGGATGCATGATTTCTGTCCCTAAGTCAGTGGCAGTTCATTTTCTACTGCAAGTCACTGAAATGCCACACTAATCTCACAAAGGCCATCCAGCTACTATAAACAGCAGTTCTCTTGACTCCTTCAGAATGCCTGCTCCTACCCCTAAAATGTTCCAAGTGTTTCCATCCTTTTTTACCTTGTGGACTGAAAAACAAGGTTTGGAGTTACAGCATACTTGCATGTGGAGTAAAAAAATAGTGTCTACATTACCTGGGAAATCATCTGCCCTCTACAGCTTGGTGACACATCAAATATGCACTGTCAAAAGCACCCAGGCTGCAGCACACTTATGGAACTAGCAACCCTTTGACAGTTTTGCTATGACCAGTTCTCAAACAAAATATGCCGTAAGTTTTGATTTTAAGCAAACTCTACTGTGACTACACAAATACATAATTTTCTACTGATATACAAGAATTTCTACTAGAGCAGAATAATAAAAAAATTAATATTTCTTACCAAGACCAATAATGGCTTTTGTCTGTACTTCTTCATCTGAATGCTTTGTAAAATACATCAGCAGTTCAAGGACTTTATCCTTAATGTTAACCTGGGCAAATTAAAACAAAATTAATAACTATTTGAAGATGCAACAGATGTTTTTAATCTCTTATAGAAAGGATATATATAAAAAAGGAAAAGAGAAATACAACTTTACTTCACAGTCCTTGCAAAATTATGTATTTAAAAACCAGAAAGCTATACCATATGCATTATGGAAAAATATATACCTTTGGGGGACTAGGAATAATGTGCTTTCAAAATTAGGTGGAACAGTCATTAAATCTAAGATACGGAGAATAAATGAAAGTTATTTTACCTTACTGTTGCCCTTAAAATCTTCCTGATCAAAATCAAAATGCCGACACAGTGCTCCAACAGTGAAAAGTGATCTAAGGAGTGCTGGTTTATTGGCAGTAAGTATTGTACTGTTGGGGTCTTCTTGGTGTTGATTTTTTAATTTAGAAAGTGCACCTGCAGTAAAATAAAAGTTTTTATTACAGAGTTTAATTGTGGTGTATTCCTCAGATAAGACTTGTACTCAAAACTGAAAAGTGACAATTACTTGTTATGATTTTGCTTACCATAGTATCTATTAAAACAGGCCCACACAAATTTGTAGTTCTGGGTGACCTTGTTCACAACAGCCCCAAGACAGCTCACACAGTGCTGAACAACCTAGGAGCAAGAAAGAACAAATAAGTTATCTACTTAGAAGTTTTAAGTGGAGATTATTGTGAAGTTATGCAGGAAAAAAACATGCTGAACTAAAATTAATTTAACAGATATGATGTAATGTCCTTCCCTAGACTGCTCTGAAAACCTACTCAAACAGAATAAAATACAGCAAAACCATGTGGAAACCCTGGTAAACCCAGTAGGCTGATTTTCATGACTCAAAGGTTATCTTCATAATGAAGACAAGACTGTCTTTAAACCAAAGTCATGTGAAATGGAATCAGTAGAACAGTAGCAATTAAAAACTTACTGTCATGCCATATTTGATGATGAGTTTCATGAGGTCCTCCTCAATAGTGGCAAGAAAGGTCTCACTTGGGTGCTCCATTAGCGGCACTACAAGCTCCAAGATTTTTGCAACATTGCAGATCACCATGAAATCATTCTGGGTCTGAAACAACAGCATTTACAGTATTTAATACTTCTGGCCATGGACAAACTAAGTACTACTAATATGCACTGACAGTTAAAAACTCCAACTTAATTAAGATATTTTGTAAACATTTTAAAGAATATTTATATACTTTACATCTGCTACCAAATTACATATTGTTATGAAATCTAGTTCTGTTTACTGCAGGCATTCTGAGGAAAAGAAGTGTGGATGAGCAAAATTACCCTCTTATCAAGGCTGTGTCACACCTGAAAACATTTGGGTCTGAAAATTTTCTGGACTCTTACAAGAAATCTAGGAACTCTTTCTGAGATAATGCACACTAGAGAAAACTCAACACCTGAAAACAAGGTATCAGCAACAAAATGATGTTGTGCTATGAGTTAATGCACCTTAAACAAAAGGTAATAATGTGCACAAATGTAGAAGTCACAATTAAAATTACTACTGGTTTGCAATATCATAACTGCATGGAATCTATAGAAAACATCGGCTAAAGAGACATGCTGCTAGAACAAATCCAGCTTGCTAACCAGGATAGTATAAATCCTGAATGCCAGTATCAAGCTATTTGACATGCTCAAGCTGTCAGTGGTAATTTCATGATTCATCTCAACCATGTGTAAATACAAAACAAACCATTTGCAATCCACTAAATGAACCCAACAAGTAAATATTTAGAGAAGTCTTTCCTATACTGTTTGTTCAGAAGCAGCTCTAAGAGCCTGTTGTAAATGTGCCTAGAGAACACGGAAAATGCCTGCAAAGTGCCAGGCTGTATCTACAATCTAAGCTGGTAACAATTACCCCTTAAGCCTGCCCTATTGAAAGGCACTGCTGCCATCCACTCATGCTCATCACCCTTGAGCAGTGGGTGCATGATCCTGCCCTGCTCCTGTTAACCAGTTGGGGGACAGATCAAAATGGCAGAAACCACTGCAAAGATTCAGAGACCTGACTGGGGGAGGGCTTCAGTGTTAGAGCTCTCTACAATGTCTTATGGGGAATACAAGAGCCCTAGAGCTAGAGAAGAGAGAAATGAAGTCTAGAAAAGGATGAAATAATAATTTTTTTCTTCTCATATATTTGTTACATATTATATCACTCTATCTCATGAAACTTTATCCTTAAATCTTAATATTAATATGTTAAACATTAACTATTTCTAAGACTGTGACTGTAAACAAAACCAATTCTAAGGAACTATTTCCTGAAGGGAGAAAAACTAGGAAAGAGGCAGCACAGGTTTCAGTTTCATTTGGCTGCAAAATATGGATGTAGAATGTGAGGGAGAACATCTTAAAGCTACAGGGATCTTCAAAAGGATCTAGTAACTTCCAAAGCCATAATGCTTATGAAAAAACTCCATCATTTTAGATTTCCTTTTCCTACCTTAAATTTCATCAAGTATACAAGACAGACGTTCATTTTCATGCTCAATTACCTTGGGGAAAAGACTGATTGTCTCTACTTACACTACATTTAGTGGTCAGGTATGGCTGCATGGTCATGGCATGTTTGACCATTAGCTGGGGCCTTATTTTGCTGAACAAGAACAAAGTGGTTATGCAAGCAACCAAGCGACCGGAATTCACACCTTTATTGTCAGAATCTGCAAAAGATTAGAAAACACAAAAAGGACAGTAAGACCAAGTACTGTTTAAGCAATGAAAAACATATGGCCTAAACACTGTTTGAGTATCTCTTTCACTGCATCTCTTTAAAGATCAAAACAGAATGTTCTTATTTGAAATGGGAACATACTCTGTCAACATTTATATGTGACTACAAAAAACTTGAAAAAAGAAGCAAAGATGCATCAAAGACATCACCAATTTTTATACTCCTTACTGTAAATGTTAGATTGGCCCCGCCAATGATTCCTATTACAAACACAGACCTACAAATGCAAATACAATTGCCATGATAGTTTAAGTTTCAGTGATCTGAAAGTTTGAACCAGCTATTTTAAAAGTAGTTCTATGATTGTAGGTAGCTATTGAAGATTAGGGAAGTTTTATTATTACACAGTACCTTAAATTTCATCATCTAAGTACCATGATTTATTACAATCAGCTTTTAACAGGAATTCCAGAACAGTTACTTTTTGCAATAAAGAGATTTCAACAACTGTTATAGTATCATTAAAAAAATTCAAAGGATTTTAGCTGAATTTTAAATAATATTACCTGATAAAGATTCTTCATATTTAAGAATGTGCTCGACCAAATTGTCAACAAGTTGAGTACAGGCTTTCTTCACAGGTTTATATGAGGCATCCTCTTCTGACTTCAACAGCTATAGCAGATGAAACAGAAAATGGTTTCATGGTAAAGCCGCATTCATTTGCATAAAGTATATTCTGGTTTTATAATAACAATTAGAACAGATACACAAGGATTTTAGACTACAAAAGTATTTAATTCTCCATAAAACTTACATGGTGAAGAAAAAATTACAGGAAGTAAAAAAGCAATATAAGTAAATTAAGTATATTTAAATATAAATAAAATTTGTAATAAAAATCCATAATAGTTCTCCTTATTTTTTGCATCAGGATGGAAGCTGCTTTATACTTAATGAAATAATGCAGAAACCAGCAGGAGTTAGAAGATTTTTAAAATACTTAGAGAAATAAAGTGCAAAATTCAAAACAAATGTTTTTGACACTAAGGTAAAATACCAAATGAGGATCTAACATAGCTGTATTGTATATCAACACTTTATTTAAACTTTTTACATATGAGTTTAGGTACTAAAATTGTGTCCATTAAGCTCCTTCTAATATCTAAGAAGGACTGAGACCATATTACAGCCTTTTCTTCAGAGAGGAGGCTCTTATTGAAAAGGCTTTGATTTACTTGATAACCTATTTTCATTACACTCCCAAGAGGAATCAAAGGATTTTCTTGCTTGAAAATTAACCAGTGCATGCAAGATGCAGAGAATGATAACACAGGTTATGAGATATAAACAAACCAAGCTCAGTTCTTAGAAATATTGGTATTAGATATAAATAGAATATAATGCAGAATTAACTTATACTCTGAAGATTCAATTCTTCCATAAATTGTGTAGAAAATACATTGGATGTGAAAATACACTTATCTACTGTTTAAAACAAACCTGATATCACTAGATACCTTATTTCAGAATTAAGTATCTTAACTGTGGACTTTGTATTATGTGAGTCGTTTCTGAAGAACCAATGAAATTAAATGAACAAATGATACTCCTCCCA
This sequence comes from Melospiza melodia melodia, assembly GCF_035770615.1. Lineage (NCBI taxonomy): Eukaryota > Metazoa > Chordata > Aves > Passeriformes > Passerellidae > Melospiza > Melospiza melodia. The sequence goes on along the minus strand of NC_086226.1, from coordinate 11,912,016 downwards.
AAATCAAGAAGTGTTTTTAATAGATCACTTGCAAAGACAGAAACTAATGCCAAAGAAAATTGCACTGAGAAGGATAAAAAAAGGTCAGATGTTAAAGAGCAGGAATTGAATTTGTCCGTTGTAGGACTGCTCTTGGAGTTCCCATTATATGTATTTTAGAAGCAAAAGGAACACTAAAATTCTAACAATGATTGCACTATACATTAAAAATTCATTACTTACATTTTGAAGAAGCTGTTCAAACCAATCATAACCTGTATCTCTACAAGCTGCAACCTATAAGTATATTTGAGAATAAACTGGTTAATAAACAAGGCATCTGAAGAAAAATTATTTCAATATAAATATCATCTCAAAAGACCAGCATATATGCATATATTTCTATATGCATTAAGAACAGTGGAGAGCGGAAACTGTCTTCTGTATTTGAAAAATATTTCCCACCATTTTAGTGACTCTAGAATTTGTATTTCATACAACAAAAAGCCTACATGTTTTACTGGAGGTTGCTGTCCCTAGTGCAAGATAAGCTTCCATTTTGTAGAAAATTTTGCACAAATTTATGTATAAATATAATTCTGACGCTTTGAAAGTGGACATGCATGTACATCATAGAAGAACTCTCGAGCTGGAAGGCATCCACAGGGTTCATCAAGTCCCACCCTGGGCTCTGCACAGGACATCCCAAGAGTCACAGAGCATTGTCCAAATCTTCTTGAACTCTGTCAGGCTAGTGCTGTGACCACTTCCTTGGGGAGCCTGTTCTAGGGCCCAACCACCCTCTGGGTGAAAAACCTTTTGCTTTTACCCAACCTAAACTTCTCCTGACACAACTTCAGGTCATTCCCTTGTGTCCTGTCACTGGGCACCAGAGACCAGAGAAAAGTACACACACACAAACACACTTTTTATATAAACAGAACAAGCCTTCACTGGTATCATATATCAGGAACAGCACGCAGGTGGTTCAAATTTGAACTTGCAAGAGAAATGAGAATTAAACAGAAGTCAAATTGACTGACTTTTCAGACAGGAAAATGCAAACTAGACTATAATTAAAAAAAACCTGTAAAGTAAAATGAAGTTTAAACTTATAATTTTAAGTAATTTAGTCAGTTTTTAAATTTGAAATTTAGTCCTTTGAATAATTTATATTAAAACACCTCTTCAGCACAATGGTTTTACACAATGTATTTTCACTACAAATTAGAACATTTTTATCTAAAATAGACTTTGCTATTTGGGAGATACGCTATTTAATTTGTTGCTCCTAAATATTAAGATACAATTATGCAGACATCAATTTACTCTGAGTAAAAACATGGCCCTGTATTTATTAAAACAACTCATTAACTTTGCCAAATAAAGTTTATCAATTGTTTGAGGAAAATTTTCTTTTAAGAGACAAGTTCTTAGGTAGGCTTAACTATAGGCTGCTAGCAATTCCTGTAGAATGTTACATACAATAGAAATAGGTTGTGTTTTAACTGAACAAATACTTAATAGAATCTGAATGTAGTGTGGTCACAGTTATTATTGCCAGCAGATTAGTGAGCATTTAAGATTTCCTACAGCCTGCTCAACCACAATATTTTTGGCGTACATTTCATGCCAAGAAATATAAAAAGGGAAGCCATCTGACATATTATTGTGTTCAAAAAAATACAGAGAATGTTTCTAAGATACTAAAATCAAAACTGAATTTTGCACACTATTCAAATTTGTTTAACATACCACATCAGTGATGTTTAGTATTTTCCTTGTCATTGCTTCTTTGTCATGGTGTGGAGTTGGAGTAAACCAGAGCTTCTGGAATGTCTCATTCACTAATTTCTGAAGGAAAATAAAATATTAGCAGAAATAAATAAACTTACATTAGTATTACATTACATTATTTCTAATGCATCCATAGAATAGATGTGCTGATGATCTGTGCCTTTTCATAAGGAATTATGAAAATGAGACTGTACTAGGAAATGTTATCTGAGACAGACCCAGATCTACTGTTACAGGACTTACACTGATTTCATGCCAAAATTCATCAAAATGAAACAACGGGGACTGATGCTACAGAAAATAAAGTTACCACCTTCCTGCATTAATTGGTATTCCTCAAAAAAACACAGCTGAGAAGCTGACAGCTGAACAAATAATCCCTTCAGCAGAACTGCAGCAGCAGTGGTAGGCTCCTTTAGTTTACAAAACAGCTGTGACAAGGTGGGAAAGAGAGAGAAGCCAAGTCTCTACACTCAAATATAGGAAGTATGTTACCTTCCAATGTTTTTGAATGGAGGACAATCTAGAATAAAATGCAAGCAAATAAAAATTATTCCGAAATGACTTCTCTTTCATGGAACTGTTAAAAACACATTGAAGTTTATGTCTCCTTTTTCCTTACTGTTAGAAAGGTAAGAGTAAGGAGGGGAGAGAGCATGGTCATCCTCCCTTTCCAGCAGCACCCTGGCTCTAGCTGTTCATCTGCTTGTTGATCAAGAGTCTTCTCAGAAAGCCACTTTACATTAACGTACCTCAAGAGTTATAAAAATATCTGCTGCAGCTTTAAAATTTTTAACTTTTACTGAAAGTGTGATAAAAATTACAACAGCTGTGTCCCTAATTACTCAAAAATTTTAAAATTATTTTGTCAAGTTAAGCAAAATAATCATTGTCAGCTTTATGATTTAACACATTATATTAGGTTTGTGCCCTTCTGCAAATTCTGAGAATGAGCACATAAGCAACATTTCAGGGGGCACAATTGCCTCACTGAACATTAGCACAGATTAATACTTTATAACTGTAATAATTACACATGGCATATATTAATGTCAAGTAGTTAATTTTTACTTAAAAACTATTGATTTGCAGATATCAAAGTTTTATATGCCAATTTCACTTGTTAGAAAAGAGAAGCACCAGAGAAAATACTTGCAAGAAGAAAAAAAATCTCTGGAAAATATTTAAAATATTTTGATTGTCAGCAAGAAGATACAGAAAACAGAGGATAGAAAAGAAAGAGAATTAAGTCAGAGAGAATTACAGAAAGCTAAAATATAAGCCCTTAAAAATTCATAACTCATAAATATTACAAAGGAGAAATGAAATACTTTTTTAATTTTGTCAAAATAGGGAAACACTGAAGTAACAATAATTAAAATTCTGAAGGATATGTTTCATTCTACCTTAATGCCTTCTTCATCATTGACTCTCCGAATCATTTTCACACACATTTCTGTAATTTTGGGAAAAGTTGGTTGCTCGATGCAGATATCCCTAAGTATTTTTATGACTCTTTTTCTGACACTGATACCAGTATCCTGTGAAGAGAAAATAATCACACTCTTGAAAACAAATCAGAAACATTAGTTTATGTTCTATATATGAATTAATATTTGAAGATCACCCAACTGACTTGGAAAATTTATTTAGAAAAGGAAACTAAAATCTTCTGGAATTCATGTATACAAAAGCTCAGCATAATTTGTTTTAAAGGCTCTGGTTCAGTTCCCAGAATGCTGAAGCACTTTCTCCATCTATATCCTCCCATCTAAGAGCTCATGATGTTGCAATCCACTTATTTACTCAAGAACTTACAAGCCAGATATGGTGATGCTTTAGCTACTTTATTGGAACACACAAGATTCCCTACAGATTTGGATAGTAGTACTTTAAGCCTTTGGATAAAGCTTATGGATAAGATACATGCAGGCAGTCATTTCCATTTTAATAGGCTTCATCTAAGGAGATAGATGAGGAGCTTCACTTCATTTCACCTTGCTCAGAATCTGTTGAATCTGAACGTCAGGTTCAACTGCTTTCTGTAGTATTGTATGCACATGACCTACTTCTCTCCAAAAGCCTTCACAAACTTATTTTATCATGTAACTACAGTAAATGTGTAGTAGTTGACTAAAATCCTAACACAGATACTAGAAGCTAATATTATCCGACAGTTAAATTAACATTGAACACCTAGACAAAACCCCCATTTTTTTGTAAAAAAACTAACAAACCTTTGAAGACACTAAAAATAGCATAGAAAAGCTGACCTTAATGATCCATATTTCAGACCTCAAAACTGCAGCAAAATTCCTTATTTCTCTTTGTCCTGGTTAAAGCTAGGGTAGAATTGATTTCTTCTCAGTATCTGTCTAAAACACAGTGCTGTGTTTTAGATTCAGAATGACAATGGTGTTGATAACACACTGATGTTTTGGTTTTGGCTAAGTCAAGGACTTCTTTTCCCTCCTTGTCTCATGTTCTGCCAATGAGGAGGCAGGCAGAAGAAACTGGGAGGGAGCATACCAGGACAGGTGACCTGAACTGGCCAAATGGATACTCCGCATCACAGAATGTCATGCCTGGTATATAAACTAGGGGGAGTTATTAGAAAGCACAGCCAGTCTCGGTTTGGGAACGGGGCTCTGGCATCAGTCAGCAGACAGTGAGCAACTGCTTTGTGCATCAATGGTTTGTTTCCTTTTTATTATCATTATTTATATTTTTATTGTATTTTACTTTGTTTTCAATTATTAAATAGTCATATCTCAACATGTAAATTTTAGTGCAATCCCCTGGCTCATTCCACCAGGGTAGGGGTAACAGATGTGGGGGTTGAGTGAGGAGCTGCATGATGGGCACTAAACTTCTACTTGGGCTTAAGCCATGACACAGTTAATCTGAACACTAATAATGGAATCAAAAGGAATATAGCACTGGTCCTGATGCTGTATGACTTTCTGTAGAAGTTCACCTTTCAATGTAATAAAGGCTCCCTAGAAGCAAGTGGCGCATTTTATAAGGCTGTCCTTAAAAGCATCACCATTCAAACAATTCCAATTTATTAAACAGGCTCAGTTAAAAGCAAATTTTCCAATGCCACTTATTTTACCATAAATACCACAAGTCACCGTACCAGTATTCTTTCAATCAGCATGTCATAATACTGCTCAGCAAGCTGAGGACGACAGAGCACAAATCGGCCTAGCAGCTCCACAGCTGCTTCTCGTACACTAGTGGAGTTATCCATTAGCCGCCCATGAACTCCTCGTTGCATATCCAGCTAAAAGAACAAATGAAACAAAAATTCAGAATAAGAAATAAAGATATATTTTAAGGGTGATATGTGCATGGTAGGTATTTTCTTTTTTACCCTGGCTAGAATGCTGGGATCTACAGCAACAACCTCAGACAAACACTTCATGGCTTTTGTTCGAACAGCAATTGCATTTTCACCAAGTACACGCAGAATCTAGAAGAGAACAAAAACAAAGATTCAATTGTTTTGGGAACGTACCAAATAATAATTAAGAGAAAAATGCAGGACAATAACATACAAATAATACTTCTAAAATAGTAGTAACTAAAAGCCGAGTTTATCTTCTCATAGAATAAAAAGGGGCATGTAAGTGATGTTTCATGGCACTGAAAACTAAACATGGGTGTTTACCACGATTTTCTACTTCTCTAAAATTGGTTATAAGGTTCTTAAATTTAAATTCTACTTTTGCCATTCAGCTGTGGCTTTCGCCATGGCTCTTTTAACAGCAAAGCTGGACAAGGGCACTCTAAGAATGGCTCTGCATGGAGATCAATTTAAGTAGTGGAACCTAAACTAGTACTGAATTTCAAACATGTCACTGTGCCACTGTTAGTGCCCTTCTCCCAGAAAAAGCAAGAAACTACATTGGTCAAACAGCAGGTTCCAAAGTGACAGCAACAACTGGCAATCCGGCTTTTACTTTGAAATCAAATTAACCTCAATTTCATTACTTAATCTTACCAAATGAATAAGCATCTTACAGAAGCTGTAAAAATTATTTCAACACTTTGCAATGATCCTCTTACTGTGTGCATACAGCCATAACCATATATGAATAAATAAAATGATGTGTGCACATTATAACATACAAAACACATGCAGGAAAGCAAAACCTAATCACTTTTGCCATCAACACAGAATATGAAAGCACACGGTGTTATCACGAGCTGTAAATACCTCTGCTTAACAATGGACAGATAATACCATAGAGCTGTGAAAGTGTTTGGAATCAGAATCCAACTGTGTCTCACTATACTAAGACTTCCAGTCACAGTTTACCTGTGTCAAATAAATATCGAAGCTCTGGGCAAACGGCCTCATAGAGGCCAAGTAGCGAACAATCAAACATGCATCTTCATAGTCCACAGTATCAGAATTCATCCTGAAATAAATTCCATGTGTTAATCAGGATATGTTCACCAAAAAATTATTTAAATCATCAAATGCATGGCTAATAAAGAAGAAAGTGGTACAGAAGCATACTTTAATGTGCTGAACTGAGATGGAGCAGTTTTAATGATGCTGCGAAGAAACTTTTTGCGACTTTCTGCTCTATGCATGATTTGTCCTGTGGTCTCAACATCTTTTGCATGATGAGTTCCTTCAGATGAATCCTCATCCTTCTGAGATTTAATTGCTTTTTCTGTCTCCATAGTTGTATCACGGAACCACTGAGCTACATAAAACTTCCGAGAAAACTGGAGAAATAGAGCAGGATGAACAGAAAACAAAACAAACAGATACAGAAAAAGAAAATTAACAGATTTATAATGAAATTCAGGGAATCTAAAGCATCAACATTATTTTGGAAAACACAATCAACAGTGCATGTTAGGGTGACAATTTAACTGAAGCACTAATACATATAATAAAAAATAATTTTCTTCAGTACGTGCTACTGAAATGATTTATATACATTCCTGATGAAAGAAAGCTGAAATTTACCACTAATGATGCATCAATTTCTGTGTTCTCATCCAGATAATCTAGTAAAGCCTTTTGCAGCTGTTGAATTTCATCATCCCCTCCTGAAACCTGTTAGAAGTAGAAAGATAGTTATAAACAAGAATATTGCACAGTCATAATTACCATCTGAAAATCTACATGTCCACATATAAAATACATTGAAGTCAGTTGCATGCATAATTGTACAGCATTACTAATTTTTTAACCAATTAGTTATAAAGTAGAAAAACATTAAGACCAGAATGAGACTGGTTTTAAAATAGACTGACTGAATTGGTTAGTTTTTTTCTGTGATCTTGCACAAGGATCCTCCATCACAGACAAATAAAAGAGGGCGAAAACCAGAAAACACCTTTATTTCCTCAATATTACACTGAAACACCCTGATCCTAGCAATTGCTGATGTTACAGCAGAAAAGAGTTGAAAGCATGCCTACAAGACATATAATACTGAATATATATATAAAAAACCACCCTGATGTGCAAATTGTGAGTAGAAATTCTGGCCTTTGACAAACCTGAAATTCTGTAGATAACTGGCTTAGTATAAGGGGTGCTTAATAATTAACTGCCTAACTACTGTTGAACAAATAAAAATCCCAGAAAAAACAAAAAGAAACTGTGAATCCTTTAAAAAATAATATTCAATAATCAAAATGAAAGTAGACGAATAATTTTTGGTTTTAAATTCTCCAGTCAGAAAAAAAATTTCTTCGTCAGCTATGAACCTTCTAACTTAAAACCATCCTCAGTTCTGTACTAACAGCATCAACTGAGAATCTTGACATGTATGCAGCATGTAACATAGCTTGCAAACATCAGCAAGCAGAGAAAAGTAACATTAACAAGTCCAAAACATCTGTGTATCAAGAGATAAACTAATGAAAAGCATGCACAAGTGTTCAAATAAACTGGACAAACTATTTCTAAAAAAAAAACAATCATTGACTAATATTGTGGTAATGATATCAGAACGCAGAAGAAAATCTCCAACAGAAATATTCAATTTAGCAGGGAAGAAAAATCTGTAGAGGTCTGAGTTGATTTCTGAATAATTAGATTATAATTTAAGTTTCTGACAACAACAGCAAATGGATTTTCTTATTTTCTTGCCATTTGACTGGACAGGGAAGATCAGCTGTATTGTACACATTGTTCTTCTCTTACAAATTTATAAGTAACACAACAGTCTACTCTGATTGATGGCACTGTACAGAACACACTTTCCACAATTATGGATGGTACTGTCTACCTGCAGACATAAGGGTCAGTGAAGGAGAAGGGGACGGAAATGCTCCAGGCACTGGAACTGAGATTCCACCTGCAGCCCCTGGAGGAGCCACAGCAGAGCAGCTGGGTGCCTCAGAGGAGCCTGAGGGAGACCTGTGGAAAGAGGGCCCTGCTCCCAGGCTGGAGCAGCCTGTCCCCGAAGGACTGCACCCCACTGGAGAGTGACCCACTGTTTGAGGGGTGCTGCTGCCCATGGGATGCACTCACACTGCAGTAATCTGCAGGGAGCTGCTGTCCATGAGATGGACTCACGTTGGAGAAGTTCAAGGAGAACTGAATCCCACAGGAGGGACCCCACGGTGCAGCAAGAGAAGCCCCAGGTGATGAACTGGTTTATATTGATAAACTCCCATTCCCTCTCTCCTTGCACTGTTGGGGAGGAGGTAGACAGAAGGAGGGAATAGAGTGCAAAGGTGTTTCAAAGGGTTTGTTTTACTTCTCATTATCCTGATCTGATTTTGCTAATAATAAATTCACTTCACATCTCTAAATTGAGCCTGTTTTGGCTCTGCTGGTATTTGGTGAGTGATCTATCCTGGTCCTTATCCCAACCCATGGACCCTTCCTTACATTTTCTCTCCTCTGGGCAGCTGCAGAGAGGAGAACACCAAAACACCCCCAAAACCTCAAATTTTGCCACGTAAAAACTAGCCCTGCAAGACTAATAGATTAACTCTCTAAAGTATGTATTTGAGTGCCAGAAGCTCAGGTTCCTCTTTGCAATAGCAAATGCAGGTTCATATGTATTTTTAAGGCCCCTTAAGATAGAATCCAACTGTTACTCCATTATGTCTTCAGTATCGTCACAAGAAAACTAACAACTATAATTAATTAATTTATAGGAACACTACAGAAATGGTACAGTCAAGACATGAGTTAACAAATCTGATACTTATAAATTGTGTATATTTGATTCAGAAACCTAAACAGTGAATTAAGACTGATTCTCCATAATGTCAATTTTTCATGTATATTTACAAATGTCAAAGATTTGAACGGATAGATCTCCATCCAGCTGTCGTGGATGTCTCACACACCTGTTTGAGGATTCTGGCTAAAGAGCCTTGATCCATTTTGCTAGTGACTGCATCTTTCCTCAGTCTTGCTGCTACAGTTCCAAGATAGTCAAGTGATGCAACTCTTAATGCCATTTCTGTGGATTTGTTACTGAACTGGTGAACCTAAGAAAAGCAGAATAGACATTTAAAAATAAATATTTATTTATGCCACAGAGATTCTTCTCACAAAAGATTGCTTTACCTTATTAAAATTTCCACCTAACTTCCATATTGCATAAAATTATATAATTTACTATTACATCACACATACATTACTTTATATAAATATTTCTTTTTTATTGGGTGTCTCTTGCTCTACAAATATGTCTGTCAGAGTTTTTTTAAATGCATTTTTTCATTACACACACTGGACAACTAGCACAGCGTATCTCCAACATCAGAGATTTTAAGCACCATAATGCTATCTCCTTATTATTCACACAAATATAAAGCTACATTTTACCAAGCACAAGACCATACAATACTTTTTCAAGAAGCAGCTCAAATTACTGTATTAATTAGATTACAATACTGAAGAGCAACACTCAAAAAACACACTAACAAACATTCCCATTCTGTAATTGTCATAAGCATTTGCTGTAGTTGTAAAAAACCAAATACTGAGTTGTTTTCTGCTTCTGCACTAAGGGAATAGTCCAGAGGAGATACTTAATACATATAATTACAGCTGTTAGGCTGACTTTACTACAAATAAATATATGCACTTATAAGATGCTATGAAATGACATTTTTTAATGTTGAAAATGTAATCAAATAGTGAAACTAGACTTCCAAGAGAAACTATACACACTATTTTTAACAAGTTCTATATGACTGATCCTCTAAACAAAATTCTATTATTTATGTATTGCATAGTAATGTTAAACGCAAGGAAATCCCTATATGCTGCATGTGTGTCAACAATCAGAAAGCATTCCTACAGTAGTAGTGTTTATTTAGCAGAAATAAACAAGTCTTCTTCATTGTAATAAGAAATAAATTAATGTAGTTAAAAACAAGAATCCCTTACCAATAGCCTTCCTAGTAAACTAAGTAGCAACTCTGCAGCTGGCCATTCTGGTTTATTGACTGTTGAAAGAAGATCTTGAATAAAGTTCTCGAACAGTGGCCTGTAATCTTCCTCCCCTTGTTTACTGCCACACCTGTTAACAGGAAAATGCTTTTTGTAAGCAAATTTAACAGCCATATAAAGTTTTTTATTCTGATATAAACAGAAATAATTCTATGTTTAATCAGAAAAACCAGCTTTACGCAATTCCAAGAAAACAAACCTGAAATACCAGCAGAAAATTTGCTTTATTTGTTTGTACAGAAATAGCTTCAACAGTTATCCCTCCAAGTTGCACTGGAAATAAAGCATCTAATCCATGACAGCAGAATTTTGTTGCTAAGATTTTTATTTTTAGTTGTATTAAGTCTGTATTAACTTGGATAGACAAAGTAGGTAGAATTATAAAAATGAAGCTAGAGTAGGATATTTAAGAGTTGGTGTGCTTATATTCTTTAAGCTTGGTTTCATTTATCTCATAGTGAAGCACATCTCAGTATTATGCTTCACAAAGGTTACAATCAGAATGCTAAAAGAACACCAGCCAAACAACCAACAAACCAAACCAACAATAAAAAGCCACCAAAAGTTAACATACCTGATACTTTTTGACTTCTATATATCATCCCTAAGTTTAACATCAGAGGCATGCAATTGCTAGATGGCTTATTAAATAGCTTTTCAGCTTTAGGTGAAAAAGTGTAATTAATTCAATACAAACCTAAATACTTGTTCTTTGAAATCCTATAGTTAATTCAAGTACATTTTTCATTCCTTTTCGAGCTATTGACACTCTTAACTTTAGCTCAGTGGAAATAATTTCTGGATTTTTATATCCGATGACCAAATCAGCATGACTTCACCTCTTAAGTATTTGCTCAGCCTTCTCTTCCAGGCTTCATGTATGTTAGAAACCCATAATAAAGGAATTCTACATGAACTGTGAGACAGCTTCTTAAATATATGAAGAACACTGCAGAATTTCTCTTCTGTAAACATTTTTGTCCAGGCAAGAGGCTCTCTTTGGCATTTATAAAGTTATATTATTATAAATAACTTTATGAATAGGCATTTATCACTGTTCAGTGGCCAGGTTTCAAAGTATTCATTTGGAGCTGGATTTATCAATATAATTAAGAATGCAACAGCATACTTACTTCTTAAGAAAAATAGAAAGGAAATTTTGTGCTGTCCTCATGGCTGTTTCATATGAGTTAGTAATAAGCACATCTTGATCCACCTAAAAATAACAAGACACATTTGTCTATTATCTCAGCATAGATCTATGATTTCCAGATCAGCATTTCTTATGCATCAGAAAATTACGCTTGATTACTACAACACAGTAGTAATGTAGTATACCTATGAACACATATAAATAATTTTTGCACACATGCATGAAAAAAGGCTTTTCAAAATATCTTACTTTCTTGTTTGATTCCTCCTCTGAATTAGAATCCTTGTCTGCTGATGGTAAGTGCACCACACACTGAATAAGTTGCAGAACTAGGGCTGTTACCATCTGAATGTACATAGGCTCTCCATCAGTGTCACTGCTGTTTAACCTGTTAACAGCAAAAGACAGTTTTAACACTAAAAGGACAAAAAGGACAAAACACAAGAAAAATTTTTGCTCCTGAGAAGCATCTTTCAAAAATTATTTGAAAGATAGATATTTCACTGCTAGAATTCCACATTTGAGACATTAATCTATTAATTTGCTTCTTTTTATGCAGTGTAACATTTAACCTAACAAAACCAGTAAGTATTGTTCTTGCACAGAAGAGGTGAACTGAAACAGCACACCATTCACTGGCTGAAACAGCTACAGGAATATTTAATAAAACAAACATCTACCTGCCAAAATGCTTAATAATAAGCTCATTACGTATAACATCCTGTTCGCTCCAACACAACAAAACACACCAAACTGTTGCTGTAATAATTTTTCTGCAGTATTTAATGTATGTGAAATGTATGTGACTTTCAGAAAAGAGGAAATAATGACCATGACCTAGACTGACTTTTACAAGGGCTACACCTACAATAATCTGCAGCAGCATTGCATACTACAAACTTCAGCAGGCAACTATCTTAAGTTGATAAGAAGACCATGTTTCTTCCTGATGTAACCTCAAAAATAGTATGAGTTTACTGCCCACACACACACCAACACCATCTTATTGCTACACTTAACAACATCAAAAGGTGGTAAACCCTGATGTATGAGATGATATGGGTATGAAACTGATTCCCTTTGTGAAAAGAGAGCTCTGAGTGTATCCTCAAAGCAATTCAGTCAAAATTTTCCTACAAAGATTTAGCAATGAAGAAATTATGTAACTCCATACAAACAGAATTAAAGAATTGACGCACAAAAAATAATCCTCAACACACACTAATATTACACCCATTCACATTTTAAGTGAGAAAAATAATGTTTCAATTATGTTTGTAAATAGACACTAAAGTGATAGCATAAAATCGAGTAATTATTACAAGATATTTGTTGAACAATTTGTTTTGAAATCTCAACTTGCAAAAATTTACAAAATTATAAATGCTATAGTCTACAAGTTATTATTTACATCAGAAGTTACCTGAAGTTTCTCAAACTCCTCTTGCTAGTTGGTAGCCGTGCAAGTGAAGTGAAAATTTCTTCTAATATTAGCTGTCTGTGTTTTTCATACCGGGAGAACACCTATTTAATAGTTACACGATTATTAGACACTGATTTATTGTTACATAAAATATAGCTTTTTTAACATATTGTAAATAATTATATGACAGCATACACTTCACATGACTCTTCAATAAATTACAATACACCTTATTGTTAATGAGTTGCTTTCTCAATGCAAGTATTTCCTTAAAATATATATAAAAACTTTTCCAAATAGAGAATTTAAAAAAATCTTTATATAACAGAAATGTGTAACAGTTTCTATTGAAAATATTTTTGTCAATGATATAACACACTTTCAAGGAAGGTCAAACAGTATAATACTAAGTATTTGGACTTAGTATTTATTTCTCTAAGTACAAAGAAAAACTCTGTTGTAACACACTTTACGTGAACACATACTCTGTTGCAGAGTACATTTGAGAAAACACTTTTACTTCATATGCCAGGCTTTAATGTTAATGCCTGATATGATATGTTCTTTCAATTTTCAGAATCAGAACTGTTGATTTTGCCTCCCTTTTTGTTTGGGCAGAATACCAAAGTATATTCTTACAATGGTTAAAATCTCCCACTTGAACAAGGACATTTGTGTTCCACTACATTTTTCCTGAAATAATATTTTACCTATGCTGAGACTTTTTTTAGATAGTCACCTGTTCTGAGGAAAGTAATTTGTTCTATTATACAGAAATACCATACTAGTTCTATGACTTATTGCACAAGTTCAAATCTGAACACAGGAAATAATGAAAACCACACGGCTAAGATTAAAGTTTTTTAAAAAAGAGATTTCTTAAAATAAAAAAGGGACAGGTAAGAGGAAGGAGTTTGCATTTACACTTTAACTGACAATCAAAATTAAGAAGCCTCTTGCTTGAAGTAGGCAATTTCTTTCTATACAGTACTCTGCAAATAGGAGCAGCTCAGGTAGATACAACACTATTTCCATATTGATATCAAACTGTAAAACCATGCAAGAATAGCATTAATTCTACAGTCCAATTCTCTACCAGACAGAAAATACAATCTACGTAAATGCCCTAAGAAATCTCAGCAGGACAGGCACAAGAACCCACAAATTAGAAAGTACTTACTGCAGTCACTAATTTGATGGCACATAACTGTAGCTCACTGACATTTTCTACAAAGAAAGGTGTTATTCCCATCGATGACACCTATCAATGGACAGAAGTTATTTTAAGTATATAGGACTAACAAACTGGTACTCAGGCAGTTTCACAAGTTGGTTATTCATTCAGCAAGTAAGTCATTCAACAATTACTTCATATTATTTGCAAATAAAGTTATTAAATTAAGGCACAGGTCTTATGAGGCATGGCTGAGGGGGTATCAGGCTGTGTGGAGAAGAGGAGGCTCCAAGGCAGACGTTATAGTCCTCTACAACACCCTGAAAGGAGTGTGTAGCCAGGTGAAGCTGGTCTGTTCTCCCAGCTAACAAGGGACAAGACAAAGGAAAGGGGCCATGAGTTGTTCCAGGGATGGTATAGATTGGATTTTAAGTGCCCATGGAAGCAGTTCAGCCAACATCCGCATAGATATTTGAAAGACGTGTAGATAGAATGTTCAAGGATATGGTTTTAGTCATGCACTTGGCAGTTCAGACTTGATGTTCTTAAGGATCTTTTCCAGTGTAGATGATTCTACTCTATACCTCAAAACAAGCAGGTTAAACTTTTCTTAAATGCAGAAGAGAAGATGCAAATGACATACTACATAACAAACTAGCCACTCTGATGTTATGAATTCAAGAGCTTGTACTCATTTCAAACTTCCCCGAGACAATTATACTTCACATTTACTTTAGGAAAAGCAAAGCTAACATTTTTGGACAGGAATTCTGAAAAAAACCTACCTGAAGAATAGTTGTATCAGTGAGAAGCTGTATCTCCAGCAACTCTGACAAGCTGCTGACAATGTCACAAACTTTGTTATACAACATCACTATAACTCTTTGCTTGTGGGTGGAACACTTGGCACGTTTTGCTTTTGAACTTAAAACACCACCTAGAAAATAAAACACATATTCATTAACAATTTCAGTGTTTCAAATACTGGAAAGATGATCTTCCTCACAAAATGCCCCCAAAACAACTGCATGATTACAGCTTTGCAAAAGCAGTTTAGAAAAACTACTCAGTAGCATCAGCTTAAAAGCTGGAATTTCACATGATAAATATTTTTCATAATTACTCTAAGTGCTGGACCTGTGATTTAAAAAAAGGATCTTGAAATTGAAGCCACGCACCTGTAGATATGTCTATGAAAACAAATGGCTAGAAGCTAAATAGCTTTCCTTGAAACAAATCATTATATACATGGCTATACATGGCTAGTCGTATTACATATTACTATGAAATCACGTATTTCAACACATAATAACTACACATAAAAGTTGAACTTCAAACTTCTAAATACTTTAGCTACATTGACATTATTACAGCAAACCAAGGTGCTACATGACTAAGTTCTTCAGATGACACATTTCATTGATTTTTACTCTGTTTCCTCATCCTCAAGCTAACAGTGCATTAATTCAGGATATTGTATGTGATAAGAAAGGACTATTACTATAAAAGCTGCATACAAAAATTCTTATTTCAGAAAGACATTTACATCATCATACAGTGGATGACTGACTTTTTATAGCTTTAAATATGGAAAGATTTCTTAGCATACTAACCACCATGAGGATCCACTCTATACACAGGATCATACTGAGGATAGAGAGTGTTCTGCAAATGAAATTTTGTGTACTGAATAACTCTTTCTATTACATCCTCAATATATACAGCTTTAGGCATATTTGGTGATGTCATAATATTGATAGCAGTAAGACAAGCATCAGCAGATTTTGTCACTCTTTCCATAATAAGATCTCGCCATAATCTCTCCTCATCTTCAGTGTCATTATTCTGCAACAGGCAAGAAAAACAGGAAAGTATGAACAAGAAATCAAATTTTTATTCTGACCAAGTTAAAGAAAATAACATTATATTAATATGCTTACATAATATTAATGTATAAAATATTGTATTTCCTTTATCATACTAAAATAATTTATTTTAAAAATCAAGTAATATTTGTTTTTCAAGCAACAAGTTTGTAATGTCTCTCTAAGCTACTGGTCTTCAAATTCCTGTATTCTGTATTCTTCTGTTAAAACACAAAGAAGGTTTCTGTGTCTCATTGGGAAGCACTATGAGGGAAGACTACTGCATGCTCTATTTAAGACCAATGTACATTAAGCAAAATCTAATTCCTTCATCTGGTGTCTTCTTCAATGGTACCAGTTGCTGCTTTGATCCATTTGATTTCTGCCACTAGAGGGAATTCTTATACAAAAAGACTGTTGCAAGTCCATGAAATCTGTAAGTACACAACTTTTTCTGCTTCATGGACTAACACACCTACTATCAACCTCTTATCAAATATGTCCTTTTAGATTACCTTAGGATACTGAGTCTCTCTATTACTATGTTTATATGAGGTACCAAAACAAACATAGATGAGGTTAAATATGATAATCCAGCACTACTTAAATACTGCAATAACATTATTACAGCAAAGCTAGGTAGAATTTATCATAGCTTCTCTGGTACAGACAGAGCCTCCAGAGAAAAAGGGTCTTTACTACCTATATGATACCACATCTCAACACTGTTGGCGTTCCTTGTGAAGATCAGAGGTCGGTGAAACTGTAACAGCTTTTTGCCTTTGGGGTAAGAGAACTTGAACCAATAGAACAGTGCATTATATACATGATATACATAATTAGAGAATCAACAAAAATTTGCAAATCAAGAGGTCGCTGAAAACTTCTCAGATACAATGGCTTTATGGAATTTGCTACATACACAAATGACACCTTAAGGGAAAAAAAAGTGTTTCCCCTAATTATCATGGAAATGAAATGAATATTAAAACATCCTCTGCCTGTGAAAAATACACTGACATGGAGGTAAGATATTTTCACTGCACTGGAAAAGTAGCAACCTTAAATCTTAGGAGAGACTTTCTTTGCTACAATTATTTGAATAATTTTTAATAGTTTTAAGAAAATCTAAAACTAGGGGTTTTTTTTGTTTTGTTTTGTTTTAAAGTTTCTTTTTTTTTTAATCCATGTTTGCCTCTGAATTGCAAGCACTGGACAATTTAATTAACTTCTAAATAATTTTGAATTTTACTTCAAAAAACTAAAATAAAAATGTCACTTTAAAATCATTAACATAAAGACTTCATCACAATGAAGTAGACCAGGTAAACCAGTACTTCCTTTTTATGTATTTTTTGTATTGCCCAACACATTCAGAACCATATACTGAAACTTTGAAACCCCTACAAACTATCTAGATGAAAGCATTTAGGTACCAATAATGTGTCTGGTTTTCATGTGCAAGTTCAAATTCTTCCTTTCTGATATAAACTACTACTCTCTTATTTCTACAGATGAGGAGATTTTTTCTTTAAAACTCAATTCTAATCTTGCTGCAATATTGCATTGAATAGAAAGTGTATAAATAAATACATTAAATATGAAATATGGAACATCAGCCTCATAAAACCTCAAAATCTTTGAGCAGTTTTTTACCTGGGAAAAAAACCCATCCTAAAATACTAAACTTCCTATTATTTTATTTATGTTGACATTGTCACTTTGTAGTGTAAGAATACTTAAATCTTAAACTTCCTCGCTAATGCTCAGGAGAAAGATAGACTCTATATGAAAACTCCAGTATCTCTTCCATTTTGTAAGGATGTTTTATGGACACATAACAAAGAAATGTCCAACAATGCAAATTACATCAGAATTACCATGAATATTTCAAGATGACTATAGTATCTATAATTAAACAAAAGAAAATACAGTTGCTCCCAATACAGTTAGTTGCCACTGCTACAGTAAAACATAGTAATGACAACTACAAAAATGTAAGTGACAACTATGAAAAATCACAATTAATTGAATTTTGCATCAAGTATCAAAATTTGGCATATTTTTATCACAGACATTATATCAGCCCTTTCACACACACAGAGTATTTGAATCTATCACTAAATGACTCAAATGAAGAAAACTATTCTGCACAATGGAGTGAAATTATGAAATTTCAAACTCACGTGGTTAAGCAAAGTAGAAAGCTTGGATCCATCTTGAATATTCTTTTCCAAAATATTCAGAACTTTTACTGTTTTATCCGTTGAGAGCTAAAACAAATAAGAAACACGTCAATCAACTGCAGGAATAGAAATTATTACAAATTGCTGAAAAGAACATTGAAGAATGAAGGACAGAGCTTGTACAATCTGAATTGTTTCAACTGTAAGGGATTGGCTTAAGGAAAATGCAGATACTGTCATGGAAACAGACAAAATATATTCTAGGACTGCAATTAAACTGCATTTTCAACTAACAAAATCCACAGAAACAAATTTTTAAATTGCGTGTCACTAATGTTGTGTAGTTATTTGCTTCTAGAAATAGAAATTTACCAAATCCACGTACGATCTAAATTCTAACTGACCATATAGACCTTTATTAGGAGAAAATCCATACTGCATGATCAAGCAGAAATTAACTCCCTGATACTTGAAAGATAATAAAAGGGAAACATATTCTTAATATCATTGTTAACTTCAAAGAAGTAGCATGTTGAAAAAAGTTAACTTACTAATCTTCCATACAAGTCTGATTAAATAATTTGTGGAATATGTTAACCTTGTAGAGAGCCAGTTTCTCACATCTGGATACTATTCACCATTGGAAGCAACAAAATATTGATTTTATATAGATATGTATGTATGCGTATGTATGTGTGAAAAACATGGAACAGAGTGAGAATGATCAGGAAAGAGAAATGATCACACCACCCACAAACTACAAAGGAAGGTAGGGAGATTGAAGGAAAATCCAGGAGGAATATTGAAAGTTTGGAATAGTCCGGAGTAATGATAATAATACAGTTTCACACACACTCCACAAACCTAAGTGGTCAAGAGCAGGAAAAGAGTTTAATATTAAACCGCCCAAAGCCAAGAGCTCCAGGAAGATAAAAGGAAATTTTATCTTTAATTTATTTAATTTAAAATTTATCAAGTTTGCACCAACAAAAGTTCCTCTAGCTGACTGAGGAAGAGCAGGACACAGAGGAGGACCTTTCAGCAAAAATGTCTCAGCTTCAGAAAGAGTAAGAGATAGATGTTGCAACTACCTAAACACTTCAGCTAAGTGAGCAGAAGCTCAGCTGTTCTGGTCCATGTGCCTTTGAAGAGGGTGGAATGTCATTACAGAAAACGTAAGTTTTTTTTATATTAATGAATATTTTATGTTCCAAAAAAGTTAGATTATGAAGAGGTACCTTGTCCATAATGCCCATTGCCTTGATTTTTGCAGATTCACTACCCAACTCACTAAGTTGATGTTTGCCCAGTAGCAATTCCTGTGGAATCTCATCATCATCACCTTAAAAAAAAGAAAAAGTAAAAAATTAACAGTCTTATTTCTCATAAAACTTCTAGGAAATCAGTATTTTTTATTCCAATAAGAAAATGCTAACGGAAAAAGAGAGCTGATTGTCCAAACAGCCAACAACTAATGGCTCCAAATAATTAGAATCTAACAAAGACTGATAATTACAACTTTTGCTTGTATTGAAACAATGAATATGTGTTAAGTATGACTTAACCATACCAATGGTTCTGAAACCCCATTTAAGAGCCTAACATGAGGCATGCTCTTCTGAAAGTCACAAACTAAAAATGTTTAAAATATCAAACCCCATTTATTGCAGTACTTCTGCCATAATTTTCAATTCAGTAGAACAAATCTCTAACTGTAGCTCTGAAGTTCAAATCTGAGCAAGAGCAATAAATGGAAAACACATATGAAATTAAGCACCTTGAGATAATCTGAGTCTTAACTGTATTTAACCTTAGACAAAAATCATGTTACCAGACACAGAAAGATTCAATGACTTCACTTCTAAGGTTGCATACACTATGGCTTTAAAAACTATAGAAACTTGTTTAATATGTCTTTTCCCTTGTTTTAATCCTGTGACAAAGATGTTAGGAAAAAAAATTAATCAATATTCCATTATCCATTTCAAAAGAAAGTCACCTTTGGCAACATGAACTACTTCCTTAGACACTTAGCTAAGGAGGCTGTTTTTCCACTGAAATAGGTAAATGACTCAATGTCTTAGCCATAAATTCACAAGGACTCTGCTGTCTTAATTGAAGAATTGTATCTGCCAGTAGCAGATTTGTAATTATGTGCCTCAGACATTGCTAGGAAGAGAACCATCTTGTTTACATATTTGACAGAAGGTAACACCCTAATGACATCCCAAAGAAGTATTCTTTCCACTCCAAGGGAACTGGGAAGAATACTCATTATGGTTATGCCCCTTCTGGATTCTGCAGAGAGGAGGAAGAATGATCTTCAGGCAGCAGCAAGTGAAATTGTAAAGGTAAAGGCCACCACTCAAGGTGCAAGCCATATAAATCCAGAAGGCCCCAGTAAGTTTTGACATGAAATTAAGTCACCATGAAGGAAGTTCAAAAATACCAATACAGTTTTTTTCTCGGGTTTCTAATTGTGGTAAGCATTTTGAAATTTTCTGATGTATTACCAAAAGCTGTAAAATCCATGTCTTCCAGATTTTCCAAAATATTCTCTATTGAAGCAGTAAATCTTTTGAAGGTTGAAGAATCCATCATTTCTGGTGGAAAAAAAAAGGAAATTAATAAACAA
Organism: Melospiza melodia melodia; assembly: GCF_035770615.1. Classification (NCBI taxonomy): domain Eukaryota; kingdom Metazoa; phylum Chordata; class Aves; order Passeriformes; family Passerellidae; genus Melospiza; species Melospiza melodia. The sequence goes on along the minus strand of NC_086226.1, from coordinate 11,891,352 downwards.
TTATCTTAAATATAAAGCAGAAAATACAAACTGTAGAAAATAAATCTTCTAAATTTACCTTCAGGTGTTAGTTTAGGTTCATAAGCTTTCCTCTTCTTCTGTTTTTCTTTCTTCTTCATTTTTCTAGCCACTAATTAAGAGAATAAGGAGTAAAACAAACACTTTCTTAAAACTTCAAGAAAGGATTATTTACATTTCTTACACTTTATTTACATTTCTTACACTTGTATTCAATATTGCATGCAATGATGTCCACTTTAAAATATTAAACATATTCATTAAAAAAACACTAGTATTATGGAATAAAATTAAATTCTTATAGTGATCAGTTACCCTCGCTGAGGCTAGGAGGAGGAGAATAATCATCCATATCAGAGTCATCGGGACTGCGATTACGGTAACGGCCACTACCAGAAATCCTCCTTCCTTCATGGTAATGACCACTTCTCCTATGGTCACCAGAACTTCTCCTGTCATGCTCTTCATACTCCCAAGCTTCATCTCTATCCTTTTTGTGTCTCTTACGAGAAGCTAGAAATAAATGCATTTTCATTTTAAATACAAAACTTACACTTTTAATAGTTCAAAATCAAACATTTCAAAATATTTGAAAGATGTGCAGATGTAAGATTTAGGGACATGGTCTTGTAAGTGGACTTTACATAAGTTATAGATTGGATTTGATGGTCAAAAAGGTCCTAAATGATTCTATGATTTGCAAGTCCAACATTCTTGTATAGCTATTCTCCAAATCAAATGGACATTTAGGTTATCAAATACAATTCTGTTGCGGATTACTTATTTTAATGTTTTCTTTTGAATTATAAAAAAACTGTGCTTAAAACTGGCAAAGATACCAGAAAACATTTAAAAATATGGATTTACAGGACATTTGTCTTTTTAAAAGCAGATTAAACAAAGCTGAACAAATTTAAAAAGTTTCATCCTTCTATAAGAGAATACGGAGATAATTTCCTCAGTTATCTAAATTGTGACTGTTACTGGTTATCCATATTCCTATTCAGTGATTGCCCTATCCGTCTAACACACCAATGAGTTCCAATGAGACTTGATAATCTATTTTCTAAAAGATATTCTGTTTTGTCAAGACAACTAAAATTTTGCACTGGTATATACTGCAGGAAATTTGTGTAAAGGAGAAAGCTGGAGTCAAAATTCTGTGCCAAACAGCAAGCCTCTACCACAGATAATTATTCTAATTAATTTTCATGCAGGACCATAAAGTTCAGCAGAAGAGAACGTTGAAGAAGTTGGAGCAAATATTGCATAGAGATGTGGTGGAAATAAAATGGTGGAGCAGAATGACAGTTCTCTGTTACTTTCAAAGAAATTCTTGCATGTTTTGAAGTTGACAGAGTGGTCAGTTTTAAAGAAAAGGAAATAGATGAGTGGGTAGCTTTCTCCATGTAATCAGCCAACCTTCCATTTTTTAACATGATCAGCTAATTGAGCTACCAAAGAGATGTCTTACACAGACTGTATTGCAAAGCTCAAAATACTTCCAAAATATCACATTCCAGACTGGCAGTGTTTATTGCCAGTTTATTGCTTCTGGACCTGCATATAACAGTCCTGATATTGTGTGTCTCTACCAAAGTCTCCTTGGCATGACTGTATATAAGGTTGTTTCTGAGCAGAATGGCTCAAAGCATTTAGACAGAACTGGAACTGAACTGAAAAGTTCTTACCACAAGCCATTTATTAAGAAATGCAACATACCAGGCTATAGTCAACAGTCAGCCTAGGATCAGAACTAATAAACATAAACCCCTGAGGGAACACTTCTGTTTTGCAATGAACCCTAGAGGTTTCAAATTCCAAAAATGTAATAGAGGTGGTTCAAGTCTTTAATATAATAACTCAGTTCAGGTTTCAAGATTTACTGCATCTGGATCAGACTTCTTTGCGGAAAAGTACAGTCATGCTCAGGATGGCAGAGGTACTAGCACTGCCTAAAATGGTTGAGAGAGTTCACTGTGACTGAAGCAGTGGTGAGCCATTTGGGACCCCTCAGCAGGCAGGAATTTTGCTGAATGGTCACACTCAAAGAGCTGCCATCAATGGCTTGACGGCCACATGGAGACCAATGACAAATGGTGTCCCACAGGGGTGGGTGCTGGGCCCAGCACTGTATCATCTCGGAGATACTGACAGTGAGATTGAGGGCACCCTCTGCAAGCTGCAGACAACACAGAGCTGGTGCACTGGAGGGAACGGATACTATCCAGAGGGAGGGATTGTGACAGGCTCTAGAGGTTAGCTTGTGTGAACTCTTTCATGAGGACATGGAGTCCTAGGACAAGGGGTAGTGAGTTGAAACTGCAAAAGAACAGGTTTAGATCAGAGATCAGAAAGAAAATCTTTGTGTGAGGGTGGTGAGGCAGTGAGCAGGTTGCCCAGTGAAGCTATGGATGCAACATGCCTGGAAATGTTCAAGACCAGGCTGGACAGGGCCTTGAGCAACCTGGGCTAGTGGGGCATTCCCACCCATGTCAGGAAAGTTGGGAATAGGTTATCTTTAAGGTTGCTTCCTAAACCTAACTCACACCATTCTATACCTGGAGTGAATGCACTGGAGAAGAAACTAAGAGTTCTATGGGGAAAGCTTTTACACATCTTAATTGATTCCTTTACCCTCTGAGACAGTGTTTTGTAGAGGCAGATGGCCCTTTCTGCAGTTTACAAATCATCTGTAACACTAAGCTCTGTAGGATGAATTCTGACCCCAGTTACATCTCCACAAGGAAAGTAACTTTCAATGTTGCTTTCTGGCAGAATTTTAGATTGACCAGTTTATCAATGCTGCATGACAAAACACAAAGGGTTACAGTTCTGTGAGCTCTGCAAGACAAATAATGTGAATACTGGAACACCTATTCACAATCACTGCTCCACAATATTTATTTTGAAGTCAATAAAATTGATTTAAAAAGTAAGCATTAATAACATTTCAAGAGTAAGGATTGATTTTATACATAAAGAAATACTATGTGGAATATAAACACGCAATTTCCTTCCAAATTTTGCCAAACATGTATGCAATATCACATTTAGTAATTACTGTAAGATAATGACTTCATCAATCTTTAATTTCTCCTTATTCAGTTTAATGGCATGTCCTTTCTTAATGAAATATTCAAAGAAACTTCTCCTTTTCTATACTAGTCACTATTTCATATATTTTTAAGTTCAGTTTAAGGCAAACAGAGTAATTAAGAAACATGTATTTGTAAGAATACAAATCTATTCAGCGTACTTGCCATAGATCCTTCACATATAATAGATCTTTCTTGCCATAGATATTTCATGTCTTGTTTTAAATTTAATTCAGTTCTACAGTATTCTTTAAGAAATACTGTAATTTATTTTTAAACCACATGTACTCACTGAATTGATTAGAATGATGGCCAGATCTCTTGAGTGGTTATACTGAAACTAGAATTCCTCAAGGCATATCATTATTGTGGAAGTTTTCCTTAACTTGTTCTACTATTTGAGAACTTCAACAGCCACTATGGCTAACATATAGATTAAAGTATTTGAAAGTGTTTACAATTCTCTCCATTCCCAACCAACTTAAATAACTTTGCCTAGTAATTTTTTGGTTTAATTCACTATTCTAAATTATTAACATCATATAAGGGTGATACTATATGGTAAACAGAGAATACAGAATTCCTGAATGAAGCAAGTCGTCATTAATCCTTTGCCAAAATTTAGACTGATTACAATTGACCATAAGACATCACATTCATGCACAGAGAAGCATTATTCATTTATAATTAAAAGGGAAAACAAACAAACAGAAGGACATTCTTTTCAGCTTTTTTGATAAAGATCAAAGGTAACAGTGTTATAATTTTCATGTGTAAAACCACAGTGTTTATGTTGGATGAAAACTTGAAACATACTAAGAAGCAGAGCAAACAAATCTTTCTCTTTTGGACCTTAAGAAATACTAAACCCCAAAACACTATATATTGTGAAAGTTCATTAAGATGTTTCTACAAACAAAGGTGCAAAACTTGTGAGAAATATCATTATAGGCAAGATTGTTTCTAAGGCTAACAGGTTTCTTCTGTAGCTCTGCATGGATACGTAATTCAGACTAACTAATTCACTTTGTTCTAACAAAGTGCTGGTTAACTGTGCAACCACAAAAACGAACCAATCGTACTTCTATCAACAAGCAGGAAATGCCTTCTTAACTTAGAGGCAAATAAAAATTTTCTTTTTTCCTTAGGAACTTTATTCAATTGCACAGCAAAACTCTAAGAGAAGCTTCTCTCTTCCTCTGAAAACAGTTAATTCAAGAATAGCAGAAGCAGCAAATGGTACTTTGAGAATTCATCAAGAATAACTTCCATTTTTCAAGGAATATGACAAGAGAAATATTTTAGGAAACATCTGTGCAGTAAGATTCTCAATTTACTATGTTACAAAAATTCAAGAGGGGATCTTCCACTTTTCTTATCAATAAAACTAAGAAGAAGCCAAGAATTTATTTAGTGAAATTTCTCTCTGCGCACACTTGTATGTAAATTCGGTGCTTCTTTAGAGGATATTTTCCTTATTCTGAACAGTTAGAAATGTTTTATGGTACAACTGAAAGCAAAAAAAAAATATCTAGGGAGCAGTTTCCAGTAAAGTAATCAGGAAAATAAATTTAACAACCCACTGCTTTTTGTCTTGGATGAAAAATTGCAATCAAGTATTTTTTCTTTTAAAAGAGAAACAAGGGTTCTTGGCCAGGCGGTTATCAGGACAGCAAACTTGGGACTGTATGTTTTAAGGTAGCCAACTTAAAAAAGACGTTTATCTTTTTATAAAAACAAAATATTAGCTTTTTTCACCTTAAGGAACAGAATTATGTACTACTTACATTCAAAAGCTTCTTCACTGTCATTATCTTCATCAGAACTGATTTCAGCATATTTTGGTTTCTCATTAACTGTGCTACGTTTGCGCTTGTTCATTTTCACACGTTCACAAAGTGGCATGGTGGATTCAATCTCTGCCAAGAGCTCAGGAGGCAACTCCTTTAACACTGACTGATCTATGCTACCTATTAGTGGAGAGTAAGAAAAGCAAATGTGAACCTGAAGACAAAAAAGAGGGACCAATACTACAATCCTGTCTCAGGAACCACTCACAGGATAACCACTAGCAATCAGTTAGATCACAGTTATATAGACCTAAATGTATTTTACAGCCTTTTTTAAAAGTCCAGACTACAATTAGAAATAATAACACAATAAACTGCACACACATTTCCTTCAATAAAATATTTTCAGTCATAAAAATGAATTTCCTTTGAATCACCTTTTCAGTTACCTTTGTAGGATGATATCCTTGCTCTAGTCCACAAAGTTTAGTTTTATTTCAGTTCATCCTCTGAATTTATCAGGTTTTCTAACAGTTGTAAGTAAATTATGGATTCTTAGTCCCTCATTAACATTTCTGTTTACTATCATTCATAGTAATTAGTGTACCCAAGACAGTACTATTCCCTTTTCCAGTAAGAACAGACAACCTGTGGCAAAACTTGCGGGGTCATATGCCTAAATACAGGCCAAATCATTGAGAACTCAGCTTTCGCTTCAGATTTTTTCTTACCTCCTGCTGGTAGTTTGACGATGCAATGAAAATTGTTGCTTGATTTTTCGCAAAACAAAACTGAAACATTTTTTTTGAATACAGACAAACAGCTAGCTGAACCACAAATCAGGATTCTTTTCCACAGTGATAAATAGGTAGACAATATCACCCTATTCTTATGATTTTGAAACCAAGATTAAGCCCATGTGCAGCAGTGGAAGAAACATTTTTGCCTTAAGTGCCTCTCTCTCCTTCTCGATGCATACTATATTATTTAGAGAGGAAATCACCTCCAAATTGTTATGCACACACATTCAGCCAAAAAACCCTATCTCCTGGATGATAATACATACTACATCACTACACTAACTTTATAAAACTTATGTCCATTTTTGTGTTACTATCCTAACTTTTATTGCAAGATGGATTTTTTCTTTCTCTTTTTAAACATCTTTAATTGGAATTAGAAGAGTATTACCATGAGATTCCACCATCAAAATATACTCTTCAAGTCATTCAAAAAACAATTTAACTTCAAATATTGGGGTTTTTGAAACAACATAGTGAAACATAAACAAAGTAAAGTAATAGTTAAAGTTGTCCCTGCTTCCTTCACATTGTGCTCACTGTTACTTATTTGTGTTAGGTTGCCATCCTTATACAATCAAATTTCTCATGTACCAAAGCTAGTTAAATTATCAATATTGCTTTTGAAAATAATGAAAAACATTTAATGGTGTGGTTGGCCATGTTTCTCAGTTAATGATTAATTTTGTGGGCTATGCACTTGACTTCAGATGGGTGGAAGTACAGCAGCATGGGCAGACCATCTCCTCTCTGTGTACCAGCAGCTGCCTGGATGACAGCCAGGTCCAGGCTGAATGCTGCACAGCTGTGCATCTGAGCACTGTGTCCCCATACTTTGTATGCCTACACAGCACATCAGGAGCTTACACCCAGCCCCAGAATGCAGAAAAATTTATATATACAAGTTTTAAGACAATTTCCACAGATTAAATTCATAGAGGGCTCTAAATCCAGGTTCTCTAGTATGTATTTTCAAGTTTTTGACCATTGCTAATTTCATTAAAATCAGCAGGACTATACATGTAGCATGAAGTGAAAAAAAATTGACTACTTTAAATATTTGTAAAACTAATTTTATCTTTATCTCAAAATTTTCAAGTTTCTATTTCTCCGGTGCTAAATTCAACTACTGCTTGATTTGCACTCTCTCCTGTTACAGATATTTCAGATTACTGTATAAGCTTACCCATTTTTCTTTTATTAGGAAATAGGTAAAGCTTCATTTATTCAAGCAGAGAGCGCCAGAAAAGAGAAGAGATAGAATTATTATAAAGCTCTCTATAAGCTATCATTGAAGTTTCTCTTTCTGTCACAATGTTCCTCGAAGTAAGTGCGCCACATACCCAGTTTCCTTAGCTGCTGAGGATTGTAAACAACCAAATCTATGGAGTTTTACTTATGCCATACAGAGGAGTTAAGCATGACTGTACATGTATGTACAATTCTAATATATACAGAGAAGGACTTATCAACCTTTCTGAAGAAAATCAAGGATTTTCTGTACTTTTTGGTCAAGTCTGGAGCTTGTTAAGATTTATTTTACTCTATTAATTATGCTGTCTTTAGTCAGGGCAGCTAAAAAGTCATTAGAAATATCTTACTAAAATCCTTCTTTAATATCTTCGATTTTATAATGTAGGCAGTGGTTTTTTTTCTGTTCAGAGTGGTAAAGAAATACTTACAAGAATTCAGCTCACCTAAGATTCCAGTCACATAGCAATAAGAATTAGGTTATAAAACACATGCTAATGCCTTTTCAGTTTATGGGAAATTTTATAAAACAATTAATAGGATATGTAAAAAAACCTTTTTAAAATCGAAAAATCCATGTACAATCACTTTCAACTTTCAAAATTTTTTGCTAAGTTTGCTAAGACCTAGTAGCTACTTCCATGTCTTCATTCACTTACATTTGGCTCTAGCATGCATGGCTTTTTAAATACTAAAAAAGACTTGACTAAAAAGTTACTTGATAATCTAATAGAATGCCCAAATATCTTGCTGAAGGACTGTCAGCACCAATGGAAAAACTTCATTTTCTGCAATGTGTGTGATCAGTGTACACCATGTCTCAAATGACACTATAGGCATATGTATTCTTCAGATGTCATTTACACATAATTTCAAAACTTCTGCAACGGTTAAAGGAAACAACCGGGAAAAAACCCAAACAAACAAAACCAACCAACCAAACATCCAAAAGAAAAAAAAACCCCAAAACACGAACAAACAAATGAACAAACAAACAAAAACCAGAAGAAAAGTACCATCATAACAAAATATGTTTCTTATTGCCAGGAAGAGCATTCTAACCAACTCCACACTGGTGAGACCAAAGGGAAGACACAGAAGAATAATTCATTTCACAGAACTGCATACATGAACAGTCACTTCTACAGTGCTTCTCCAAACATATGCAATGCTCTCCACAACTTACATGCAAGTTACTTCCCAGAGAAGAATAAATTCTTGGTTTTGCTTGATTGCTAGCATCAAAAAGTTTGTAAGGAAAGATGTTAATGAATCTTCATCTACTACTCAATGCCCACTAACCCTCAAGATAACTTGTTTTCTCACCAAGCATTTCTTTACAAAATATAACACAGTTAAAGATCAATCAGAGAACCTCACTGAGAAACTAATTAATCTGTAAGACTGATCTTATATCTTATTATAGTCTGGGAAGCTTTTCAGAGGGTTTTACTGTGCATAGTAGAAAAATTTCTATAAATATCTAGAGGATATTTATATATTCTATTACTATATATTATATATATATATGTATATGCATACGTATATGTACATATATGTGTGTATATATGTATATATATAGTAATATATATATATATACATATATCCCATTACTATATATCCTAATACTATTTATATAAGATTTCTTTCTCCACATATGGCTTAAAAAACTAATGGAAAAGAACAGATCTGATTCACAGCTCAGTATTGTGTTTTGCAGCTTCAACTTTGTAAAACAGCTTTAGCTAACGTTTATGCATATGCTATCTTTAGGAGGATCCAGTATCAATTTGTCTTGACTTTGCAAGTCAATTAGATCTTCCTGATTTTGGCAGATCATCCTTCAAGAGAGATTAAACAGTAAAAAAAGTAACATCCTTATGGACTTTCGCTGGGTCCATTCAATATGGACAACACAATTATTTTTTGAGTTAACAATCTCATATTAGTGCTCATATTACTTTCACCTGGCTTGATGTAACAACTTTCAAACAAGCACCCATGGAAAAGAGGATGATTCTTACTGATGGTTAGGTGAGCTTTCCAGGATCAGAGAGGCTGTTTGTCATGAAATCAAAATCAACATGAATAAACTCTTATTATCTCTTGAATTATTTATCTTTGCTTTCCAAACTATGGAACATAACTGCATGGTTTAGATCAGATCTTGGTACAATTTCTTGTGAACTATGAGACACCAAGATTAAAATACACTTAGAAATCTAAACTCTGAATTGCTATTTTCGTACCTATGAGACAGTTAATACAGTGTAAGTATAAATATATTTCTGTTTCTGCAAAACTGCAGTTAATGCAAATTCATATTTGTAATCTCTCTCTGTATCTTGATTTTAAAATGCACCTTTTCCAGCTATGAAGACATTATATGAAAGAACACACAAGGGTGTGAGAAGGGAATAATGCCACCTGTTTGGGGTGAGGATATGAATCTTCCCATTTCTCAGCATTTAGAAATTGAAGTCTGACCACTGAATTTCTATACTAGAGAACTGTCACTCGTCTTCATTTGGATATTTAAAAAAAGCCCTACTGACTGCAGCTCAATTTTGCCCTTTTCTTGCTCCTCTTTTATTACAAAAGACATTATACCTGCCACTGGACTTTTCTTATTTTGCCAATGACTAATGTATCCAGTCTTATTATTTCAGAGAGACTAAGCTCACCTTCCTTAAATATCCTCTCTGAGCATTTGAGCATTAAAGGATATTCCTCCCTTTTCTAATAAAAGCTTACAGTCTAACTTTTGTCTTATGTTAGGCATGTACATGCAGGAAGGAAAGCAGTTTCTTTCTGGATTAGCTCAACCAACTTTGAAACCTGTGCTAAATGAAATAAAATATCCTTATCCTATAAGAAGAGTGCTGCTATCTTGTTGAACAGCCATGCCACTGTAGCTAAAAAAGCAGAGATTTGAAGGTTAAATCTACAGCAAATTCTCAGCAGATAAAGTTGTGCATTAGACAAGGAACTAAAAGAAAAAAAAAAGAAAGGACAGAAGTACTTCCCTGTGTTATAAACTGTTTAGAAAATAAACACCCTTATAAGATAGCTAACTATTGTTACAGCATAGCATTCAGGCACTGGAATGCAAAAGGCCACATGAGTGCCTATAAACTCATAAAAAGGTCACTGGTTGAAGTTGAAAAATCTTCGATTCTTTCTCAAGTGTGCAAATTTAATGACATCATTTCCACCAGGTTCTCCCTTAAAATGCTCCAGTGTGTTCTTTATACGGTGCAGTGAGCCCCTGGTGATAAGTCTGCTGCCCACCAGCTTCACATTTGTCAAAATAATTTTGTGCCCTGAACAGTTTCAGGAACAGAAGGGGAAACACAGGGAAATCCCAGTAATTTTTATAGGTGACTTTAAGTTCTGAGGACATATCTGCTCATATGATGGAAGTTCCACTTTTATCTCAATACCCTATCATCAGCTTAAAAACACATAATCAAATGAATACTGGTGAAAACAAACTGAGTAGGATATTTACTCTCTTTCCTCTTTCCTCTCCTCTTTCCTGCTGTAAAGCTTACGGAAGGGTATACAGCTACATCCTACAGGATGTATCCAAAAGGATATAACCCTCTATTGAGTGCCTTACCCTCTTCTTTTGACTACATATGTGAAGGGATAACTCCAGAGCTCACTTCAGATATACTCATGCCAAAAAAAGGGTGGAGACTGAGATGCCCTCACCACCACCCAAGGGGCTGCACATACAGGGATTCTCTGCTTCAGTCAATTCAGCAGGATGGACAATGGCAATGTTAGGGAGAAGTATGTCCTACATTTCACAGAACCTGCTGTAACATATTTTTTAGAACAATTCTTCCTCAACTGTCCCAACAGTAGCACAATGGAAAGGCTCCCAGCCTAAAAAAAAAAAAAAGGAGTTTCAGACTCCCTGCTTTTACTCCAGTCCTTAGCTCAGGCTTTGAAAGACGGGATCAAGAAAGGCTGGTCAGAGAACGATCTGGACATGGTAACAGAATAATTCCATGATACAACAGAGGTCATCATTAACCACAGCTAAGAAACATAGATTCAAAAAGAATTTTAAAATAGTACAAAATACTCTGAGAAGAAATAAACATTTTTAGAAGGAGGGAAGGAGGATATTTCAAAAGGAAACTTGGAAATACCCAGGCAGAGAGCAGGGAACACATCCAACACACACTCTCTCTAAATGCCAAGAGAACTCACATTTAGATTGGCATCAATGATGTTCTCAAGCTATATGATTACTGTAGGAACTTACTGCTGGCCTTATTGCTGACTTTTTGTCTGTACAGAAATTGATAAAAGGAGGCTACAGCAGTCTAGCTTTCCAAGATGCTATACAAAAAATAAAGGAATACTCAGAATAAAAAGAAGGAAGGTTGGCAATTGAAATAAATATAACGCTGCACAAACTCCCTTGCTTTTACGAATCAGTGTTGGGGGGTGCTTCTGAATTTTGCTTACATTGCTTTTGAACATATGCATTGAAATTTAGGCCAACTCAATTTATTGTTAAAGAAGTTAAGGTATTTTGTACAGTTGCAAAACCCAGCATGCAATTATCTGTTAATATGCTTCTATTAAAACTCCCTTCAGTACTTAAAAGGGGCTTACAAAAAAAGGAGGGTGGCTTTTTACACTGCCAGATAGCAATAAGACAAGGGGGAACAGTTTTAAAACAAAACAGGAGAGACTTAGTCTAGATGTTGGAATGAAATTCTTTACTGGGAGAGTGGCGGGGTACTGGAACAAATTGCCCAGAAAAGTTGTGGGTGCCCCATCCCTGGCAGTGCTCAAGGCCACGCTGGATGGGGCTCTGAGCAACCTGATCCAGTGTAAGGCGTCCCTGCCCATGGCAGGGGGTAGAAATGAGAAGATCTTTAAGGTAATTTCTAACCCAAACCATTTGTTGACCCTACAATGATTAATGTTTGGGATCTGAAATTTATGACTAATTTATTTTTCCAGCCATGTATTCAGGTTGTTTACTGAGCCTGAGACAAAAGATCTTAATTAAATAAAATCAGATTATTCCTCAGAATTTCTCTTCTTATAAAACAAAACCTTCTATATAAGGAATATAATACAACCAAAACCTTTGCAGAGAATAAGGAAACCAAAACCATTATTTTACTTCTTATCTGTGACTTTTAGGCACATCATTGCTAATTAACACATAAATGCGTATTTTTCTTACTATTGCATAGAAACATTCTCAGTCCTTATCACTGCAAATATTGCACGAAGCTACTAGTTTTGCTTCTTCAAGATAACAATTACATAATGAACAACAACAAAAGATTGCTGATGTTTTAGCTTTAAATATAAAATAGTACAGGAAAATAGCTCGAGAGATGATTAAACAGAATGTATATTTGAAGAAAAGTTATTCAATGAAAACAACAGTTCAGTAATTTGAAAGACAAAAAAGGTTCCATGCTAATTTCTTCTGTTTGCTGGTAGTATTCCCACAGAGCAAAAAATAAACTCCAAATTTTAAGTAAACAGTTTTAATTTTCTGACGTGAAAAGAGTCAGCTAGAACAGCTGACAATGTTGAGCAACAGAAAAGTTAATTCTCCAGAAGCTAATATGAGGCTTTTTGGTATTTGTATTTAGTCAAATTTATCTTTTGGCTAGAAGAAAATTCAAGCCAAAAATTTCAAGCACATATCCCGGCACATAACCCAAGATCAATATCCACCTTTAGATCCTTAGACACATGAAAAGTCTGCAGTGCATACTGTAATTGACATCAGACAAATTGCTGGGCCATATTTACACATTGCAATGCATTGCTGCAAAAATTATTTATGCAAAATAGCCTTAGCTATTCCCAGAAACAAGAGGAACTCAATAAAGTATCCATGTCAATGAACCAAGAGCAGTTTTGGACTTTCAAGAAATTGTTCTGACAAGTTAGGTAATAAACGTCTATCACTTACATTTGCCAAAGTAATTTTTCAAAAATCAACTAATTAAACATTGCACTAAATCTGCAAACAGACAAAGCATCATATTTCAGACAAATCAAAGTATAATGAAATTGGTGCTTTGGGTCAAATTCAGTGTTGCTGCTAAGAATTCCATGTGACATACACAAAGTTCACTCTTCCTATCCAGAAAAATACTGTAGGAGCAGAATCAAAATATTTACCTTAGTAGCAAAGTCTAAAGTAGGAAACAAACAGCAGGAAAGCAGCCACCAGGCAAGGCCCTGTGCTGAAAATGTCTCCTCTATTACCAGTAATAGATCATACATAAGTGCAGTGGCTGATTCCTGCTAGGTACCAATACCAGCTTATCCAACATCTACTTTTGAAAAACTAGCACCAAAAAGGAAGGCCCCAGAAAGTATGTACAATGCCCACACAAATCCCAGTTACCTTCTGGAATGGGACAGACACACCATATCTTAAAATTCCCTGCAAGTAGGAGCAAAACCATTCCAGCACAAAGTATGTTGGAGAAATCAGATCTTCCTTGACTTTAACAAGTTATATATAATTTAGACTTTTAACTAAGCAATGCTTGGAATATTTTTCAAAATGAAACCCTTAAATCCAGGAAAAAACACCAAATAATCAGGGCTCAATGAACAAAGAACATATTAAAGTGGATCCTCTGCAAAACCAACAAGCATCTTGAAATACTTCTAATGGCACAAGGGTGAGCCAGTTCCTCTTCTAGTCTAGTCAAGATGAGAGGTAGTCATTAACATATCAGAAAAGAGAAAAACTGGAAGACTGTAGAACTCTTATGAAAGTCATAGCTGTTTTGCTATAATTACAATTAAATTTTAGTTTGAAAAAGGTTTAAACATTTGAGCTGAGAAGAGTCTTTATAAATTTTCTGCTGTAAATGCTGAAATACAGTATTTCTTTCCTCTGAAATGTGGCATAATTTTCTACAAATCCACCTGGTGCTGCATACATAGCAAGATGGTCAGTAGGTTATGACTCTGGTCTTGACACATTCAAATGCAGTTGCTACGGGGAACTTCAGGACAGTCATTTCAAAATCAAGATGTATGGAACTGAGGATTTTCACAATGCTAACCTTTACAAAAGCACAATTTTATGGGAAGCAAGTTGAGTTTCAAACTTTTCCTTTCTCAAGGTAGTATGTTTTTAATGCAGTTATTTCCTTGTGGCCCCTCCAATTTTGGGGTGTCTGTCTCAGCATTAAGAAATTGTTATTTTGGAAACAAATTAGTGTGAACTCTAAAAGTTGATGTGTTAACATCCATAACCAAATTTTGCCCTTATAGAATTCCTGTACATGTAGGATTTAAATGAGGTTTAGAACTGGTACTTCCTTTCTGCCCCCAGTTTTCATCTGTACCATTAAGCACCTTTAAGTAGTTTGGCTACACCAACTAGAAATCAGTGAGAGGCATAACAAGTTCACTCAACTGAGCCCACACAATTTGGATACAGCTTTTCATCCTGAAATACTCCCTTTCTTGTCACTACTAGAAGAAAATTGATTGCTGTTTCCCAAGTGAAACTATTTCCAACAATGCTAGAACCCAAAGACAGACTGCCATGTTACACAAACACCAAATCAGAGTTACTACACACTCTGAAAAAGTCACCTGGAATTAAAAACAAACAAATCAAAACCCCCAAACAAACCATGTAAGCAGAAAACACAGAATAATCCAGAAGCATTGTTTTAACAACATAAAGATGATTAAGCAGTAAGACTTTTAGCTGATCCTGTAAAGAGTATGTATGAAGAGCACCATCAAAGAAACATCAAGTCTTTACTCAAATTTCAGATCAGAACAGCAGGAAACAGTATATTTAGGAAGACTTGCAGTGAGCAGCAAAACCTTATGTCTTCAGTTCTGTGTTGTGAAGATAATTAAATCCCACAACAATCTACACAATGGAGGAATGGCATTCAGATCAGAATTTTTTTTTCCCTTAAAACAACAAATCCCTTTAGGTGATATAGAAAGATCCAAAAGACGTTTGTTTTGCAAAGACAACCCTTCAAACATATTATAAACCTACTCAGACATCTTGCAGAGATAGTTACAGTTTCTCTCATTACTTATACTTAACAAAGGAAAATTTGTCCTGTTCAGAATGCAGTAACCACAAAGCTGCTAACAGCTCCCATCCCAACACAGCTGATCAGCATAGCTCTAAAAAAGCAGCAGACAAGGTGTTCACTGAAGCTCTGAAAAGAAAGGACAGCAAACATGACCTCCTCATTGCAGGCACAAGCTTAAAGGGAAAAGTTTCATGTCCCACGACAACATACATTTGCATTAAAACCAAAAAAGACATTAACAGATGTTAAAATCAGACAAAGAAAATGTCACAGTTCATTCTGATGTGGACAAAATTGGCCACAAGACTTCATCACAAGACTCTGCAACAAAAATACTGTGAAAAAAATTCCATAACTTTCCTCTGAGATACAGAATCTTTCAGAAAATGCTCAAAGATCAGGGGAGACAGAAAAATTACTTCTTCCTTGCAAATGCCAAAAGGGACTCTTGGATTTATTTAATATTACGGGTCACACACTGTGGCTACCCCTCCCATTCATAACTTGATAAAATTTCAAACATGTCTATAAAATTTGGTGAAAATATTACCTTGTCTTTTTTGAGTTCAATGCAAATAAAGGCACAAATTTAAAATTTATTAAAACAATGCAAAAAGTTGTATGGACTTTCAGATTGCAAAGAATTAATTGTAACGTAATGTGAGTCAATTTTGTTGAGTTTTGTAATGAATGGGAATTAGCCCCTTAAGACAGAACAACTATCTAAATGGTGTTTTGAACTAGCTGAACAATGATATTTTAAACTGCATTTCAGATAAATTATAGCAATGATGTTGTATATGAGAAAGCCAGTAGAAGACATTTTCTTGAAGGAGGGATGGATGAGAAAGCAAAAAAGAAAAGATAAGAGATACAAGGGTAATGAAATAAGAAAAAGTAAAATATACTAAGCTACATGGCATAAGAGGCATGTGAGAAGTTGAATAATGATGCTAAAAGGCAAGAATTCACTGGAAAAGAATTGCTACAATCTACTAAGTAGTATAGGATGAACTAAAAGAAGATTTATGAAAATTACTGTTCTTAGTGTATTAAAAAGTTTATAACTAAAAATGGCACCAAGTAAAACAACACTATTTCAACTGGATTGAGGACACCATGTCAGTGGCATGAATACATCTACATCAGTTAGCTGTTGACAAATAGACTTTGCCTTATGAAGAGAGATATCTATAGAAAATTTGTATCTTTTCAAACACTGGAATTCACCTGGTTAAGTAGCATGCATTCTAGGAAGTAAGTTACCAGAAAAAAAAAACAGAACTAAACATACACATCAAAAATCTGCAGTTCAAACACACTTTCTCCAAAATCTGCCTGCTGAACACTCAAAACATGATTTGTAAGATAAAAAGAGTTACATTATTCTTTTCATGGAACCTATTTCTATTATTATTGTAAGAATCTTATTCCGAATAGAACTGCAAAAAGACTTGTATCAGATTCAAACCATTTTTCCCTGTAAAACATGTTACAAGTTACTTCAAAGTGCAAGAAATGCAAGAAAATGATGACTTCAGAAAGAAAAAAAAAGCAAAAAAACATTGTAGAGAAATTATAAGCCTAATGTTAAAATTACTGCATTGCTCATCTGTGACAGGTACTAGAATCATACCAAAAGTCATTAAAACCTTTACACATTACTAAAGCATTCTACATATATAACCACATATAATACAGACTACAAGAAAAAAGTAATTCAGAAACACTTTTGGAAAGCATACATGCACTGCCTATTGTTCAGAAGACTTGTAACTGATTTTCTGCACATAAAAAAGTGTGAATTCAAAATCTATCCTACTGAGACTAGACCTCAGTTCCACCAGAAAGGTTTAGCATTTTCTATGAAGGACATAAGGGTTTCATGTGAAAGCTTCAGATTAAACTGAGAACAAAGATACCATAATTTTATGGCTAACACTAGATATTTATTATTAGAAATTGAAATTTTGCCTCTTTTGAACTTCAAAAAGGGACAGGGATAATGTTCTTATTCCCAAGACAAAAAGAAATCCCTAACAAGGAGGCTAATATTTTACAAATATGTAAAATACATCACAAATTATTATTAAGGCTTTTTAGAGTTAATATAAACTGGTTAGTAGATAGAAAACTGGCATACCACAAGAAATTAATGATACAGAAACCACCTCTTTACAAGTGCACATAAAACAGTCGTACATTCATGAAGATGATTTCTACATAATTTCTTACCAGATTAGCTATGTTAAAAAGTGTTTTAATCTTGAATTCATTATACACCTGGAAATGGATTTATACATCATCCTCCATACAACTGTAAACCTCTCCTCTGTGTCTATTTTAAGACACAACAACTCTATAAACATAACTATATAAGAAACTTAAATTCTTTAAATGTTAAAAAAAGGAAATCCAACCAGTTAGTAATACTGATTTCACAGTGTGAAATGATCTACTTCAGTCTGAAACCAATGAAATCAAAATGAAAGTACTAAGAAAAAAAAGGATCTTATTTTTAAAAAGGGTTAAATCTGCAAAGAGATAATCAGTTAAATATCAAACCTACAAGATATTCTAAATTATTTCCTGTCTATATTACTAATTTCAAAATGCCAGCTAATTGTTCAGCTTTCTCCCTTCTGCATATAATGAACACCAGAGACAATGATAAAAAGAAGTCTCCTACAGATCAAACGTTTTTCTAAGCTACTGTCAGAAAGTCTCAAGTATGGAACCTCCTCAACTGATTTGTGCCTACAGTGTTAAGGGGGTAGGTGGGACTCTGCAACTATGTTCCTACTACCACCATTTAAAAACATGCTTTGGAAAAACCCATTTAACTTCAAATTAAA
The DNA here is from genome assembly GCF_035770615.1 of Melospiza melodia melodia. NCBI lineage: Eukaryota > Metazoa > Chordata > Aves > Passeriformes > Passerellidae > Melospiza > Melospiza melodia. The sequence continues at coordinate 11,873,456 of NC_086226.1, read as the reverse complement.
TACAAAAATAATTGTAGGGCTTGCATAGTGAGTATTTCCCATCATTCCAGCTACAATATTTACAGTAGTGGCAGCCCTTTATACAGACAGACCTAATCAGGTAAAATTATACACACAACAGTTACATTTCACCAGATAAAGGACCATATAAAACTAGTGCAGCTGAAGTACCTCTTAAGACCACTAAAGAGTTGCCAGATTAAGTAGTTGTACTGAAGCAGATAAATAATTTCAGGTACATTTCTAGCAAGATTTCTGATAATGACAAGTCCTTAGACTAGTTTCAGTTTATTTCTCACCATATAAGGAAGCATAGAAACTATCAAATGTTTGCATTTAATTTCTAACAGCAGAAGTAGAAAGTCTACAAGAACTCAAGTGTAAAAGATACAATGCAATTAACATTAAAACAATCTTACCTTTATTAGGTTTGGTTGACTTGTTCTTGTTAGGTTTAAAACAAGAGCCCCTTGATTTATCTTCTCTGTCCTTAATAAATTTCTGCACATCATCCAAAGAAAGCTTTTGAAGGACAACTACAGGCTTAGCTCCTTTATTTAGATCTTCAACTAGCCCAATCTTCTCTACTTTGTCCTTATGTTCACCTCTAAATTCAGTTTTCCTTGACTCCTGAGTAACATTGCCATCTTTATCACGTTTGATTTTTGGAATGACAAAATGTTTCAATGCGCCAGATCTTGCCCCCAACAAATAGCTGGGAAACTCTGCTTTATTGTCACCATGTGCTTTATTACTATCTACTTTACTCTTATTACCATCTGTCCTTCGTTCATCCTTGCTGTTTGGTGACTTAAAACCAGGTTTATCAGGTCTTGATTTGCTAGAATCCCCTTTACTCTCCTGTTTAATACGAGGGCTGTCAGGCCTTGACTTCTGATCCCCAGAAGAAAACCTTGAATCACCAGACTCATGCCTATATTTCCTTTCAAATTTCTCAGGTTTTGAACCATCAGGTTTAATACCATGCTTAGAATCATGTTCATTTTTGTTTGAGGATCTCAAATATTCAGGCCTTCTGATCTTGGATGGATCTCCTCTGTATCTCTCTGATTCACCCCTGTCCTCAGATCTTTGTTTAAGGCTGTCATGGTCACGCCTTGGTGTATCAGAAACTGAGCGCCCGTCAGCCCTCGGTTTTGTTGGATCAGGTCGATTTTCAGGTTTCATCCTTGAAGGATCAGACTTCACATCTAGTTTGTGCCTAGGTATTTCAATTTTCTTGTCTGGCAAAGGTTTACTGGAGTCCCTCCTATTATCATGTTTGTGTTTAGGTGTTTCAGGCCTCCCTTCACTCTTCTGTTTTGGTGTTTCAGGTCTGCCTTCACTCTTCTGTTTCGGTGTTTCTGGCCTTTGCCGTATTTCCTGTTTGCCATTATTTTGTTTGCCCTCATTTTGTTTCATCTCCATTTGCCTGCTCTCATTTTGTTTCAATTCTGTCTGTCTGTTCTCATTCTGTTTCACTTCCATTTGTCTGCTTTCATGTTTCACTTCTAACTGCTTGCTCTCATTGTATTTACTTTCCAACCGTCTGCTCTCATTTTGCTGGAATTCCATTTGTCTGTTTTCATTTTGCTGGATATCTGTCTTTTGACTTTCAAAGTCTGACTTTTTCCTAAAAATTTCTGGATGGTTTTCAGGTTTAAATTTAAGAACTCCAACAGTGTCTTCTTGGGGAACACACATAAACCCGTCATTATACGGCTTTATTTCTTCAGGTTTTTTGATGGTGTCCAAATCCTGAGTTACTGTTGCCTGAGAGTCTGCTCTTCCTGCTTGCTGCAGATCAATACTAACCATTAGTGCTGGCCGTGCCCCATTTCCTGCAGAACCTGTCTCCTGAGAAGCTGTTCTATTTCCTCCAGTAGCACCTCCAGCCTCTGGTGGTTTGTTTTCCTGTTTTCGCTTCTTTAGAGGCTTATCTGCAAGTTAAAAGAGAAAAAAAATCACAAATTATATATAAAAACTGATAAATGTTCAAGGAAGAATGTCCATTCCCTTCCATTCCCATAACGAATCCTCCACAGCATGGATGTGCACACAAAACAAAATCCACTGAATTTAAAAGCAAGAATAGGACTTCTCTAACTAATACTTTTTAATGTATTCAGACTATCATTCACTGTCCCACAAATTCCAGCTAATCATTAAAAAAACCCTCCCTCAAAACATATGAAATCAAAGGTCCTGTGTAATTCCCAAGTGAACCACCTAATAAAGCAGCTGCAATACATAAGGACCAAAAAATCCATCCCCATTAAAAAAACTCCCAAACTCCTTAATTACACTTGAAGCAGAAATCTGAAAAGTCAAAGTTAAGCTGCAGCTCCACAACTAGTTTTTGAGGAATACTACTATAGAAGATATCTTTTGCAGATCCAACCTCTTTATTACACAAGTACTAAGCAAGCAAGGATCTGCAACGATTACGACAGAGGTTTTCCCCACTTGGTTCAGTGGATCAGCTGGACTTCACACATATTTTAGTCAGGGAACGCACAAACAATGAACAAAACTGATAAAGTAACTATACCACTCCTCCATGCTTCTCTTTGAAACAAAGCAGTAAACCAAGGGTTGGAGTCTCTACCTTAACACATGCATATTAGGTGGGGGACCGCTACACACTTAAAAACTTGAGATGAAACACAAAGTATTGTGATAATTTTCTGTCAAGAACCTGACTCTGCAATAAGCCCTTCAGTTTACACTAAAAAACATTAGGAGCAGAATACAGAAAAATTAAGTCAACCACCTGTAATTTGGTAGAATTCATAGACATGAGAAACACATGGAAGAATCCAAAAGAGTATATTCTACCCATATAAAACTACAACCCATTTATATTACCAACACAGAACTCTAAACTAAAATTAATTTCTGCCATGCAAACTAGATGCTTTATCTGCACTAAGGCTTATATTCTCATTTCTCAACTACCACTGAATAATTTGTAAAAAAAAAACCTTTCTCTGTAATCCGGGGATAAGATTGTAAGGAATTACTAAACATAGATCTATTGCCAAAATGTCGAGACCACAAATGCAAAGCAAGAAAAATACTGTTCTTTATGCCTAGGTTTGTTGTGCCTTAGCACCAGATGCAATGAACCAGCTCTCCATTCAGAGCATGTGAATGTACAGTAAGAAAGATGTAATCAAGAAATAGGGAAATAAATGTCAAAGAAAAAATCCACACAGTCCTCTGGAAATGTAAACCAGAATCACAACATATGAGTTCTAATTTCTTGAAAAATTTTTAGAGGATTTTTATTTAGAAATACTTTGAAGGATTACCTCCAAAATTAAAATTAGGCCACAACAACAAGCAATAACATGGTCAATTCCAGTGATGTGAACAGGATTTTTCTCTATCATTTTCATCCTCAAATCTATTTGGATATCTCTAACTTTCTAAAACTCAAAAGTTTTGTATAAGATTTAATGGCTGGAAGACAGGTAAAGACAGATACAATAAACTCCATGCAGAAACTGATCAACTGCAAATAAAGAATTTTGCAAAGCTCAACAGAAGTCTATAGGAATGAATGCCAACTTTGTGATAGACATGTAAGGCAAAATAAATTTTCCAAATCAAAGATGCAGCTTTTTAGCATGGAGATTTTTGCTTTTCCTGTGCTACAGCAACTGCTGGATTCATATGAGGACTTAAATAGATTAATTTTTCTTCACTATGGATTAGAACTAATATGCATACATCCACACACATCATTACCTTACTTCTCAATTAAAACCCTTTACATTTTGAAATCTAAGTTCAGAAACTTGTTTTCTTATGAAAAGTTGTCATTTTATTCCTGAAATGCCAGCACACTGAAAAAGTCCTGAAAAACTCTGATGGTGGATCTAACAGTAGTCTTTAAGATGTTACTGTTATTCATTATCTGCCCCATTTCTTTAACTGAAGTTATCATCTGTAGCAGAAGGGAACCCACATTCATATTTCCACAACTACTCTCTAATGCATCACCATAAGGCAGTAGTGAAGGCGGTCAGCATTAACCTACCAGGCTGAATGATTCAGCTTTAAGCAAGAAAATGCCTTCCTCTCTTATGCCTACTACAGGAGCAGATGGCCATGAGCTGTGATGCCTTAGACAGCTGTAGCTGGATCAACCAAAACTCACCTTTCAGAGCCCTCATGCTGACGGCACCAAGAACAAACAACCAAAACAATTCAAGTAGGGCCAATTTTCTTGCTTGGACTTCTGTATGGGACCAGGTTCACCATGCTGCTGCTCTTCATCATCCAAAATGTCAAATCGTAAGTTGAGAACACATAAGTAGGTGATTACATCACAACTTGATACACATATTCCCTCTAAATACATAGCTCTTCTGATGCACATTCTTCATCTATCTTGACATTAGAATACTGATGTTTTAGTAACTTGACATCTTGCCTGAGAAGAAAGGGACACCTTCACAGTTTAATTTTCTTAGATGGCAAGGTGATTGCAGACAGAGTTACAGATCATTCACAGATTTCTTCTTATTTCCAGTACATCTTGAAAGTGAGCCTCAAAACTAAACTCAATCATTACCACTTTGTCTCTATGAGAATTCTGGATCTAGGACTAAAAAAGTTGTCCTAAGTATAAGAAAGTATCCAGTTAACTAGGGCAAAAAAGATAGGATGAATATATAGTACCACTGCCTTCAAAAAGCATAATGAAAAAACTCCAATGAATAAGTACAAAAACTTTTGAAGCTGAAATAATAGCTACAAAAATTTGAAAGCTGAAACATACCATTGGGTTCTGAGGGCTTCATAAAATCTTGAACTCACTTTCAGCTATACAAGAATTAGAACAGTGAGATGTGAACAGAGTAGGGAACCTCTAAAAACAGATGTCTTCAGATCTTCTCTTCCACAGTCGAATATACGGAAATTTGCATACAGCTTCTTCGTTAAGTCATGAGTCCCAATATGAACAGATGAATTTTTACAATATCCATTGAAATATACTTCATATCCTTCAAGGCATCTGTATTCAAACTTCATTCCACAGACAGTAGTATTTTTTGGGAGGGAAAAATATTGGGATCTGGGGCTTCACCAAAATATCAGACTAACGTCTTCCTTTGAAATCTTACAGACCTAGATCTGAAGCTTGTTGCAGTTCCAAATATATTGGGTCACAATCTCTTTAGTCCAATAAAGTGTGATCAGGATGTTTTTGCTTCCGTCTTTGTAACAGTTTTCATAGTAAAAGGAGTATGTATTAAGTTACAGAAGAGTTTTCTGACTATATTAATGATTTGGTATACTAGTTCATTGTTTTCAGATTCTTTTCAAAACAATTAATTCACTCTTCCACCTTTCTCTAAGGTTATAGATATACTTAAAATATACCTACATTTTTTCCAATTCCTTTAACAAATCTATTGTAGTTCGGAGAGGAGTTACTCTATGTATGAATCATTTTGACTTAGCAAATTCATACGAATGTTCTCTTTACTTTGCAACATGCTCACTAAAAGGCAGTACCTTGGAACTCAAAGCAAGATCATAAACTACACTATACTAAAAAATAGTAGAGCTATTCTATCAAATGAAATTATTCACCATGGCACAAGAAACAAAGCATTACTGGAACCACAAGCTTGACATGGGAAAAAAATTAGCTGGATTTCCAAGTGGTAATCTCCCACAAATCCTCTTATGAACAGTATTCCTGGAAAGCAGGTTATTGTCTTCATCTTAGGAAATGTGTATCAAAGTTATGATTTAGAATTTAATTAGTTAGTTACTGTGGAACTTTGTGCAACGAGCTACATTGCACTGAAATAACCACAGACCTCATGAGATACATTTCTGCTGAAACTACAAGGAAATTGTGATTTGAAGACCATTCATCCAGAAAAGAGATATGCTTGGAAGCTGAGGAAGTGTTAGCAGCAGCAGGTGGATGAGGAGAGCTGTTACTACAAATGTATCTATTCTTTTAGTCACCCTGGAATCTTTCCAAAGCAACAGTAAAGATACCATTAGTACTGAAATCCTCTATATTACTGCTTCCTTGCAAACCTGATAATCCCAGAATAAACTCCTTAAATAATTGAGTAAAATTGGATGATACTCAGTTCTAGAACTGCTTGGTCCATCATATTGAAAATGGGCCTTTTGTAAGTATCTATGAAAAGGCAACAAGTCTAAATAATAACCATCAGCAGGGTTGCTAAGCTTCTTTTTAGCAGAACGGTAACACTTCCTTCTATTAATATTGTTTGGTATACTTAAAAATAGATATAACAGATAAATTTTTGCTTCCCCATTTTACACCCTGCAAGGGACTCCGTGGAAGACTTCATATTCAAAATGCTCATATGTAAATGTTCTCCTCTTTGGGGACACAAAAAAGATTGATTCTCCTATGTTGAATTCTAGATGAACTATTTAAATGGTAATTGAAAGTATGAATTTTATTTTTGTAAAGGATAACTTTTAAGAGTTTTATGTCTTGAAACCTCTAACTCTTCTAATCTCTGATATCAGAGATTACTAGGATATGCTTCCACTCATTTGAAATAGCACTTATTTAATTATATCACAAGTTAACAAATTTAACTCAAATATTCTAGTCCTAATATGTTATTACATATTGTCAAATCTCCTATTTTTAACGACATCAGAGACCAGATAGAGGCCAATTATAAGCTTATCTTATTTAAACTAGCAATCAAGATTAGATATTTTTGACAAATGACAAATAGCTAAATGTTTCAATAACAAACATGTCTACTGTTAACTGTTTCCTTTTCTAAGTTACTATTCACAGATTTCTTTGAAGCAAAATGCCCTGTCCCCCCAGCTAGCAGTGCTCTGTAGACCACAAGAATCTAATCTGTATACAAGGAATGTTTAAAATTACTTCAATGGTACCAATGGACAACCTATCAGTTGGAGTTAGGACAAATACCCATTCTTTTCAGCTCCCTCATGTATGCACAATCCATAAGAGTTTGCTCCAATCTGACTTCCCCTCAAAGTCTTATGCCAAATGAAAAAAAAAGAACTGAACAACCAACAGAACCCTTCCTTCAGCAGAAGAGATTTCCACACAACTAGTTCTTCCCCTTGAAGGAGAGATACAACCAACACAGGACAAAGATTTTATTCTCACTACTTCCTCCCTTACAGAAGAAATCAAGAAAGTACAGTCATGAACCTCGTATAGGAAGCTTTTTAGAACGGTACATAATTCCAAAAACCTCTGAAGAGACCAGAGGACTTTCAACTGCTGCAGTTCAAAGAAACAGACTTGCAAGACTCAGAACAGAACCACAGGCTAATCTTCAATGACCTGTTAAAAGACTTCATCAAATTTCTGGTCATTGTCCAAAAAGGAAACCCCACCAGAACAATGTCTAAACTCTTTCAGTTTAAAAAACAAAAAGGCTACAGCGATCCCTGATATGCCTTTAGGTGTAGAAGACTTCATCAAAATTAAGATTAGAAAGTTTTGATTGTGTTCTTAAATATAGCAATAATACAATCATCATAGTGTCTTATGAATTTTTCTACTTAAGGATGTCTGGTTGCTCACTATTCTCTGGCAATTACAGTAATACAAAAGAAATGCTACACTAGGAAATAACAAAAAAAATTGAACTACAGAAAAATATAAACAAATATCTACATTTGTTTAGAGATTAGAGACTCCAACTTAAACTCCCTGAATTTAACATTGCTTTCACAAACCATATGACTTTATTTATGAGACAGATTTTTCAGCATAAACACTAGGTCTTACCCATGTGATTTTGCACAAAATTACAGTTTTGTAAACTCAAAATATCTGAGCAAAACCTCAAGTATACTTAGTTTGAAATACCCAGTGTAGCATTCCACAAGAAAAATGCAACACACTAACATCAGAATGAAAACTCTTAAGCATCATGGCTAACATTATCCAATTAGATTTTAATTCATTAGTATAGACAGAAAACTTTAGAAATTATCAGTGACTTTCTCTTCTCACTTCCAGCTGTTGATTTTGTTCTGCCTTGTACTCAAAAATATCATCAATTAACTAGATTAACACTTATATTCCATGACAATGAAAAAAAATATTGTGTCTTCTTAAGTTGATGTCAGCATGAACTTAGTGAATGTGAACTACAGAAATGCTGGGCTTAAGCTCTTAATAGGGTTTATTAACTACTCGTGCCATCTCTTTATCAAGATTTAAATCCATTATAAAGAAATGTCTGTCCCAGTATGTAAGTTATTATTGGATTAATGGTATCATAAATCCTCTGATCCACAGGTACAATCAAGGGTATATATTACATGCGATTTATATTGAATTTTCTAGTCTTAGTTTACAGTGCAGGCAGAAAGAAAGAAGGTTTCTTGCTAAACTGCTAAAGTTCAGTTATTTTCTACACCTTCTTACAAGAGCAGTTTTCTGCACTACCATATGTGAAGCACAACCTGGTATAAATAGAGGAATTTTGATTTCATTCTACATATGAGCACAAATAAAAATACTATCAAATTATATGATCCTACCCTTTTTTAAAAGAAAAACATTTTTCATTTGTAAAGTACATTAATCTTTATAAAAACTGTAAAAGGAAGTAACTTGTCACAGATAGGTGTAAACATTGCAATATTCCATTGCAATTCCTCTCACAGAATGGGAATCCTTCTTCCCCTTATTTTTCTTAAAACATGTCTGAACACACAAAAACACAAAATCTGTCTTTTATAGGACCTGGAGGCTGCAAAGCTGTGTTTTCTTGAAAGAGCTATATGAGGTGCCAGTTTCATCTATTACATCACACTACAAAATGCAGACCTAATGAAAGCTTGTATACACAAAACCCAGGATACCTAAGTCTCACATTCTGCTACACAGACACTCACTTATCTTTCACACTCTATCTCCTCACCTTCTGGTATTAATGACTGTAATCTCCAAGATTACCATACAAATCACTACTTGTAGCTCCATTTTTGAGGCAATAAGCCCCCTACAAAATATTTTTGGAAATGAATGCTAATATCCTGGTTATAATTACACATTGTCACTTCATGAAGTAACTACATAAAATTAGACATAAACAAACTATTCATTCTTAATAGTATTCTTCTATTAGTTTCCTCTTTAGGGAATTTTATGGGGAGATGGGTAATGGGGAGAAAGGGAGAGTAGCTGGGTAAGAACTTAAAAGGTAAGAGAAAAAGGTTACTTACCTACAACTGTAGTTTTGAGAGTTTTGCTCCGGCAGATTCACACTCTTGGGATGTGTGTCTCTGCTGCTAAGGGCTTGGAACGAACCAAAAAAAGAAGAGCCCACAGCAGGCATCCAAATGCCCCCTAACTGATCCAATTATTAGAAATAAAGTTATTACAGCTTCACTTCTTCCTAATTCAAAGAATCCACAGTAAGATTCCAAAGAAGTGGGTAAAATGGATCCTCAGGGGTAAAATATACAGGGAAAAACACACATATACAAGTCGGTTTGTCTCATTAAAAATTTTTTTCTAATGCTTTTAAGTTTAAAAAAATATTAGCCTCCTAATGAAATGGTTAATGATTTGATTACTCTTTCACAAATGCCAGAAAACGAATTTCTGCCTTTTACAAGCAGACCTCCTCAATCTGTTAACATTGCTGTATTATACAAAAGTATCTTTGAAGAAATCTAAAACTTAACTACACAGTCCTGTGTATGGAAGAGCTCAGATTAAAACATAGCAAATCTGAATAAAAAAAAAAGCTAAATCAATTTGCAAGAAAGCATCTGAAAGAGATGGGTTACTTTCTGGGATTTTATGCAATTTTCAAGGTTATCTTCCCTTTTCCGTGTCACTAAAAGACTGCAAGCTCCTTTTAGCATCAGTCTGTTAAACATTTTTGTTTCACGGTATTTGGAGGTTTAGAAAAGCATGAAAGATCTTTAGGTACAAACTCTGTATCTGCAAATAAATTCTGTAACAGATCTAAATCTTGAAAAAGAAGGAGAATTTAATGTAATGTTCTAGGAAAGGTTTAGTCTAAAAGTGATGGACTAACTTTGAATTACTTAACTACATATAAAAATAAGTAACTTGTACCTGAACAGTGGCAAAGCACAACTTAATGCAAAGAACTGAGATTACCAAAATGAAATTTCTCCCCCAACATTCCCACCTCCCAAAAGAAAAAAAGATGCCTGAGAACAACAGAAATTCCTGGGACAATTTTTAAAACTTAATAGGATTTCCTGTAGTCAACTTCAGAATGTGAACAAAGCAAAATGTCACTTAAGGGAACAAAACCGGTTCAGAATATAGACCCCTAGTTGTTTCAAAAGCCTTCAACTGCACGAAGTAGTACAGGAAGTGTGACAGTACTGGCAGTAGTTAGAAAAGAAGGTGTGAATTAAGTTTCAGTACCTTTCTGAAGAAATTATGTAATCAAAATATCACAATGAAACCAGAGGACAGTTTACCAGTCACTCCTTACGGAAAAAGTCAATCAACTTCTCTAAAATCCCATTTGAATCACTTTTTTTCTATCTCAGATAATCTGAGTCCTAACAAGTAATAGCTAGATCTATCTATAATACTACAGATTCTTTCAAAAGAGAAGATATGATCTAGTATTGATTAACATATTTTATCTGATGAGGATATAGAGGTCATTGTGAGGGAAGCAATGGAAACTGAAGACCTGAGTTATGCCATGCTCCATGGACTATTTAGCACTACTGAAGCTATTAAATATAAGAGATGTATTAAAATGCAACTTTTGGTGCCAAATATCTAGATCTTCAAAATCTCCTTTCACTGACAGACACAGAAAAATTACTTGTTAAGTTAATCAATAGAGAGCTTTTCTTAAGGATAGAGTAGAAAGAGGAGACGAACTCCTGCCCTTCCACACAGAGAACGAAGATGAAACCAACTTGTTATTGTTAAACTTCGCACCTCTCTATCATGATATATGAAGAGGACACACTCCAAGAGCCAAGCAGCCAAAAAGGATAGAATTATAAAAACATAGCTACAAAAAGCACTTGGATATGAGGAAGGAAGTCTATATTATAAAATCACTCCTTACACATATCTGACACCCAGTAGCTCAAATCTGTCAGATTTTGGATTAGTGATTTTTGCACTAAAGATTCCTTTTCATAAAACAAAAGCATGAAAATCATATTTCAGAAAGACAAGCTGCTTTTCAAAGAAGGCGCTTCTGCAAACCCCTGTGTTATCTCTTCTGAAACTCAGACTGCTTTCCACTTTGAGAGATTTTGTTTGGTGGAAGCTAAATATTTTAACAGCTTTATTAGAAACAATGATTTGTTACAGAAAGTAATATAAGTACCACAAGGCTCCAATCCCCATTTACCACCAGCATCAAATATAATAAAAGGACCTCAGCATTCAAAAAAACCCCAGACCTCACCATTGCCGTAGACAAGCTGTATAACTTTCAGCAAGAATGTCCCCCCAAAATCTCTGCTGCTTTCCTGAAATAAACTCTTCCACACTACTGGTTATTAACCTCGGAAGAACATGTCCTGTGCAACCAAACCCTTACAGTTAAAAAGAAAGCATTTGAAAATCTGTGATGGAGTGCAGACGTGTGGAAATTTCATGTCTAAAATAAAGGACAGAAGAGACCACTAATCTACTATCAAAACTGTTGAGTACCACTTTACTGAAAGTAATTTATGGAAACCGGTGTGAGTATACATAGAAAACACAGTACGGCTGTAATATGCATTCCCATGCCTCTGTTACAAAAGCAGCAAAGACGCTTTCATGCATGTTTTAGTATGCACTAGCATTTTGAGTAAGCTCTCCAAAGGGATGCTTGCTATTGTAAAGCATCAGCTGGTTCTATGCACTCCCACTCTAATTACACTGAGCACTTGCTACATCCACACACTCTTCCTGACATAATGTGATCTGAAGTTACAGTACATGTACAAAAAGGCACAAATGCCAGGATTTTGTATAAATACACTATGCAGCTTTGCAGAAATGAATTACATGTTTAGAAGTTATTGAATATGTTTCTAGCAGACATATTCCTATAGGAACAACAGAGGATGCTTCCTCTTGCAGCCTCACAAAACAAACAGCTCTAACTAGAACAATCCCAGAGTATATCAGATTCTAGACACAGCATAAATTTAGAAGCAATGGCAAAAGCATTACCAAAAAAAATAAGAACTACATATCTCCAAGGTAGCATCTTCAGGAAATCTGTTCCAAGAATGCTAAAAATCTTTCTACTAAATACTATGCAGTTATGGTTGAAACCTCAAGAGCCAGAGTGAAAAAGTGGAAAGTGCTGCTGTCTATCATAGGGGCAACTTAGCACAAGTGAATAAATAGTGATAATCTGTCCCACTATAGGGCAGCAACTCTTGTACCTGATTTACAGCAATTGTAAGAGGTCAGGGAGATCTGAGACCCACCAGAGGACACAAGTAAGGGAAACCATAAGGTCAGAATCTGTATTTGGGAAGATGGTTATTGACCAGCGGTGAACAGGAAAGGTCACAGTCCATAAAAATCCCTCCTTTCCCCAAAACAAACAAATCAAGGCTCTGATCATGGATGTGTAATTATCATAAACAAACTTTACAACTAATGGTCAACATTTTCTGAAAGCCAAAACAAAACAGAAAATGTAATTTTAGTTTTGATCGAAGTGTTTGAAAGCTGCTGCATTTTTTCTGCTGCTTCTCAGGCAAAACATGGTATAGATTCTATTTTAAATATGTGGACATAAATGTAGTTTTTGAACTATTAGGCCACAAACCACACGCTCTCCAACAATAAATTTAAAATTAAAGGAAGAGATTTAAGCAAATGAACAAATTCCCCATTTCATTAAATGAAAGACAGTAGAGATCAGCAGAGATCTCTTTTGCAGTGAGCACACCTCTTCTCCTTATATTCATAAATAGTTTTTGCAAAAAAAAATTTATTTAATTACCAAATAAGAAACATCTTAGAAGTCACACCTTTTAGTATTGCAACCATGTTTATAAACACACACACACACACGCACAGACACACACACACACAGACAAATTCTCTCTTCCTTTCACCACTAAGCCATCACTAAAAATAGTGAAAAACCACTTTGAATAGGGAGAAAATTTGCACCCTTTCTGATGTTAAAGACCCAAACTGTGAGAAAATTAATTCCATGCAAGTATGTCTACATGGGCCATTTTCACCTATGAACTTCCAAAATCAGAATTTTCACCATTTTCCATTCTGCAACACTTTACCTGACAGTATCTAATAAATTAGGATTATGCTACAAAACATTTTTTTGTTCAGAAGTTAAACATGGTGCAGAGGAAGATTCTGAAAAATACTTATGGTAAATTATTACTACCTAATTCATAAACCCCATCTGAAACCAAAGACCTTCAAAACCAGTTAACAACAGAAAAAGAGAAATGCAAAAAAACCCAAAACTGATAAATTCAATTAACTCCATTAAGACAACAAGTGCACCTAACAAAGTGAAGATAAAACATTTCAGAGGCCCACATGACCATAGAGATATATGGTAGTTCTCTAAAGGTTCTAATGCCTACATAATAATTAATATCCAGTTGAACAAACATTAGTAACAATATAATTGAATATATTACCCAATCATTATGCTACCTTCAAAAGAACAGAACAGATGTGATTTTAGTCTAACATCTCCTTCACATTAAATCCAAATGGGGATATGAATAGAAATGGGATAAAGCGATTTTCCTGCATTTTCTTCAATTAGGCAATATGGATTAATAATACAACTGTCAAAACTTACTATAAATTTTGATTTATGGTACTGCTGGGATTTTAAAAACTATAAACAACATTAACTGTACTTCATTCAGTCTCATGGTTAAAAGTAAGAATATTTGAAAAGAATTTCGAAACATAAGAATTTCACTTTCCATCCATTAAGACCCAAAATAAAGAATATCAGATATTTAAAGTACGCATATATGAAAGATTACAGTTCATTGTTGGAAGGGAATGGAGATGAATGTTGTAGAAGAACCTACACTGCGTAAACAGAATTTAATTATGTGACAATGACAGGAAGTTTTATATATATATATATATATATAGGGTTTATATGCATATATATATATTTATATAATATATAGTGTATATACACACACACAATCCTTTTACCTTTATCTTGCACTTCTTTTGAAAATCGCTCCCTTTCAATAGCTGATTCACGTTCTATCCGCTCAATTTCAGCCAATGCATCCAATTCTACTTCATCATATGACGTTATAGCTCCTTGTTGCGAAACCTGTTGCTGTGTCTGTACCACAGGAGTTTGAGGTTGTTTTGCAGCAACTGAAGTGTTCTGTTGTAAAACAGGCACTTGTTGTGCCTGAAGGAAAGCTGTCTGTTCATGCTGCGGCAAACACTGAGCAGCGTTTAGTGGGCGGTTAACATCCTGTGGAGTAACGGGTGTTTTAGAAGTCTGTCCTGGGTACTGCACATTAAAAGGAATATCACCCTCTGACACACTGCTGTTTTCCAAACCAGAAAGCATATCATCCTGCTGGTCCATATCCGAAGATCTTACACGAGACAGTCTTAATGTAAGCTTAGTGGAGTCCTTGGAAGGAGAGCTAATGATATCATACATTGCAGCTTTTTCAGTCTGGTCTTTTTCATCCTTGCCTAACTTCATTTTCTTTTGTTTCTTTTGCTTTCTTTCTGGAGAATCTAACAATATGTCTGGGGGAACATCTCTAGGTGATGAATAAGGTGGAGGCTGAGATTGTTGGATTAAAGGTTGTCTTGATCCTAGAATAATAATTCAGAAAAACTGAACAGTTATGTTGTTTCATGTTTATATAAAAACACACTAAATATAACCTGCATATTTTTAATGTGTATCTCTACATATAACTGTGTTCACAAAAGGTCTAAATAAGATTGGTAGGAAGCACATCATTGCTAGATCAAGATGCAATCTAGATAGTTGCAGTGTATTTTCTAGGAATTTTAGCTATCCACTGCAAGTAGAGAAGGGATCATTTCAGAGAAGATGGAACAAAAAAACCCCACCACCAAAAAAGAATAAATAAAAATAGTACCTAGGGTTCAGAATATCAGCTATTAGGAAATGATCAACAAAAGCAAGTTGACGGCAGAAAAAAGGAAAGATCAAAAAGATTCTTATTAAGGTCCAGTGATGAAGATTTAATGATCAGTATATAGGCACTAGCCATTTCAGCCACACATTTTTGATTTAAAAAACCCTCCAAACAAAACCAAAACATACACAATCTCCTTAATTCTGACAGTTATTTTAATTTTTTAGCATTTTCTTTTTTTTTTTTTTTAAATTTTATATTAGGTATATTTATTCCAACCTCCCCCACTCATTACTATCTAGGAAACACTAATTATCTAAAGGTATCTTTGTACCATTCCCTGCCTTATCTCCCTTCCTTTTTTGTTTAATGTATGAATTTTTGCTTCTGTATGAATTTTTGCTTTTTTCCAGGATTTGAGGATACCTACAGAAATTTTAAAGAGGACACTTCTAATTAAATAATTTCTCCAATTAATTACATTTGAAGTTCTAATTCCTCTAATGAATCAGCTTCCTGTAACTGTTAGCCTGGAAAAAGAAGTCTGAAAAACGGAGAAGCTTTTCAACCTGTCCCAATTATAATTTTGAGCTATAGTTTTGGCTTAGAAGGGAATACTGTGCAAAGTGGGGAAGACACACAGACTCCTCTTCTTAAAGCAACCATTCAGATTCCATTCATCCATTGGGAAATACTGATCTTCAGAAACTTCAGTGACTGATATTATTATTAGTCATTCTGGTCAGGTCATCATAGGTCAGCACTTCTAACAAGAAGAAAAAATTAAGTGGAATCCAGGTCTTGCGTGCTTCATTCAAGAAACACCACTAAAGAAGAAAGCAGCTTTATTCTGCAGCTTAAACTTCTACCCAATATTTTTTAAAGTGTTAAAAATCATTAAACAATGTACCAAACTGTAGGTGAAAAAACAGAATGGCTATTTCTGTTGAAGCTTCAATTTACATGAAAAATGTGCTTTTACTGATGGCCTCTTTGCACAGACTGCTATGCTTTCATCTCCCTAGACCATTCTGTGAAAGTGCCACAACTTCTGTACGCATGGCTTATCTTAAGGGTTTATCTTAATCCTTCTTGGCCCTCAGCAACAAATCCATATTCTGTCAATAACACCCACAAAGTTGGGAAGCTCTGTTTCGACTCATCCCAATTTTCAAAACAGTTCTACTACTCTACTTCCCCTTCTCAAATCAGATACCACACTCAACCACCAGTACCAAAGTTCTCACTACACCCTAAGAAGATTTCTCCCTTGTTTTTCAACAGATTCCTATTCTTGTTATGCTCCTCCCCAAAACTACCATTTCTTTGGGTAATTTGAAATATTGAATGTAATGTGTAGCAGGAATCCTTAGCTACTAATTTCTTTTATGGTAATGACTACCACTCAGGAAGCTGCAGGATATTTCTATAAATAGTAGAGGCAACTCAGAACTTTTCAATGAGATATTACAGACATCTAATCTTGATTTCTCCCTTAAATGAATAATTTTGAAGTTGCGACAATGGAACACTTACTATTTTTCATAGTTACACATCTAAACAAAGGGGACAGACTTTGTTCTCTCTTGTCCTAACTTTCTAGATAAATATGACAATATCTGATTTGGTATTACGTGGCATTTCTCATGTTGAAAAGTAAGACTGCAGCAACAGATAAAGTAGCTCTTTTTATCTTTGAATAGACTTGAGGAGGCCAGAAGGATTTCACTGCATTCCATTGAACAGTCTTAGAATCCAGTAAATGAAGAAACAAAAGTAAAGTTTTGCCTCTCCTAGGCAGCACTACGAATAAGTATTTGAAAATATCTTCCTCCTAAAGGAAATTCTTGCAACATTTTGATTGTAAGGCCTGTAAGTTGCATTTTAAAACAACATGTTCCAGCAATAACTTCACATATTTCTGAGATGTTTAATGATGGTTAAGCCCCTGACAACAAGGAGGCTCAGAAGCTACAATGCCTATGTGTGGAGGTGAAAAGAAATCAAAAAATATGAAGCATTCTTGAACAGTTTCACCCTACCACAAACCTTAGCAGTTTTGAACAGATATCACACAATGGACACACAGCACATTCTGAGACTTCAGCAGGACCAAGGCAGTGATTGCTCCCTTGTACTCAGCACTGGTGAAGACACATCTGGAATGGTTTGATCCATTCTGGACCTCTCACTACAAGAAAGACACCGAGGTGCTGGAGCATGACCAGGGAGGGAGAAGACAGCTGGAGCACAAGTCCAGCAAGGAGTGGCTGAGGGATCTGGGGGTCTTTATCCTAGAGAAAAGGAGGTTCAGGGAGACTTTATCACTCTCTACAACCACCTGAAAGGATGTTGTGGCCAGGTGGAGGATCAGTCTATTTTCCCAGGCAACTAGAAGAAAAAGCCTCAAACTGCACTAGAGGAGATTCAGGCTGGACATCAGGAAGAATTTCTTCACTGAAAGGATGGATAGACATTGGAATGGGCTGCCCAGTGAGGTGGGCAGTCACCATTTCTGGAGGTGTTCAAGGAATGACTGGACACGGCACGGGGTGCTAGGGTTTAGTTCACACGATGGTTTTTCTTTGAAGGTTGGAACAGATCATCTTGGACATCTTTTCAACCTCAATAATTCTACGAAAACTACAACCATTATACAGAGAGTGTTTTGTCTATTAATGGTGGAGTCAGTCTGGAGTATTTCCTATGGGAGAAGTCTTGGGCCATTATATGTCTAAGAATAAGTATCTTTACCAAGACTAGACAACAGAAAAAAAAAAAAACCAAAACTTAAATAATACACAGACAGTTGCGATGAGTTTGCTGAACTAGTTGAGATTCCAAGATTGACAAGGTTTGACAATTCATTGACAATCATTTCTACAAAATGCTGTCAATGAAGTAAATAATACACAAATCTTTAGAAACTATCTTTTGGAAATAACCAAATTTCTTATTTTAGAATAAAGAAATATTTAGACAATTTTTAAGTCTAAATCTAGGGCTGGGCAGTAATTCAGGAGAAAAATCAATCTGTCTTTCTGTAGTTGATTTTCCACAGTATCATTAAAAGAACTTTTTGCATGCTCTCTTTATATAGCAGGCAAGTTAAAAGGAGGTTCTCCCCTGATTCAGGAAGGTCACTGTATTGTTACTAACTTGCAAATATTAAGAGTCAACCAGATAACACCAAACATAGCTGAGAAGCAGGTACCATCACAGGAATGAGGTCTCTACAGACATCAAACACAACCATCAACAATACCTCTCTAGTCTTTCAGCAACAGTCATTCTGACCACCCATGATAAACCTAGGGATGGTTCTCTACATTTCTTAGCTCTTCTATTGGTTCCTAGTAGTAGATGGCACTAAGCATGGAAGAAGTTTTATTAACTGCTGTAGCAATTTGCAAACAATTTTTTCTGTGATTCTTGAACCATATCTTATCAAATCCTATATAATGCAATCAACTATGAAAAGAATTCAATTGCATTGACAGAGACTTAGTCATCTTTAAAATGTAAAGTTTTGAATTCACTTCTGGTTTGTTCACCCTAGCTCTACTTGCTCACTGTGTATCACTAGGTTGGACAGCAAACAAAGAAACTTCTGTCCAGGAGACTGCACATATCACTGACATCTCCATCTTACGGTTTTTTCTGTACTTCCTAATCACACCACTATACTCACAACTTCTTTAAGTTTTCATGATACCTCCTCTGATGATCTCTAAGCCTCTTCACATCACTTGCCTTTCAAAGATGATGCAGCAAAGTCACACCACTCATCACACTCTCTGTTGTGATCCACATGGTTTAAAAGCATTTACTAAGGTTATCAGGAAATTAGAACTCACATACTTTTCAGTATTAAAAAATTATTATCTTTCTACTTGTACAATAACAAGTTCCAAAGGGTCCCATGAAACAGTACATCATTATTCCTTTAACTCCCTAACCTAAGCAAAGGTTCTCAGATGTTGACAAAAGCCTTTCAACCATCCTACATCCTGTTTCGCTAGAGGTGTCATTCTCTAAGCATGAAAGCTGGAAAAACTTCTAGAGAACAAATGAAGACTAATATTTAAGATTTGGTTCATAGCACATTGGAGAAAAACTTCAAGAATGTTCAAGCGCTTTTTGAAATCCATAGGAAAGTGATCTTCCACGCTCCTAACATGATTTAAATAGGTACCAAATTGGTGTATAAACCCAAACACAATATTTCAGACATTTTACTGGAAAAGCTTTTGAGAAGAGAGGCTTTAAGAAATGTTTACGTGCTGCATGTGAATTAAGATTTTACAGATGAGTAATTACACTGTAAACAAGTTCCTAAGGGCAGAAGTTGGGGAAGTGAGGCAGAGTATTCACATTGTCACAATGACATGTGTCTGTTGGAAAACCTAGGAATTTTGTGATTATAGAAACTAAGGAACACACTATTGCCAACAGATTTCAAGAGACTGAAGTTAAAATGTGCAAATGAAGTGTGT
Source organism: Melospiza melodia melodia (assembly GCF_035770615.1). Lineage (NCBI taxonomy): Eukaryota > Metazoa > Chordata > Aves > Passeriformes > Passerellidae > Melospiza > Melospiza melodia. The sequence goes on along the minus strand of NC_086226.1, from coordinate 11,853,831 downwards.
CCTTTTTTTCTTTTTATCCTTACTTACTTAATGATCTCACTTACCACCTTCACATAAAATGGGAGTTTTCATTAAAAATTTCAGACAAATTCACCCTGAAACTCTGGCTAAAGCAGTCTCAAAATTGGTAATAATAACTTTGAGAATTTGTGCCTCCAGCAGACTCAAAAAGAGAAGAACAATCCCTTTAAAAAGATGGTAAAGGCCTACCCAGAGTATAACACACAGTCAGTATGATTTAACTACACATAAGAACAATTCTTCCATAAGAACTGAGATAATGAAGAAATGGTATTCCAAAGGAATTTGTTAAGAATAAGTATGATCAAATCTTGAAGAGATTTAAGTGCCATATTTGGACTCTAGAATGGCTTTCTATATAGCTTCTCATAATAATTTCACTAACAAGCTGAAAGAGTGTTAATCTAGTGTAATCTAGACAAAAATTTGTTGATTATTGTAAACGCTGTTGTGAAGCTATGTTCACACAAATTCAATTTTTCTTAATAAAAATTAAGTGAGTATAGGTGAACAAGTGCAGCTTTCTAGAGCACTGTCATAACAATAATGGTTTAAAATATTTGTCATTAATATCTTCTCACGTAAAAGAATTAGAAACTATTTTATTAATCTAAATATCATTACTGCTTTTAAGTCTTTAAGAGGCCAACCCTTGCTTTTAAAAATAGAATCAAAAGTTTTCTTGACTAATTTGAATAACTTTCTGAAACAAAACAAATTGTGACAAGAAGCACAAACTTTTTTATCTGTGAATTGCAAACCATAAGAGGAAGATAGAAAAGCTCTATAGAAATACAGCAGAATGCTTAAAACAACTTGCAGTATAAATCTAAGCTATCAGCAAAGAGCAGCTATACTCCCATATACAACAGTAGTATCACACAGAGTAGTCTTCAGTACTTTCCTGATAATTCCTGCAAATCTTCAAATAGAGATGTATCTGTGACTTAGGACAGTAGAACATGAAGACATATGCAGACCAATTAAAAGTCAGTTAAAAACATCAAAGACAACTGGAAGCTCAGAAATGATGATTTATGTAAAGGTAAAAGAAACTGCTGTTCAGTTTGTAGATTAGATTAGTGAAAGACATGATAATGTTCTTTGATATGCAAATGTCTGACGTAAAAAAAAAGGATGTGTTCTGTTTTTCTTTGCCCATTGGAAAGAAGTAATGAAGCATCATGACTAACTGCAACAAAAATTATTCAGGTTAAGCCTTAGGAGCTTTCTGACACTAAGAATTTGAATAACTTCTATGGCAAAGCCAAGCAAACTCTATTACTGACATTTTAAAATATATGGAAGTTACTGAGAGTAGTATTGCTACAGCTCAGCCAACATGAGTGTAAAAAGATGGCAAGACCTCAAATCCTTTCCTGCAGCTTTTTCTAAAATCCTAGACTCTTCCTCTGGAAAGTTTACTAGAGGAATTTTGCATTAGATACAAAGAAAACGCTACTTATTTTGATTAGCAGACAACAATGACACTTATTTTCAAAGAGCATAACTTAATTTAAAATTCAAACCTAAAGGGATCGCATATAAGAGACAAAGAACATACATTTGAGAAGTTTTTAGGGACAGATTGTATTCACTTTCAATATCCTCTTCCAATAGTTTTCAGAGAAGAGTCCCACCACTCTACCCAGAGTTTGAAATGCCTCATGAAAAACTCAAGCTTTGGCTGTTCTACCTGAGAAGGGGAGTATTCAGAGCCTCCCTGCATAAAAAAAATTTAGACTTGAAGGAAGAAACAGGAATGAATGCTTATTTTGGTACTATCAAAAAAAAAAAAAAAACCAAAAAAAAAATTTGAATAAAGTTCTTCTGCCATTCTTTTGAGGAGAGAAAGGAAGATGGCATTTTTTCTTCACAAGCAGCATTGAAGAGAGAGTACTGAAGTCTACACTATAGATTTGAGAAGATCCCTAATTCTTCTTATCTATTCTATATTCAGAGACCAAATGTAGTGCAATCTGACTGGAGAAATTCCATAAAGTCCTAAGAAAATAGATGGGATTTTTCCAAATTATTCAGAAAATAATCAAATATTCATTAACAATTTCTAGAGGGAATACAACATATTTGTGAAAAAGAGTGCAAAATTACATAATTTTGTAAGAGTTGTTGCTAGTCCTTACAGATGTTTTCCTAAGGATTTAGACAACAGTGTGGAAACAGGACTGGATGGAAATTATATGAACACACCTCTTCGTAAAGCAGCAGACTAAAAACATTATGGAAGCCTTTCCTTTATCCAACTCTTTAGAGATTTCCTCAAGAAAAATTAAGAATTGAAATAAAATGTGAGGTTGCATAGCAGTAGGAAAGTAGATCAAATGGATAAAATATTCAGATGAGTAACCAATCTTCAGTAATGGAATCCAGGGGATATTTCATGAGGTCAACAAGAGGAAAACACTCCATGATACTCTATACTCTATTCACAGAATGAGTGCTTCAAAAGCCATCCACTGGCAAGATGACAAATTGAAAAGGGAGGCAGTATGATGTTTCCATAGCTAAAACTAAAAAAATTTTGGATTAAACTTCAGCTGCTCTTGTACCTTTAGTGAAGCAGAAGTGAACAAAGATAGTGAAATTTTACTCAACTGACTAAATTAACAACCACCCAAAATACAAAAGTAAGTCCTGTCATCTCTCAAATACTGACCTATGTTGCAAACAAAACTTCTCCCTCATTTAGATTCTGTCACACAGACAGCTACATTCAGTGTGAAGGTAATTCAAGACTGTGCAATCATGGTCTCCATTTCTCCAGAAGTCTTGTAACATTGGTAAATGTCTCAAACCTCTATGTTCTATAAGAAAGCTCTGGCATTATAACAACCTTCCTGATATCTCCCTCTGATTATGATTAGTTACACCTTTTGCCATTCTTCTTGTCCTTCCAGACAAATGGTAAGTATTTTGTACATTTTTCTTTATCAAGGTTAGTGACCTGCTAACCAAACTTTCAGGGACTAATAAGAGAGCAACAAAAAGCTCAGCATAAATACTTTTATTCATCCCAACTTTCACTACAAATCATAGGCCAAAAATTCCCTGTAGAGGATCCCGTGTTCTTAATAACACTGAAATTATTTACAACTCTTCTATGCATTTCTAAAATACTAGATGGAGCACCAAGAATTGTTTCTCTCAATCAGGGTTCATAAATGTCTTAATGATGGCAAAATGTCAACACCATTAGAAGCAGTATTTGAGTTGTGCAATTTATCAAAGGGAAAAGGAAAGTCAACATAGAGATAAATCAGAAAGATCTTGCAGTTTAATGCTAATGCTGAAACATTACAATCTGAACTATACAATCAGTCTGTTTTCAGAAATAGTCTGAAAAGCTATCCCTTCAAAACTGGGTTCTGAGACAGCCAATTGAAACAGCAGCAACTTAAACAAAAAAAAAATCAAATATTGTATGACTGAGTGGTAATCACATATATGAGTGGGCTAACTTAGATCCACAACCTTGTCAAACCTACAAACTTGACAAAGAATGAAAAATAACCACATTTACACAAGTCTTATGGGAAGTCCTTTAGAACAAGACGTCCTGAAATACTGAAGCTCCTGGCATACACATACTTCTCACTTGCCACCTGAACCACAGGATAATTCAGGTAGGAAGGGACCTCAGGAGATGTTTAGCTCATCCTCATGCTCAAAGCAGGGTAAGGCAGGGACACATTATGTCAGGCTTTATCCAACCTGACTCTGAAAACCCCCAAGGACAGAAAACTCTCAGATTCTATGGGCATCCTTTTCCACTGCTTGACTGTCCTGATAGTGAAAAAGTTTTTCCTTAGACCTAGTTAGAACCCCTATTTAAATTTAAGTTCATTGTATTTCGTCCTTCGTCCAAAGCAATGAAAAGACTGATTCAGATCTCCCTGATAATCTCCTGATAATCTCTTTCAATTACTGCCCTGTAAATGTACAATCACTGAAAAAGAAAATTAACAAGAATATGTCCCAACTCCTACCTTACCAAGTGGATTTTAGTATAAATAATTATTTTTTTCTGTTTCCTCTCAACTGACAGACAGTTCACCCTAAATCTCTCCACAGCTAGGGTTTTCAGGCTTCATTTATGCTATGTGTATTGAGTTAATTTATTTTTATACTTTTAATATTTCATTATTGTAATTAAGACAAGTGCTGCATATTAAAACACTTTTGAGCTGATTAAGGCTTCAATACTCGTAATGCTGCCTTTAAAACTTTTCTTATGTAAAGCAACTGAATTCTTAAAAAGAATTTAATTCTCAGATTGGAAAGGATTTTAAATCCTTCTGTCCTCCATAAATGTGAGCTTTATTTTGAAGGATGATTGGTTAACTGCCAGACCATCAGAAATTTCTTCTAGATCAGGGCTCAAAATAATTTTGCACCAAAAACATAATGCCATAGTCTGTAGTACTAGTTAAATACAAAACTCAGGAGGAAAAACGGAATTCTTTGAATTCTCTAATTTCTCTGTTCTGTAAATTCTCTGTTCTTTAAGACTGGGAAATATAAATTGACGTGACTGCTAGACTACCTTTAAGGGCTCCATCACTTCCAGCTGGAGAGCAGACTGACTGTGGTGATCTCAAGGAAAAAGACGCAGCATTCCTTATTGAAGGATCGCCATCCTAAAGTGAGAATGATAAAAAAAGTTAACATATGAACATAAACATCTGTTAAAATAAAAACTGAAATAGTACATAAATTGATACAATGGATTGGGCCAAAAAGCTAGAAATACTAGAAAAAGAGTCACTTCCATGAAAATCTTTGTAATTCAGACTGCTATTAGACTATAATATAAGCAATGCTCCAATCAGACATAAAAGGAATTTATAACTAGAACAGACACACACACACAAAATCTTTATGTATGTTTTGTAGCTAGACAAGAACTTTCGGGTTTACACTAGGATTCCATTTAGAATTTTTTTGTTGCATGTATGAGCACATGCATGACCTATATACAATACCATTTGAAAGAAATAGAGTATAAAATGTAGATTTTTAAAACTCTAGTTTTTACATAATCTACCCTTTAAAAATTAATCTTAATCTTAAAAGATTATCTAGAACGCTATCTTGCTCTTATAGTTTAACAATGTAACACTTGTATCTGTATCCTCAGCAGAGGGAAGGCAGGACTGAACAGAATCTCTACCAGTCCCATCACAGCAGCTAGGTTAGTCTCGTGTAAAACACAGCTGGAGTGATTTTAGCTTGTAAGAGTTAAACAGGAAACCACTCAATGGCAAAATGAAGCACTTCCCCAACCTGCTCCAAAGATACGAATAATTTCTGACAAACTTCTTCATAATATAATACTAATTGCAATGTAATTATGTGCATGCCCTATTTTTAGCAATGTAAATGTGTAGTTTTTGCCCCCACACTATCCTTATGTAAAAATGTCAAACGCACTACTGCAATCTCCATTCAGTTTGACATGGGTTTTTCCAATGCTTTTGTGGAGCCCTCTGCTGGTCACAACTACTCATTCACGCAGTGTCCTAACTAAACTTCAACTATAGAATGGTTATTTCCCACTTCAACTACTGTTTTTTATACAGCATCTATGAGAATGGTTGGGGTAAAGAAAAGCTAGCAAATTCTGTATCTATGAAGAGAAAATTTCTATAATTACAAACAAATTCTAATAATTTTATTCTTCCAAAAGGTACAGTGATACAAATGAACAAATTCTCCAAAGAAGTTCTAAAGTTATTTCATGTTTCCTAATCAAATTGGTTATTTTAGCAGTTAACATTCTAATGTAGCTCTTCTTGAGATATCTCTATACAGACAATTTTTTCACATAGCCATTTCTTTCCTTTATTTTTTTAATCTGAATCATCTGTGAGATAAATACTTTTTAACCTTTTGACCAGTATTAACCCAAATAACAGAATAAAAGGTTTAATTGTAATTATGTTTTTACATGTCTGTATGAAAGAAATCAGCATCCAGTAGTGAGATAGAAAGCAAAATTGGTATTTCAAGGAGATAGCAGCCTGCACAGATGGACAATCACACTCTGACAATGGCCAAACAGCCAAATTCCATGTGTGTAGCCATAGACTAGACTGGGCCTTCTGAAGGGGTAGATGGCACTGCTAAAAAGGAGAGAGTTTGAAGTTTATGGACTTAAAGTGATTACAACCCCAAGAACACAAATCCATAAGAAATCAGATTTCATCAGTTTTACCACCTATGGGCACTTAGCACAGAACCATATTAGATTTTTTTCTTTTCATTCACAGCACAATAAACCTGAACCTACACCATAGTGTTAATTACAATTATTTTTTGCAAGAGCGCTTGCAAAAAGAGTTGTTGCCTTCTGAGGAAATTCTCATGGGCAAAGGAGTTTCATATTCAGACCACCACAATAAAGTGAATTCCGTATCAAAAGTATATGATGCTATTTTAAGTGAAACTGAACTGATATCCTAGTGAGTTAGTGATTTAGCTACTGCACTAAAATTATGAAACTGATATTTTTTTCCCTAACTTTGACTTTTCTTTGACTTGTGATAAATCTCAGAAACACACGTATACTGAAAATTAACAATTGTCAAAGACACAGGCAAAGACAACTTCTTCTAAATTAACTAAACAGAATGAGTAGGTATATGACATTTTGGGTAGAGATGTCATTCCTACCACAGCTGACAAATTTTCAGAAACGTGCATTTACACTTGCTTAGTTTGGAGCTTCAACAAATGATGAATTATATTCTAGGAAAGCACCCAAATTTACCAAAACTCACCCTTAAATTGAGTGAATGTGTAGTGACACATTAAGGGTACATTAAGGGGATACTTGCTGATTTTGTATTTCAGAGAAACATGATGTATTAAAGTAATTATGCTTTATGTTTTGTATATGAAGCAAAACTTTTATGTAAGCGCTATGTTTTAAAGCCACAAAAGCCACAAAATCCTAAAATGAATAAAAATAATTTAAGTTCTTGAGTTTTATGATTCTTAAAATACTCATTCACAAAGGTCTTCTCCAAAGTACAAAAGACTACAACATTATTATTCATACAGAGATGCAAAACTTGAATAGTCTTCAATTTGTTTTCAATATTCTTCAAATTGTTTTCTGCATCATAGCTTCTAAAATCAGCTTTAAAAGCTATAATTACAAATAAAGCACAGGCAACACATGCACCATTAAGAAAGTGCACAAATTGATAAAAATGCTAGTTTACAACACTTACTACTTTGCTACTTTCTGTGTCTAGCATTTCTCCAATTAGACCAGCCAATGAGGATGTATTATGTTTTCATAATCTGTGAATTTTCAAATGAGTCTACACATCTGAAATTGAAATTTATCTTCAATGGTTTTATTCCTCAACAGCATCATAAAATATCTGACTTCTAAGGTAGTTAAACACATATTTGCTTTATCATAGTAAATATCTGCTTTATCATAATAAATTGATTAGGTCACATACATCACTACTGAGTCTGTGCACCATCTGTAGGTAGTCTTCATTTGAGCCATGTCTAGAATTATCAGCATGATGATTAGCTGAATTTCCAGGCAACTGACTTGAAACTTTATTTTCATGGAGATTCCTCATCCCAGCTGTGACAATGGGACTGGATACGGAAGCTGGAATACAAAAAAATTAACTCTATAGATACAGTCATGCAGTCATGAACTTGAAAAGATTCAGAGAAAACACCCAAACAGTGGATATTAAAACGTTGTATGCAAGAGATCTGGAATCGGAACAAGAATCCAACTTGCTACAAGTATCTTGATTAAAAACACATTATCTAAAATTTTTCAAAAGGATTTAAAATATTAATTCCATGTACAAATTAGCCAAATTTTTCTCCATATCTATTCTAATTAGAGTCAGTATCTTCCTTACTGATGACAGAAAATTTTGTTTACTTCTATTTAACTTGAATTCACTACCTTAGGAACTTACAAGGTATTCATGAGACCTATAACATTATATATAAAACAGCTATATATATATTCTAAGCACAATGTTAAACTTTATGAAAAAAATATTTAAAAGAATCCAGTACAATTCTACTTACCAACAAAAAAAATGCCCCAAATACCTTAATATTGGTCATGTGTTCAGGATTGTTTTCAGACAAGGGAAGAACAAAAATCCATCTGTTCTGAAGGTCGTCTTTGCCAGCTACTGCACACCTTGAGCATAATTCTAGCCAACTTAGAATTAATCTAACACTAAAAAGGGCGAGTACGGCTAGAAAATCTCTAAAGTTAACTTTAGGTAATCTAAAGTCAAGAAAACTTAACTTTTCATTAGCAGAAACGAGATTTTCCCTAGTACACGTAAATGATGCTCACAGCTAACAAATACAGGTTTTGGGTAGTTCAGACTATATTCATAGTCACATATACAGGGCAATAGTGCAAATTTGACACAAATAGGGGAGTGTTGCTACATTAACGTGCTTTATTTTTTCTTCTTCTGTTTAATTTTTTTTAATTAAGTAGATACCACCACTTTTTCCTGCCAAAAAAATCAAAGCTTAAAATATACCAGCCTCAAAGATTTGCCTTAAGCATGTGATTCCTTCAAAGAAATTAGAAACTCATGAAATGTGCACATGAAAGTATTGAACTAGGTGAATAAAATAAACATCACAGACTTACCTTGCTGCATTTGAGGATGAGCTGCGTAACTTGGAGGATGTGAATATGGCATGTATCCTGCAGGGCTTTGAGGAGCATATGGACTAGGCACTGGACTGTTCTGTTGTGCCAAAAATCTGTTACCAGAGCTTGTCTGTGGTGGCACAAACCGGCTAAAAAGAAAAAAAATTGCAAAAAACTTTTTAAAATTTGGAATAGCAACTATAGCCAAATTCATTATTTCTTTTGCAAATTATACCTTCGGAAGATGAAAATTTCTTTAAGATAAAAAAAGCCTCCAACACAATTGAGAACTTCCTTCAAAAGCAGTATTTTGAGCTATCTATACTTTCCTAATGGCCCGTGTTACTGAAGAGTCAGAAGACAATAAATAGAAAGCTTTCATAAGACCTCCATCTTGGGAAGGGAAGCAATGACTCAAATATGTATGGAAATCAGATCTGCAATTTCCTAAAGTTAATCTCAGAAGTTTGAACGAAAGCAACAGCAAAAGTTTTAATCAACTTGGTCATTAGGATTAACAAGGAGCCATTTACTCTTTCTTTACTTTTCAGTAAGATTCCAAATAACTCCATCTAACAGAACTACACTGTCAAGATAAAGGAATGTTTTAGGCAAGTCCACTGAACACAACTTTCTCTTTCACTGGCTTTATCTTAGACTCATTTTACAGATAAGAAGCCATACAGATAACATTGAGACAATAATACATGTACATTATTACTTACATTCTTATATGAGTTTCTCAAAATTAAAATAACCAAATAAATACATCAGAAAGTACATTACGAGCTATCACAACCCCAAATTCTAAAGAGGAACTCCACGAAGGTAAGCTTCCACAGAAAGAAACAGCAAAGTATTTAACATAAGGATTTTGCAAGGATTTCAAGAGAACTTTGTACTATTCATTGTAATGGAAAGCTCAAATTCAAAGCTCAAACAACCTTTTTAGACATAAAAGTTTAAAAGTGTGTTGGTTGTTGTGAAGACACAGAACATTCCATTTGCCAGTTACAGTAACTTGAAGTGAAATGTGAAGGCAGTTTATTTTAATAATGATATCTAATAACTGAAGATGGGACCTGTTAAAGCCCAGTATATGGGTTGAAACTACAAGCAGAACTCTCTCCTCTCATCCAGAGTATTTTTATATATTAATAAAAACCTAAATTATAGGTAAATGCTACTTGCAAATGCTCAAAAACTTAAAAACCCAGAAATCTGATAAGGAGTCTGCTGGAAGATTGGCTAAACTACTGGGCCTATCTTTCTGCAAGAAGCCTTTTGCATAACTGTTACAGTAGTACTCCATGCTTTTAGTAATCTTCTCTCCCACCATTCTGCTAAACCAGAACTGGGACAAGCTGGAACACACCAGCCTATTCTGTCTTATCCTCTTACCACCAGTTTCAGCCTCTGACATGGGTAGAAGACAACCAGAGGGTAACGGGAGGCAGAGGGACTCCTTAGGCAGGAAAGAAAGTTTGGCCAAATTATGGGACGGAGTGAGAGAGAGGAGAATTCATCATGAATCCTTAGAATACAGGGATTAGCTCACTTACAGAAAGATGCCTCTTTACACATGAAAACACTTACCCTGCCATCAGACAAATGCCAAATTTTTTATGACACTGACCATCTTTCACTTACATATTTGCAACAAGATTTGGCAGTCAGTGTAGCAACAACTTGTAGTTCACACCCCTCCCATCCCACTTAAAAGAAAGGATTACCTGGAAGGGCTATGTGAGATAGTGGTTTGTTGATAATTTGAAGATGCAGGACTACCACGCATGGAATTCTGAGAAATATTAAACTGTGACATCATCATCCCTATTAAAAAAAAGAGATAGCAGCATTACTATACACACATTTCCTTTTCAATCAATGAAGTATCTAATTTCAGAACTTATTACATACAATGAGATTATGAACTTTAATGACATTATAAAATTTGTTGACATTAGGATCATCTACCCACAACTAATACCTAATTTATAAAAAAATTAGAAATTACTGAATCCATGTATGATGTCCATTTTACATCATTACATAAAAAAGTGTCCTCCGAAGTTATGCTAATTCAGCTACAATATTAACAGTAGTTTCTTCATCTCTTCCTTAGAACTTCCTAACTTAAAATCTACTAGTAAAGAGAAACATTTTAAACCAGGTCATATTCTGCACCCCAGGTTGGTGTGCACAATACTTGTTGTGCCAATAAGCAAAAGACTTTGCAGATTCACAAGTCAGAAGAACACAGAAAACTTATCTTCAGTTGTTGGAGCAAGTATAACAATCAGTCACTCTGGGTTGCGTGCTGCAAGACATTCTCATTGCTCCAGTAATATTCAGTGGTCTCTTTCTACCCAGAGACAAAAACTTTCTATTCCATCTCCATTAAGCTTAGAGGGAATGTCATCAAAGAAGGTGCTGAAATATATCAGTTGCAAAGTAAAACCAATATCCCAGCTGTGACTCCTACATCTAGTAGATAACCATACTCATGTGGTGGAAGTTTAAGTGCAGAACCAGCTGGCAAGCCACATGTATCAATGTTCTTGAAACTAACTAATTTAAGAGGCATTTGGACAATGCCCTGAATTTGACTGAACTTTCAGTCAGCCCTGAAATTGTCAGGTGGCTGGGTTAGATAATCATAGTAGGTCACTTCCAACTGAAACATTCTATTCTATTCTGACTTACATCACTATAAAGGGGTATTTAATGGAAACTTTTTTTTCCTCTCTTCAATACAGGAATAAAGAATATCCTAATAACTACATGACAAAGTGACACAGAAACACAAAAATGTAAATGAATTTGCAGTTATTTTAGTGATAGAATTTAGTATCTTACAGTTAAAAAAGTGTTGGAACTCATGAACACACAGTGTCTTGGGAAACTACAGCAAGTGATCTATAGCCTTAGGTAGAAGCTCATTAATAGTACAAGTATTTTAGACAGTTAGACAAAAGTCCTCAGTATGAAAATGCTGGAAGATTTTCATTAATCCTACAGTTGCTAACACCAATTTCAATTACTACAATAATCACACATGCAAAACTATTTTCAGAAACCTTCAGAAACCTTCCCTGTCACCCTCTTTTCTCCTCTACTTTCTCCAGCAGAGACAGTAATAATCCTGCAGGAATTAAGCCATTACTACCTCCCAGTAGGTGACAAATTCTGCATTCCATGTACTACTAATACTATAGCACACTAATACTGGGCCTGAACAGGAGTTAAAGTCCTGTGTTGTGTTAAAAAAGTTAGGTATTTTGATACCTCAATATAAGTACATTTCAGCGTCCGGAGTAACAGACAGGGACTCCTCAATTTCCACAAAATTTGTTTAAATGGATGCTGGTTGCCTCACATAGAGGCACGTGAGCATGAAATCCCAGGGACTTTTTATGCTGGAAGGAGCACCCAGCATGCCCACTGCCCCCTTCACCTCTTACTGCCACTCTCAACACAGCTAGGTACAACATTTCAGCCAAACAAGTAACATTCCTGTACAGAAAGCTGACATAATGTAACCATATCAGCATGAACTATTGTCCTCAAGTGACTTCATGATACTTGTATCCCCATTCATATGTTTAGCCCAGAAATAAGTTTTGCACCCTTAAGACTTGTTCCAAGAGCAAATGGAGGAGAGAAGAAGCACACAGTTTGTTCAGAGGAGAGAAGAAGTGCACAGTTTGTTATCAGAAACTGCACTTGCTCCCCTGCATCCTTCTCCTGGACTGCGTTTTCTGCAGCAGAGACAGACAGCTGGACAGAGCTCTCCTTTCCTTTTAGTCAGTTTGTAGCTTGGTGATGCACAGAAGTACCTGGACTGTGCCTTTTCTTTTTCTTGGAACTGTTCAAACTTACTCTAGAGTGAACATCCAGAATGGCACCAGGAGCTCACATCTGTGGCTGACCGGGGCCTAGGATGCTGCATTCCATCACGGCAGGGACTGACAAAACACTGAGTGAGCTGAGCTACAGCCCACGAAGGGAACTCTCTGAGTTTGTCATCTCTTCAGAGCAGTGAATTCATTTTTTGCACTGGTGAATGCTTTGCATGTTAAATAAACAGGTTTTTTTCCACTTTTCTCCAAAGAAGTATTTTCCCAAACCAGCTGGGTAGGAACACTGTTTGAACTGCCTTCTAAAAAACGCCTTTAGAGGTTTTCTCTCAAATGTGCCCTAAACCCGGACAAATACATTTTTTTGGCACTCAAAGCAAGGCTTGAGAAAGTGGAAAAAGCCTATACTGGCTGCATTTTAGTTGCACTTTCACTGTATCGAGATAAAGTAATCAGTAGCTATGTTGCTTGAATTCATGATGTCTCTCTGGGTGGAAGCCTTTACTTGTTTCTAGTCCCCAGGCTTTTTAAAGTTTTAATACCTTTCTAGTCCCTAGGCTTATTTTCTTATCTGGAAATGGCTCCAGTATTGTCCCTAACACATAGTTTTTACAGTAGAGGGGCATGGATTAGAACAGCTATTGCACTGGGTTTGGTGATAATGATTTATAGGGAGTTTACTAAGATACTAGAGTCTATTTAAGACAAATATGGTTTCTTCATCCTACCCTGCATTCTAGTTCCAGCAGCATGTTTTGGGAGCTCATAGGTAATTGCACCCAGTTTCTTAGAAGAAGAGCAAGGGATGAGGCTTTTCAGCCTTCCCTTTCCTTCTTCTCCTTTGAATAACTTAACTCACTTTTTCAGAATGTTCAGTTTCCCCTGAATGTTAAAGGGACCACCTTCCTAGTATTTAATCTAGTAAGCTTCCTCTATATGGTCTACAGCTCCTCTAGAATGGAGGCTGAGTTAATGAGACCCCTGACCCAGAAACAGATCCCGGTGTAGAAAATAGGAGAGAATGGGTCCAATCCTGAAGGAATTTTCTGATCCCCCAGCCTAAGAATTTTCACATTAACAAATTCAGAACCCAGACAAGGTGGGGAAATATCTGGAAGAGAACTGCCACAATGACTTGAAAGAAAAAAAGATCATTGCAATAAGCTGGGCCCTGGCCCATGCTTATCACATGCCACTAGATACTGTAGGGCAGCAGATACAGGCGAGGGGCAGGGAGATGAATCAGCAGCTACCCCAGTCACTCGGGCTACAGCCAACAGCCCAGCTACTCAGGTTGTAGCTAAACCAGACAGTGAGCCTAAGCCACTGGCAGTCACCGCAGGAAAGAAGCACACAAGCAAAACCGATCAGGCAGTGATTGATGATGATGATCTGGGAGAAGGCCCCTCAGTGCCAATTCCTGACACAAGTCAGAGTCAAAGCTACTGACACAAAATCAGAAGTCAAAGCAACTGACTCAAGATCAAAAGTCACTTATGAGTCCTTTTCCCTGAAGAACCTTCATAGCCTAAGAAAAGATTACACTTAATGACCTGATGAATCTCTAATTAGTTGGTTAGTCTATCTTTGGGATGCGGCAGGCAAGGCTACAATTCTGGATAGTACTGAAGTGAGGCATTTGAGATCCCCGTCACTTGATCCTGTCATTGACCAAGGAATGATGAGGGGGGCTAACCCTCACAGCCTCTGGGCACAAAGATATCTGCATGAGGAAAATCTCTATATGCAGCAAACCCCATGGAAGACCACAGAAGAAGGGATTCAATGCTTGAGAGAAATGGCAGTGACAAAAACGGTCTTCTCAGATGACCTAAACACTTTAAATCCAGTCTTGGTACCATGGACATCTGTGACATGCCAAAAATTTATACGCCTTAGGCTACAAAAATACGCTCCTGCTTCAGCAATAATGAAGTGGGGTAACAGGGAGGAGACTGTGCTTGATACGGCAAAGAAGCTCTGAGCACATGCAGATGCTGTACATGGCCCAACACATGCCAGAATCGCAGCTGTGAAAACATGTCTGCAGAAACTAGAAGATAAGATAGAGGAGAATCACAAGAAACCCAGAGAGGAGATTAGAGAAGAAATGAAAGAGGGCTTTCTCCAAATCTCAGCAGTACAGATCAGAAGCTCTAGTATCAAATGCAGATGTCCCTCAGATAGGGAGAGAAACTACACCCCATGAACTGAGCTGTGGTTTTTCCCATGTGATTGTGGAGAAAATATGAGGAGATAGGATGGAAAATCTACTGCTCTGGCAGGATTGATGCTTAAATGAAAAGACAGCAAGACTCAGAGAAGAAGTTCCACCAAAAAAGAAGCAGCTCCAGTAGCCTGCAGCCAAACTACCAGGTATGATGATAATGACGTGTCTAATCCCCTTAAAAACCTCCAAGACATACACTCGAGGAAAAAAGGATAACCAAGATTAGAGGGGCCTTGCCTTTAACCAGGTAGAGAGTAGAGAAAATAATATTTTTTAGACTGTGTGAATTCATTGGCCTAGCACATGAAAACCACAAAAATACGAAGCCTTGGTCAACAACAGTGCACATTAATCCCATTGAGACATGGGGGAGCAAAATCTATTTCTATTGCTGGTGTGACAGGGGCGTCACAAGACTTGACTTTAGTAGAAGCTAATAAAAGCCTGACTGGAAATGAGTGTAAGAAACACACTACTGTGACTAGCCCAAAAGCCCCATGCATTTTACACAAAGATTTCCTCCAAAGTGAGTATTTAAAAAACCCAAAGGGACTCAGGTGGATGTTTAAGATAGCAGCTGTTAAGACTGAGAGCGTCAAACAACTGAACACCTTGCCTGGACTATCAGAAAACCCAGCTGCAATAAGACTTCTGAAGGGAGAAGAGCAATGAGTACCAATTTCCACTTTGACAGTGCACTGCTGGCAGTACAAAACAACTGTGTGATTCCTATCCATAACATAATCTGTAAGCTAAAGAGCTGAAGAGTGATCAGCAAAAACCCACTCACCTTTCAACAGCTCATTTAACCTATATGCAAACCTGAAGGAGAATGGAGACTGACTGTGAACTATCATGCCTTAAACTAAGTGACTCCACTATTGAGTACTATATGCCAGACACATTAGAGCTCCAGTACCAGCTGGAGTCCAAGGCTGTGAAATGGTATGCCACTATTTTCTCCATTCCTTTAACAACAGAATGCAGGCCTCGGTTTATCTTCACATAAAAGGGAATGCAGTACACCTAGAACCGACTGCCCCCGGGGTGAAAGCACAGTCCTACCATCTGCCATGGACTGATCAAAGCTACATTAGAAAAGGGTAAAGCTCCAGAACATCTGCAATACATTGATGACATCACTGTGTAGGAGAGCACAGCAGCAGAAATGTTTGAAAAAGGAGAAAAAAATCATTCAAATTCTTCTAAAAGCCAGTTTCACTGTCAAAAAAAAGCAAAGTTAAGGGATCTGCTCAAAATATCCAGTTCCTGAGAGTAAAGTAGCAAGATAGACTGTGTCAAGTTCCCACTGATGTCATCAACAAGATCACAGCAATGTCTTCACCAACACAAAAGAAATACAAGCTTTCTTAAGTGCCCTAAGTTTTTAGAGAAGGCATATTCCTAAACACAACCAGATTGTAAGCCCTCTCTACCTGGTCACCTGCAAGAAGAACTTAGGGCTTTCCAGTGGAGCCCTAAACAACAACAAGCCTTCACCCAGATCAAGCAGAAAATCATTAATGCAATAGCCCTTAGCCCAGTCAAGACAAGACCAGATATAAAGAATGTGCTCTACTCTACAGCTGGTCTACCCTAGAGCTTTTAGCAGAAAGTGCCTAGTAAGACTGAAAGTCAACAACTAAGATTTTAAAGTCGAAGCCACAGAGGGTCTAAAGCCAACTACACTTCATCAAAGCAAAAACTTTCAGCGGCCTACGGCAGAGTCCAAACCGCCTCAAAAGTAATCGGCACTAAAGCACAACTCCTGGGGCCCCGACTACCAGGGCTAAGGTAGATGTTCAAAACAGAAGTTACCTCTATCCACCATGCTACCAAAGCCATATAGAACAAGTATAGTGGTCTAATCATACAGCACACCAATATTAGAAACCTAAATCACCCTGGGATTTTAGAGATCATTACAAATTGGCCTAAAGTTGAAAACTTTAGTCTCACTAATGAAGAGAAACAAGAAATGACACAGGCTAAAGTAGCTCCACCATACAACCAACTACCAGCAGAAGAAACACGTTATGCTGTTTTTACTAAAAGTTCCTGTTGCATTGTAGGGATGAAATGAAATTAAAAAGCAGCTGTATAGAACCCAACACAACAAGTCACAAAATCTACTAAAGGAAAAGGTAGATCAAGCCAACTCATTAAACTAAAAGCCATTCAACTAGCCCTAGACACTGCTAAAAGAGAGAAATAGCCAAAGCTCTACCTCTACACTTAATTCATAGAAGTAGCCAATACTCAGTGAGGATAGTTAGAAAAAAAAGCCAATTAACAGCGCAAAAGAAAACCAATTTAGGCTACTAAAGAGTAAAAAGACATTACTACCAAAATAGAGAAACTACCTATAAAAGCCTGCCATGTAAATGCCCATATCCCCAAGAGTAAAGCTAATGAGGAGCACCAAAACAATCAACAGGTAAATCAGGCTGCAAAAATAAAAGTGTCAAAAACAGACTTAAATTCGCAACACAAGAGAGAGCTGTTCCTAGCTAACTAGGCTAATGATGCCTCAAGTCACCAAGGTAAAGGTGCCTCTTATAAGTAGGCCCAAGACCAAGGAGTAAATTTAACCATAAACAGTATTTCTCACGTTTTTCATGACTATAAGACGTGCACTGTGATCAAACAAACCAAGCAGCTAAAACCCCTATAATATGGAAGGCAGTAGTCCAAATAGAAGCACGGGTAGGCCTGGCAAATTAACTACATCACACTGCCCCAGACACGCCAAGGTAAGCCCTATGTGATCACAATAATAAAAGCCACCACAGGATGGCTGGACACCTACCGTATGTCTCATGCTACAGCCTGTAACACCATTCTAAGCCTTAAGAAACAAATCTTTTAAAGGCATAGTACCCCTAAAAAAATTAAATCAGACAACAGGACTCCTTTCAAAAACAGCCTTATCAACACCTAGACTAAAAAACATGGCATTAAGTGAGTATATCATATCCCCTACCACGCACCAGCTACAAGCAAAATAAAAAAGTACAATAGACTGTCAAAAACCACCTCAAAAACACTGAGTAAAAGATCTTCCAAAAATTAAAAGCAACATCTAGCAAAGGCCACCTAATTAGTTAATACCTCAAGTTCCACCAAACAAGCAGGCCCTGCCCAATCTGAGCCCCTGCATATAGTAGACAGAAACAAAGTCCCAGTGATGCATGTCAGAGGTTTGTTAGAAAAGACAATAAAGATCAGTTCTGCCTCAAGTACAAACAAATGCAGTCATAGAGTTATCTTTGCTCAAAAACCAAGTTACACATAATGGATAATTCAGAAAGATGAAACAACACAATGTGTACCTCAGGGAGATCTGATTATTAAGTAAGAACCATATGCAAATATCACTGTTTACTAAATATTACTGCCATTGTCTAGATATAGCTACATACTATATGTATATATGTATTGTATAATGTATGTGATTATAAAGTTAGAATATATGCTAGTTTTAGTACTAAGCTAACAATATAGAGATAAGGAATAGAATGTCCTATGGTGACTTTATGGTGCTTGTATCCCCATTCATGTGTTTAGCCCAGAAATAAGTTTTGCACCTTTAAGACTGACTCTGAGAGCAAAAGAGGAGAGAAAAGAAGCACAGTTTGTTATCAGAAACTGCACTTGCTCCCCTGCATCCCTCTCTCCTAGACTATGTTATCTGCAACACAAACAGACAGCAGGACAGAGCTCTCCTTTGCTTTTAGTCAGTTTTTATCTAGCTAAGGTATAAAAGTTGCCTAGACTATGTTTTTCTTTTTCTTAGAACTGTTCAAACCTACTGTAGACTAAAAACCCAAAAATCCCACCGGGGCCTAAGACACTGGATCCACTGCCGGAAAGACTAATAGAAAACAAAGCAAGCCAAGCTACAGTCCACTAAGGGAACTTTCTGAGTTTGTCATTTCTTCAAAGCAGCAAGAAATTTTATTGTTTAATATTGTTCATTCTTTATGTTAGTGAATACTTTGCCTGTCAAATAAACAGGTTTTTTCCACTCTTCTGCAAAGAAATCTTTTCCCAAACCAGTTAGAAGAGGGGCTGCTTAAATCTGCTTTCTAAAGGAACCCCTTAGAGGTTTTCTCCCCAGTTTGCCCTAAACCAAGACAACTATACAGACAAAGTTTCAATTTTGTGGTTAAAGTACAGAGTGCTCTTTTTAAGGACTTAAAAAATATATCTATTTGTTTTCTCCTCCCTAATTTAAAACATGCTTTGAATCACAAATGTGGTAGTTTCTGGGTTAAACGAATGACAGAAAACATATAATTAATTTTCTAATGCAATTCAAAAAAAAAACCCTAATTAACTTAAATCTATGATGGAAAGCTCTCACTCCTCTATCTCTCTTATAGATGGCAGGGGCAAGACATGGAAGGCCCAGTCCAGGTAATTTAACAGAAAAAAAGAAAGAAAAAAACCCAAAACTAAACTAAACACTCCCCAACAACAAAAAAACAGGTTTTCCAAAGCTTCCAGACAGGTACCTATATATGTGATAATGATGTAATGAAAAAGAAGTAAAAGCAAGCCCCAAACACTGGGTCTGTAATGGATTTGAAATTAGTCTGTGGCCATTAGCACTACAGTATGTTTTACTTTTTACATTGTTGTCATATTACTACATAGCACAGAAAACACCATCCTTGCAGAAACATTACTAGAATGAGATTCCCTACATATGACTCCCAGTCTTAGAACAATTTTTCTTCTTCTAAAAAAGTGATATGCATAAATCCATTTTAGCATTCCTACCAAATGGAAAAGAATGCACTTCATAAAAACATAACTCAAGTTACAAGTTATGTAAAAAATCTTGTACAACTAAACTGTACTACAGCAGCATACATGCTTTAACTAGGATGGCTCAACAACAGGTGATTTTTCAGTTAGATACATATTCTTATTAATAAGTGTATGTGTTAAATTTTTTCCTTTTACACGCAGAAGTGCACTTGAGTTCTTGCATAAATGTAAAAACATTATTGAAGTAACTGACATTTATGGAAAGATGCATAAGGTTTTAGTCTCCCAAAACGCATAAATAGCTTGGAGCTGTAGGGCACCACAAGTTACTAAGATGAAGAATGGCACGGAGGAACTATTAAGGATGCCTCAGTCAACCTTATTCCTTACTCCAGAATGGTTAAGAACTCTCACTGCAGTGATACACTAGAATCATATAGATTTTCAGTAAGATCAACACATATGTTTTCAACTTCAAATATTTACCAAGACAAACATATGAACATATGAAAGCATAAAAAATTCAAAATAACATTGTTTCAAAATAAAATCCAATTACTTATTCTAGAGATTACACTTTGAGGTGAAATGAAACATTTTTTAGAATAATACCTGGTAGCTTTTATTTTCCATCTTTTTACTATACAATTGCTCTTAAAAGATGTTAAGGTACATAGCTTTAAATCACTATCAAACACAAGGCAAGGCATAAATACGACCACTGTGCTCCATATATATTTGTGGTTAGTATCAGTCCTCTAGATTTACAGAACAACACAAAATTAATCAATAGATAATCAAAAATCCTTACCGCTTTGTACCCCGTATCTGTTTTGCATGCTTTTCTCCCTGAAAACATTAGGATTCCTTGCCAGAATAGCCTGCAGCAAGACTGGTATATCTCCTTCTGGATCATCACTGCCAAGGTTATCTTTCAACTCTCTGGAATTGTGGAAGTAAGCAAATAAAGAGGCAAATGCATTTTCAAATTATAAGAAACTATGAGTCAAGTAAAAAAAAACAAAAACCAAAAAAACCAAAAAAAAAACCAAAACCAAAATGAAAGAAGACAATTTACTGTTAAAATATATGAAAAATCAAGTCTGCAAAGCACTGCTTCCTGCCTCTAGTTTTTTTCACCCTCTTCCTTAAGGAATGGCAGAAGAAATATTTCTGCAAGTCCTCCCAATTATTTTCTGTTACTAAGCTCTTACATATATGTGGCTGTCAGTTTAAGATTCTCATACGAAGTATCTTAGGCACATTTTTATATTGTGGTCATCTCTACAAAAGAGCACTTTGGCATAACACCAAGAACATATTACTGTAGGAGTGAAAATAACATATGTATCAATGTATAACATTCAGGTAACTGTAATATTCAGGTTTCAACCCAATGCTCTGAAAACCTTTTTACTTTGAAAAGGGGAAATTGGCATATCTTTGAGATCACAGGATTCCCTGTGAACCATAAAGAAATGTAATGGATTTTCTATAAATGCATCTGTGCACTCACTTCTTGTATGCTTTGAGGACTTTTAAAAGCCACTTCCATTTGAACAAAACAGTTAAGGAAATGACAGTGTTGTCAACATAAAACAATTCAAGGGACACCAGGGAGAAATAAAAAAAATAACAAAAAGAGAACACATTAGCATACTTAATGGCTCAGTTGCTAAACTACTTAAGTTCAATACCTAATCAGAACTGACACCTAATCAGGTGTCAAAATTCTTCTTGGGTATGCAATTTGTCTGTGTGCATTAGTGACTGATACTGAACGCAAATTAGTATTGCCCGATCAACACCATAAAGTCTGCACTCTAACCTACCAAGAAGGGAATAAGCATTAGATCTGTAAAATAACTCCACAGTTAGGTGTAAGGGCTGATGGACAATTATTAACATTGTCTGAATGAAACACATGACTCTTATATTGCGGCCACTTACTAAGCAAGCCTAAGGAAAACCTGCACATTCTAATTTTCATATTCTCACAAACATCCTTCTCAATCCAGTAAATTTTCATTTCAAGGAGTAAGGATGGCGATCTGATGTAGAAGTTCAAAATACATACATGTGATCTGTTGACACCTGATTGAGACTGTGGACGAGCTGTGAAACCAGATTTTCATCCCTGCAAGCCAGAAGGCAGTTCACCTCTTCAGCTATCCGTCCATTGAAAAGCAGGCTTTTTGTTGTGGTAGCAGGTAAAGGTGATGGAAGAGGCAGCTGGTTCAAAACTGTTTTTAGAAGAGAGGAAATACTTTATAATCATTTCATGAGACACAAACACACAAATGTGGACACCCCCTTACTCTCTTACGAGATTAAGAAAGAAAACCCGACAACTAGATTTAAAACACAGCGAACACTTCTGAATTTTTTTAATTCCTAAATTCACACAAAGAAACACACATCCCCACTCACATACCCATAACTGGACTATCTAAACACACCAGAATATTAAGCTCTTTATTACATTATGGCACCCTTCTCCTGGAGCCAAAAGCATTGATAAAAAAAAAGGAAATGCAAAATTTTTGTAGTTACATGAAGTACTGTAAGGGCATTGAGGATTTCAGTTTTCTACTCTGATCTCAATATTTAATTAGTGTTACCACTTTATTATAAAGTCTTTAAAGAAAAACCAAAAAAACCCCAACTAATCAGAAAAACCAAACAACCCAACAACCAATTAAACACACTAATTAAATTCACAGTTTATTCTTCTCTTCTTGTATTTATTCTTATGTAAACCATCTTCTCAAGACAGCCCTAGTATTGTTGGTTGTTGTGCTCATTGAAATATCAATTCAGTCAGAAAAACTTACTCAGAAATCTCATGAAAAGATTTAGTGAAAACACTATTTCAATCAGATTATAAGCAACATTTCAATTTCTTAGAGCATTTTTAGATCTTAAGACATAACAAGGAAGTGCACATATAAGAAGGTTTGACCCAGATGACTGTAGAATTACACAGAGCAGAGGAGGTTAAGCCAGGAGCGGCCAAAAGGCTAGATAAAGAGTAAGGCCACCTCAGCTGGTTCAGGAAAACAAGCTGACTCTTGGCTTGGTAAGAGTCAGCTTGGCTGACTCTGAACTTACTCTCAGCTGGTAATTGCAAGTTATCAGGCTGATCACATCCCTGAGATCAAGGTTTTAACCGAACCATTACAAACAATTTCAGAAAAAAACCCCAATCAAAGTGAAACATATTTTTTGATTCTTTTGTATTTTGAAATTGAAAAAGTGGGGTGATTCCAGCATTTTTACCCCTTACAATGTATATAATTGCTGTACTTAGGAATAAATTACAATTCAAATAAAAGTTTGTAATATATTAATATCAATAGCTTTCACTACTTGCAGCAGATTACCTTGAATGTGCCTGAAACTTCGAAAAATTAGCAAAATCAGCAAAACATATTGATTATGCTTTAGCATCAATTTAGCTAGCCTACTCTACTGCCTTCAGGATGATCATATCATCCATGTTTTCAGGGCAACTGGCCTTGTCCATTAGAGTTCCGTGATTAAAGGAACTCTTGCACCAGAATTTGATCAGTGATTTCCACCAGTCAAGCAACCTTACCTGCAAACACTTAATTCTGGAAAACTCTCCATAGCCAGAAACCTACTATTTGCATCCTGATGGTCTGATATTAGATGGACATGGTCATACACAGATACACACTTAAATACATAACCTGCATCTTTCACTTCAATACTCCACAATATACCAGAAGTACATGAAGTGGGTTTTTCCTCCAAAACATCTTTCTTTTTTACTGTGAGCAATTAAATTCAATTGCTG
Source organism: Melospiza melodia melodia (assembly GCF_035770615.1). Taxonomy (NCBI): domain Eukaryota; kingdom Metazoa; phylum Chordata; class Aves; order Passeriformes; family Passerellidae; genus Melospiza; species Melospiza melodia. The sequence goes on along the minus strand of NC_086226.1, from coordinate 11,830,435 downwards.
GATATATACTTCCAGTGTTTCTTGGAAAGCCTCCAATTTTCAACAGTGTAACAACAGAAGTGCTTAGAAGAAGCACCTAAGGTCACGGAGTCCAATTATCCTCAAACAGACAACTGAGCTACAAAATCTTTCTTACACTACATAAATAAGATGCCTCTCTGTCCCAGCTGCTCTTACTGCAATGGTTGCTCCAGGTCCTCACTATAGATTAATAAATCTCCTCTTAGTTTTCACTAGAAATTATTTTTTGGTCACATTATAATGATTTGGTTTTGTGTCAATATCAGCTTGTAAGGTAAATAGTTATTTTTTTTTCCTTGCATATTTTCTTCCTGATGTACTTAAAGTCAGCATACACACTTCACATGCTCCCTTTGCTGGCTGAACAGCAAAGAAAAAAGACTCAAGTTCAGCTGCTTATTTTTATTCTAGCAGTCATTTTGTGCCTCTACTAACTAGTTCAAAATTAATGAACTAGTTTCAAGGTATATTCAGTATATTCTCTCTTGACTAATTGCACATCAGTCTAATCCCGTGTCTCTGTCTTTTTAGTGAAGATGATGGGATGCATGTTTTAGAAGCACTTTATCATTAATATATTTTTCTTTATTTGTATGGTACCCAGATATGTTACTAAATGATGCAGCAAACAAATAATGAATTCCTATATTTTGTTTCAGGTTTCCCTTAAGGGTTTTTTTTAACCTGCATTTCACTTTATGCCTAAATACGCATGGTTTTATTGGATAGACTTTTACAATTAAAGCAATAACAAGGCTAACATATTTAATGATAAGTCTGATTTTAAACAGATTTAACTGTAAGAACTTTAAAAATAAAACTATTTTAGAATTTTGAAAATGCAGATATTCACCAAAGAGGTAGAAAAAAACATAGTAAAGATGAGAAAAAGAAGAGTACTTACGGTCCGTAAGACTAGCAATCCCTGCAAGAGTAGTGATGGGAACATGAGGCATATCCCCATTCATCCTGAAGTTCTGGGAGAGTAGTGCCTACACAGATATTTCAGTTCAGGTGCCAGCTATCATTACTTCCCATCTCCCAAGCACTAAACACAAAACAAAAAGAACAAAACCAAATAAAATCTCTCAGTTTACTTTTTAAAAATTTTACATTCATTAACATAAATGAAACAGACCATACTACCTTTAGCTGCCTACTAAGTAAATTTTTTCAAGAGTGGGTGGAACAGTGTAGATTCTAAGTAACAAGTGGCATTAGCAAATTAAAGGGCAAGCTTCCTTCTGGTCTCAGAAGCAACCTCTTCATCAAAAAAAAAGATGCAAGATAAGGCAACAACAACAAAAAAATCCTTCAAGTTATTCAACACGGACTGAAAAATTGGTAACAAAACTTCTAACTGTTCATGCTGGAGTGTAATCACACTTGATGCATAGCCAGTTAAAGTAATTAGCTGTTACATTCACTTCCCAGTATCGCAGAAGAAGGCAATAGTTTCATAAAGAGACTAGTGAAACTAAAAGTAGTAATTTACAGATTCAAAAATAAAGAAGCAAACATATTGACAAATACAAAATCTAAGTACATTATAGAAGTAGTAGCTATTTCAAAATTGATTTGACAATATCTCTTCAATACATAACTCTGTCTGGTCAAACTACTACCAGAAATTCTAATTACTCCTCTTGGGGAAAAAACAAAGTTTTGCGACCACTGAATTAGCTCATATCTTTCCTGTAAAACAGCACATTTGATATTCAACAACAGAAAAAGCAATTAGTTCACTTGGATTTCACTAATTATAAAGATCCCAAACATAAGGAAGTCCACAATGCTAAAAGAAACCCAAAAACTGCAGTTCCAAACCATCAAACATCACACACTATAATCCCCTAGTATATTGTGAAATTGGCATGATTTTTCTGAAAACATTAAAGGAATTTGATATGTGGTTACCTGTTGCAGACAGGCATTTGTGTTGACAGGCTGTTGACAGTAAAAGAATCCTTACATAAGCATTTCTCTTTTCTACTGAAATGCTGAAATCACGATTTACTTACTTTAAGCCTACATTTTTGAGAATTACATATAAAATACATACAAACCACTAGGTCCTTATAGGTTTTGATAATTGTATATAAAATACATACAAATCAAGTGATCCTTATAATTTCCTTACTAATGTTTCTTAGTAACATTATTTCTTATGCCACACCAACATGGCAACATATGGCAATATATAAAGCACCACTGCTTATGACTACATACAGACTCCAAGACAAGGAAAAGAAATGCTACAAGGCTTTTTGTGCTCAAAGTTTTCATCAGCCAAATTTTCAAATTTTTCAAATTTTCCCTAACTGCGTGTTCTTTGAAAAACTGAGGTTAAACAGAACTGAGAGTGAATGACTTCCTTTGCCACAGCTGCCACAGTCTCATTCCGACCTAAATTACTTTTTTAAAATTAAAAATATAGTACATTGCCAATACAGAAATATAGTCAGTAAGGAAAATGCTACAGACAGATACTCTGTGTGGATTGCTGTGCTTGGAGTTTTTTTTAAACCAGGAGAAAACTTCCATCAGAACAGTTTCAAATACTACTCAATACCCAAATGAATACAAATATATGCAGAATTTCAGTGGTTGCCTAGTTCCACAAATAAGCAATTCTTAAAAAGAAATTTTAAGAATCAAAGAAAATATGCTAAAAGAGTCTCATAATGAGTCTGCAGCAAAAAACCCACAGGAGATAACACTTCTAAAATCCAAGTTTTCACTGAAAGCCTAGAAACTAAAGAACACCTTTCACATATAAATTGTATTTACTATAAAAATATCAAGTCTGATGACTTCTCTCAACTGAAAATGCATCCAAGGAAAGGCCACGTCACTAGCCAGTATTATTGGAAATTTTTATGTAGCACAGAAGCAATAAAATATAAGAAAAAAAATGTCTATTCACTTTCACTTCCTCATCATATGAGGAAGCTCTTAACACAGAAAACTCCTAATTCAAGTTCATTCCTAATTCAAGTATTACTGCCGCAATAAAGAAAATTATAGAGATGTTATACAGGAATAATACCTCCAAAATCACACACTTAAAATTAAAAACCTTCTCCACAGATATATGGTAAGAACCTGAACCTGGCAACGTCCAGACCTCAGAGTGGAGCAAGTGCAGTGAGCAGGGGAAAAGTAAACTTTCTTTGTAAGAGAAGAGTAAAAGGGGTTGGTTTGTTTAACTAACAAAACAAAGGTCAGGAGGGGATGTGGTTGCTCTCTCTAAGGCAGTCAAAGAAGGCTACAAAGGAAGAAAGCCACAGAGCAATACTAACACAACAATAAATGGGCCCATAAATGCAAGCAAGAAGAAAACCAGAACAGAGTTTTTCACCATCAGAGCTGCCAATTTCTCCAATAGCCTTACATTAGTAGAGATAACCAACACCACTACTCCAAAGACTGATTGTACAGATGTTACAGAAGGGACAGGATGTGGTTGCCTGCACCAGCTGGGGGCTAAGCATGGCAATTCAAGAACTCCTCCTCTGACATTATGAAGTTTCTGTAAGCATGATGAAATGAATAAACAGATGAGAGTAAACAAGAGAGAAAGAGAGACTGATGGGATTAAGTGATGGGATTAGTTTACAAAACAAACACAATATGAAGAAACCACATAGTCATATCTGGATCCAAATACTAAATCCGCCATGTTGAGGGCAAAATTGCATCTGTTATAAAACTAGCAAACAAGGTGGGATTCAAATCCAGAAGCAGAGACCAAGATCCAGTGAAACTACACCTCAAATTTGATGCTACTGAGAACATAAGAAAACCCACTCATTTTAAGATTTTAAAATCCCAAGCAGTTAGAGGAATAAAGATCGACAGCTCAAGACAATTGTTCCATATAAAACATCAGTACAGCATGTAACAATAGCTTGACTGTTAGACAAGTTTTGTTGGGGTTTTTCTCCCCTACCTCCATTGCCCAAATATAAAAAGAGTTAAAAGTACTATTGTAGCAGCTTACTATTAGTCAAGAAGAACAATCATTTTCAATATCTAAAAAATTGCCAGGATTGTTCAGTAGTTGTTAAAAACAGTGCAACATTTTTATCCCTTAACTGAAAAAATGAAATATTAGCTGAATTAAGAAAATCAAAGATCTGCAGCAGAAGGCTTTTAACCAATGTATTAGAATGTAGTGTAGCAGTTCAGAAAAAGTACAAGAAATCCAGTCTATATAAATGTATGAGGTCTTGTATATTTAGTATATAGGTATTTATGCTCTTGTTTCTTTATAAGAAAGAATGGATACCACAGAAGACATTTTTGGGAGGAAGGAATTGCAGTGAACAAAGGAAGCAACACAAAGAATACCTCAGTGAAAGGAAAACCGTGAAATGGCAGCATATCTAAAGAATAACGCAGGAAAAGGTTATCATCATAATAGGCACTAATATAGAAAAGCCAAGCCCACTTAGCAAGGAAAGTAGTATAAAAAAAGTTTAGGCTGTGGTTAATATGTACAAATTTAAAGTGTTACTTTTGCAAGTTATCCTTTTCCCTTTTTTAAATTTTTTTTTTAATTATCTATATTACCCTTTACTGCAAAGGCAAAATTAAGGGAGGAAGAGAGGATGAAAGTAAGCTGGGAACAATTTAAGTACAGACGCTGATATCCAGCAAAGAGAAACTACAAGCATAAAAGGAAAAAAAAAAAAACCAACAACCCAAGCAAACAAAAAAAATTACTCTGTAAAAACAAAATAAGAAATAGAAACAAACTGCAGCTGTATTTTTTCAGATATTGTAGCATTTAACTATCAATTAAATGATGAGAGGACTCTGACCACTGGTTATCATATAATGGTACAAGCTCTGCATTTATGAAACATTCCTCTTGGTTGAGAAACTGTCGTGTCTCTAACAAAAACACCAGGTTTTCCGCAGATTTGCTGTGTGCATGCATGAGAAGAGTAAAAAACAAAACAAAAGGAAAAATCTGTTTACGCAGTAATACAAAAAGGCTGAGCAGCAAAACACAGATAAGTAACCAATCTCAGTACTGGGCAGTTTCCTATGCACATTTAAATGTTTCATTTCTCATTCTCCAGGGTATTCTTTAACTTATTATATTTTCAGATTTAAAACAATGTATTATATGTAAGTGACCTGATATTTTCCAAGAAGTAAAAAGGTAGACTAAAATTAAATTTTAAAGAAAAGCTATGATATTAGATATCTATACTTTTCTTTTTAAAATGCATCCTATGAAGTAAAGTACTGCAAACAGTCTTGTTTTATTTTGCTTAGATTATGAAACCTTTATTTAGCATTAAAGTACTTTAAAAAGCAGTTTCAGTTTCCTATATGTTGAATAACATCATATAGATTTAACCACAGCATCATGATCTTGACTTTTCCTCATCTGCATAAGAAAACTAAACTAGTATAACTATGTATTAGCTAATTCATAATTTAGATGAAGAATGGACATTTTCTTTTAAATCAGCAAACCTGAATCACAAATTTATGAATCATTGTCTCTCAGTTTTAAACTTCTACATTTTGCAATAAGCTACTTTTCTTGTTTGTTATTACACAAATCTCTGCTATCAGTCCATAAACTATCCTTTAAAAATGCTTGAAGAATGAGAATCACAAGGAGAATAAATTAATATCCTTTAGTTCTCATTCAGGTAAGATACTGCGACTGAGGTACATCAGACAGATTTATCCACAAGAGGGCAGATTTCTGGTTTCTATTCCAGAGAATAGAAACAGTTTATACAGCGACACTAAGTTTCCAGAACTAAATGCTTTCAAAAATACCTCAAACATACTAAAGAAGGAGATGACAAAACATAATCTAATACTTAAGTATCTGGGGAGGGGCAAGCATACACATTTACAATATAAAGCATTTAAAGCTGATTCAATCTCAAAAAAAGTCAGCATTGGAAATGAACAGAGAACATTTATTAATCAGCTGCCCGATGCAGCTCTCTAAGGTTAAAAGAGTAACACAAGAAAACATGAAGCTACTGTATATTTATTTAAGTTGACAGCCAAAGAAGTGGTTGTAGCATGTGAGTGGAGGTAAAGGAAAAGGGAGGGTGCAAGCAGGGAAGAGTGTGTATGTGTGTGTGTACTAGTGAAATATGCATGTTTCATTCATAAAGTGATCCGACAGCAGAAACAGTGATGCTGACAAAACAAGTGAAAAATGAAGAAGTTTGAGATAAGGATTACCTAGTACAACTTCTAAACCAGTATTAGCATAATGTGTTTTCCTATAATAGGTGCTCATATCAACACAAACTACAATCACGGTAAGAAAAAAACCCTTAGTGAAAAGTACTATACTATACAACTGTAAGTTGCTTACCAGTATAAAGCAATCTTTAGGGGAAAAAAAATTAAAGCAGCCAGCTTTTTAATCTGTAATTACTACCCAATTCCTTTGGGCTCTGCTGCTCTGATTTGATAAACAATGACACTGATGTCTCTCCTGCCCATGCGATACGAGTGGCAGTGACACCACAATACACAGGAAGAGCAATCCCAGCACAAGCAGTGAAAGCACAGACACAATAAGACTGGTCTGTGGATTCAGCCAAAGACACCCCCTAACGCAGGAGCACATGTATTTCTATCAGGATAAGCATCAGTCGTGCTCTGCAACTGTAAAAAGTCTTTCTGGGGAAAGAAATAAAGGGAGTTGACACAATTGGACCATGCCCAAATTCAGACCAGGCCATTTGTAGAGAAAGGATGCCTATAAGTAATTTGCAGCTTCCCAGATCTGTGGGACAGTGGGACTGAACACAGCCATGGCAAGTTTGCTGACACTGAGCTGTGTGATGCAGTGCCATGCTGGAGGGAAGGGGTCATCCACAAGGACCTGGACAGGCTTCACAAGTGGGACCATGCAAACCTTGTGAAGTGGAGCAGTCATGATACTAACCATCACTGAGAAACAAACATGAATGGAAAACATCAACCTACTTCAGAAGCTCATACACTTATTTCTCATCTGCAGTACGTTTTCCACATGCAATTTTTACTCCAATGAAGAAAGCAAAGCTCTTTTGAGTAAGCATAGCCCTTGTGCTTGCTCAGGCACATATAAGTGGCTGATATTAGATATAGTTCACTTTATTGGAAGAAAATAGCTAAGGGATGTATAGAAGAGCAAAAGCAAATCAAAGAGTTCATTTAAATGGAGAACACTTTAGGTTGCAATACCCATCTTCATTCATAAAATAGTTGAGACAGGTATTAGGGAGGATGTAGCAGATTGATTTTTTCCAACTTTCTGGAATGTCTCATATTAGCTGTTAGTAGTGCTGCCCTTTCCTAAACACTGACATTTACTTGTATTTTCAAGATTTTTTTCATCTCTTATTCGGCTGGAACTTAACCAGACAAAAAGCCTAGTGATTAAACACTGAACCAAAACCTACTTAATACAGTAGTCTCTTCCAATTTTTAATTTTGCATTTCTGCCCTTGAACTCTCTCAGATGCTATGTAACCTTTACAAAACAAAACTGGTATGAAATTAATCTCTTGAGGCAGCAGCTGATTTTACACAAGTCTTCATGACAAACAATTTTTGCCTCTTTTATGACTTTGAAAATAAATTAAAATCCCTCCAAAGTTATTCCATATACACTAAGAAAACAGATTCACCAGTATATCATTTCTTTAGTAATCCACAATACACAGAAACATAACATTCTATATAAACAGATTTAGGGAGCTGCACTTCAAAAACACATCAGTGCCTCTTCATACTACAATTAATATTGATCAGTGAAACGTTGTTTGCCCTAATATTCATCTTGTAGCCTGTTTTTAAACTTTAACCTCTCCCACATACAAGAGAGATGCTATACAGCACTGCAGGGAGTTAAGATGCTTCTCTTCTGAATTGCTGTATTACTTCCCCTTGTGCTCTAAACACAATGAAGCAGTTCCTCCATGCAAAGACTCTCAACTAGCCCTCTGTAACACATCCAGTTTCCCTCTCTCATATCAAATCCACTCCCACACGTCTCAGCTGCTGGATGAAGAGAGCACATGCTACAGCCTCTTTCTCAATGGGAACACAAGAATCTCCTCTATTCAACAACCAATTTTCACAAACTAAACTGTCTTGAGGCTTCCAGCCATTCTAAAGATAACTGAAATTTTCTGATGCTGATGCTTTCCAAAATTATTAGGCTGAGGAACTTACAGATAAAGAGATGACTAATGATCAATAGGTAGAAAACTATTAAATTAAGTGGTGATTTTAGTGACTGTGTGCAGAAACACAGCAAGCTTTGGCTATATTGTCCTACTGTACACATTTGCACAATTATGGCAATGTAATTATTTTTGTCATTTTATAGCATTCCCTACTGAAAATTTGTTGTGTTTAGTTCATATTCATGAGGCATTATATATTGTTTATGCAGCATACAGAGTATATAGAAAGTATGCTAACATTTAAGAGACAAAACCCCCTAAATAATCAATGGAATTAAACAGTTTAATTAAGATTACTAATCTTGCAAAACATATTGCTTCAGAAGGTTGAACACAAGAGCAAAGGTAACTTGCAAAAAAGCCCAACTGCAGTGTTAGTGTCTAATAAATACAGTAACTGCATAGGGGCTTCAAGAGATTAAATTTTTCATATGTTTGATAGCTGATTTTAGTTAATGTTTGTGTTCCAAAATTGAGAATTACATAAGCCTTTTGAACATACACCATCCAACTTAGCAATGCTAAAACTGTAAAGCTCGATGACTTTGTAACTACAATTAGTGTCACGATTCCCTGATGTTTTCCTTTATGGCATTTAAAAAACTATCTTCCTACCCTATTTAGCTCAATCCCTATTAACATTATAGACATTAACATTATAAAGAAGTTACAAATAAGCCTGTTAAACTGTATCACTAGTCAGCCAAGATAGTTCTTTTTCCCAATTCCACATACACTCAGGTCAGCTAAACTTCTGAAGCACAGTGAGCTCAAAAACAGCACAGAAAACACATGAAGAATAGCTGGGAGAAAAAAAATCAAACACATTTAAAAGGTTATTAATAAACCCTGAAGCATAGTGCATGCAAGATCTAGATGTATTGTGTTGGAATAACTGCTAATGAGCTTAAGCTCAAATGAAGACCAGCTAACCATAAGCAATTTGGGCTAGACAGTAACAATCTGGCATCTCTCAACAGTGAGGAAAAATATTATTTTGGTGTTTGGTTTCGGTGTTTGGTCCTTGTAGATCTGGGGATGGGTTCAGAGTGCTACCTATGAAAGTGCCCTATGTAATCCTGAACTTCTGTTGCTGCTGCTAGTTCTCCTACAGCTGCAGCAAAAACACAACAGAAGTTTGTTAAACTCACCAGCTGTACTGAAAGGAGGGATATATTTAAAAAAAAAATTCCTCTGAAATGGTGTCTCTTTGACCTTGCTGACCATCTTCCACATCCTACCTTGACAGCCTGCAGATACTACAAATCGAAACAAAACCTACACAGGAAATGCACCAAGGACTTAGCAAAGCTGCTCACAGGCTAACGCAAGCTCATGCCTCCACCAAGGTTAAGCTCTGCAACTTCCAAAGTTTTCAAACTTCTGCCAGGGCACAAACAAACATTCAATCAAGAACAATTAGATGAAATTATGTTGGCTATGGACAAAAAAACTTGGGGATTTTCAATGTGTGGCCTGTCCATTTTAAACATTCTCAGTTCATCTTCACTGGGTACTGCAGCAATACAAAGAAACACGGAACAGCTGTCAACAGTGAAAACACACTTCTAGAAATCATAATTTAGAGCAAAACAAAAGGTAATTATTTATGTAGATAGGAATGCCATGACCCAGTTAGTATAAAACAAATTCAGTGAAGCACACTACTCTGAAGAAAATCTCCATTTAATAGAAATTCTCTAAAACATGCATCTGATTTTTTTTCTTTAACAAACTTAACTAACTGAATCCAGTTTGGAAATTTTCTTCATACCTGAGTAGAGCTCACTCAATACAACTTTATTTTACAGTAAAATAAAAACAACTGAATTTAAGCTACTAATTCTAAAAGAGAATATAAAGTCAAATGTTTAATGTAGCTCAACTAAGCCACTTCAAAGTGGCTCCTCTTCATTTGCATTAAAAAAATCTAAAGTACTGTCATGTAGACAAGGATTGAGCAATACCTTTATTTCCAATTATTTGGACAAAGTCACACATTTTTAAGTAGTTCAGCTGAACACAACACACCTACAAACTAGCTTCACATTTGTTTTTCCAAGAAACAAGAACAATTTTAAGTTACACATTGTGCATTTCCTATCAGAACTTCTGGCACAAACGTATCAATCATAATAAAAGTGCACAGAACATAGAAAACAGAAGATTAGGTGCAACATTTCAATATTTAACTAGTCAATCTAGTAGCTTACTTTCACCCTAAAGAGCAGAGCAGATCATGAACTGTGACACAAAGAGTTGAGAATTGAGGAGTGGTGAAAAAAATTTCACTTCATTTGCTGACTTTTTTGAAAAACACAGAACATGGCCCGTCTGTCATGGTTACCTCCTCATTTCACAACAATTCCTCAAAGTACAAGGCTGGAAGAGACAAGGCCAAAGAGCTTTCTGAGCAATCCATGAAATTAAAGAGCCAAACAAGTTCTCTATGCTGACTTTTTTCCCACATCAAAATGGATGTTTTTAAATTTAAGGTCTTTGTACACATGGTGGGTCTAGCACTGGCCAAATGCCAGTGGACCCACTAGAATATATTTACTCATTTCCTGCTGGGAGATAGGATTAGGAGGAAGGCAAAAAAGGTTCAAAACTTTAAAAGGTGGATCTAGCTTTTAATTGGCTTATTAACATGCTTATTCTCAAAGCTAACCAGCAATTGGTTTTGCTAGGCACAGAAGAAGTTCTCAGCAGCTCCTCTCAGAAAAAATCACTTCCATGGGTGGCTCCAATGCAAAACCAACACAGTACTCTAGTGTGGTTTTGTTCTATTCCTTTAGATCTGTTTCATCAGTTTTACACAATTCCCAAGGATGAGGCTGAGTCAGAGTTAGAAAGCTACAGCTCAGTTGCTCAGACAGGTGGATGTGCAGACACAGCTGTGCACTTATACAGACCGGAGAGATAGATGGAAAAATGAGATAAATTTAAGCAGTAACTGCAACTGGGATTCCCATCTTGTTATGGAATTTGGCTTCTGCTGATTCAGAGGACAGCACAAGGACAAATAACTTAAAAGGAAGACAGATACATTTCCCAAAACATTTATGAACATTTGAAAACAGCATCTAGCTGACTGAAGGCACAATACACAAACTTACTGTTCCCTGACCTGTCTTTCTCCTGCTCCAAATGCTTATCATTGAGCTCTGTGCATGATTAACCCCATTACTGCATAAAAAATGGTCTGCCCATGCAGATATTTCTCTAAAGCTCTTCTTTTCAGTATGCCACATAAAGAACAACAGAAAACAAGTCACTTCAAATTTGACAGGACTGCACATTGCCATCACCTCTGCAGCTGAACAAGGCCTTTCAGTACCAAAGAGACAAACAGTTCATGACAACAAATACCAAAGACATAGAACACACATTTGTTTTCCTTTCTTTATTCCCCCCAACTCCTTATTTGTTGAAGGAGAAGGAAGGAATAGAGAACTACTACTGCGTTTATGCATCCAGGAAGTTGCACATTATATCTGTCCACATTTTTCCCCAAAAAATCACAAATGCTGAAGTAAGTGGCCTCTGGAGGACATCTTCTCCAATCTCCCACTCAAGGAGGGACACCATGATGACCAAAAAACTGCAGGGGGTAGAGGGGGAGATAAACCCTCCCAATTAAAAAAAAAATCTATGGACTCAGGTTGACTATGCACTTTATTTTCTTTGGCTGTAGTATTTATTACAGCTGACACAAGAGTACCTGATTTGCTCAAAACCAAAGCAAATCCAAAAAAAATTCAACCATTGAGACAACATACTTTATTAGACTTAGGAAAAAAAAAATCCTAAAATCTAAGGCTCCCTTGTTCATAAAGTCAAATTGTAAACAATCCATAGAACAACATTATATTAGCAAAATTAGTATTTTCAATGACTGCAGAATACTCTGGTTTTGAATTTCTACTCTAGTAGTCATGTTTTCCATTTTCATTTTAAGAGGAAGCAGTGAGTGTTTTTTTTAAGAGGAAGGCCCCAAGGAAAGTAAAAGTTCTAATCTTGACAGTGACAGCAACAAAGCAAAAACTTCCCCACAAGATTTGCCTCAATCTTTAGACTAAGTAACTTACAATTAACCACATAACCATACACCAAGAGCATATACAGCTAGAAAAGTTCAGCCCAAGTTAAAGGGCATCAGTAACTGAGATATTGTATCCAACTATGCAATTAATTATGTCTACACTAAATACTTCCAAAGCTATTCCATACTGTAGTTTTTACTTTTGGCTTTTAATTCTATTCATGCATTACTTTGATGGAATGGAGAAAGTAAGTTACTTGCTTGAAGACAGCTAGCATGTACAGTAAATAGTGATATTTTTTAAAAGATCCCTTTTACTGTAAATAACAAATAAAAAAACCCAAATCAAACAAAAAACACCAGAGGCTTTTTAAAAGCACCTTGCAAAAAGAAATTAGTATCTCAAAATCTCCAATTGGAAGGGGGTTTTAAAACAAAATTAGAAATATTTATAATGACAAAGACATATTTCCTATATTATTAGTGGATGCAATGAAGTCTTTTCTATTCTTCACAATTCAGGGATTCATGGACCTGTACAAGACTCAGCTTTCAGCTTTAAGTGCTTTTCAAAATGAGCCACAGGCTTCCTATTCTTGCTTTGACAAATATGAAGAACTTTGGTTAAACAAGCTTTCTCCAGATGAAGAAGTTGAAAGAGAAATGTAGGGGGATAGAATATAAGAAAATAAAGATAGTGTAGAAAGTAATCTTACCCCTAAGGGTAAGTTGCTGCTGGGCCAATTAACAAAGATTAGAAACAGACCTGACTTTACCAGGCCACAGCTGTAAGCCATGAGAAGAAGATGCTATAAAAGAGTGGGGTGGCTGCATGAGGAGGGAACTGGAGTCAGTGGCTGCTTTGTGAAGAAGAAAGAGTCAGTGCTCTGATGAGCTGCCCCCGAGAAAACACCAAGAAAGTTTGAAACTTTTGTGATAAGGAGACAGCAGTATGGAACCCTGCAACAAGATGACAACAGAGAAACACACCCAAGTATCTAACTTTTCTATCTGCCTAATCAGAGCGTAGCTGTAGTTTAGATTTCTCCTTTTGTAACAACCCTTCTCTTAAATTGCTAAATACAATGCCTTTCAACTGCTGAATTAACCATTATTCACACTCAGCATATGATTCACAAACAAAATGTTTGCTTTGCAAGCCTTGAAGGAACAAAATATTTTAGCAAATTGCTCAATTCTTCCTAAGTCCCTTTTACATCTGATCTGACCCACCTGAAACTTTTTTGCAGGTTTCAAAGCAACGGTCATAGCCTTTGCAACTGTGACAGAAAATGCATGGCAGACACAATGACTGACTGATTTCCCTCAATTTAATGCAATCGTCAAGCATGACTTTACAAGCCAGTACCATCTCCCAAGGGAATTATTGCTAACTAGCACACAAAATTTGACAGAATATTATCCAGAGTTTGAATGAATGATGCTGAAAATTGTATTCTAAATTAATAAAAAAAAAACAACAAAACCTCAAACAAATCAACCAACCCACCCTTATGGTACTGGTTCTTAGAAATACCTTTACTGGACCTCAACTCATCCTGGAAAAATCAAAGTCCTTCAAAATCACTCCTCAGCAGAAATTTTACAACTAGATGCAAAAATAACTGGAAATGCCATAGCTCTCAAGCTGATTCCAAGTTCTAAGCTCAGAAGGCAATTTTGGTATCTAGCCTTCATAAACTACGCAAAACCTCTAATAAAAATGCTATTTCAATGTCCAGAATATTATGTGACACAAGAAATACTCGCAAGAGATAAGCAGTCAGTCACTCCCATAAAATTTCCACTAAGTTTGTCTGCCTCTTCTGGAGTAAATTTACTTAGAAATATCTCATTGTTTATTAACACATAATGGAAAAAAAGGAAATATTAAAGGAAAGTCAAGTAACATACATAGTGAAGGGTGAATATAATCTATACTAATCCTACCTGGAAAAAAATTTGAGATAATAATTTGAGGAAACTGGAAAGATTCATACCACATGTCTCTGAAGTGGCAATTCTCTGTAGTAATTTAAAGCATAGCTCTTTTTGGAAATTATTTAGGGGACCCAGACTACGTTTTTTTTTCCTAATCATGAATGACAATGCCTACTTAATCAGTAAGGACTAAAATTAGAGAGTGTAGCTAGACATTTATGAAGCAGAGTTTTTATCAACTGTTGAACTACAATGAAATACAACTAGAGAGGAGGGCCCATGCAAATCTCATGATGTACAACAAGGCAAAGTGCAAAGTCCTCACATGCATCAGGGCAATCCCAAGAACACACAGAGGAAGAACTTATGGGTGCTGGTGGGTGAAAAGCTGGACATGAGCTGTCAATGTGAGCTCTGAGCCCAGAAAGCCAAATGTGTCCTGGGCTGCATCCAGAGCCCCATGGGCTGCAGGGGAGGGAGGGAATTCTGCCCCTCTGCTCCACTGTCAAGATCCACCCTGAGCACTGCATCTAGCTCTAGGGTCCCCAATATATGAAGGACATGGACCTGCCAGAGCAAGTTCAGAGGAGGCCACAAAGAGGCTCAGAGGACTGGACCACCTCTGCTATGAAGACAGGCTTGAGAGAGTTGGGGCTGTCCAGCCTGGAGAAGAGAAGGCTCTGGGAGGACTACAGCACCTTCTAGTACCATAAAGGAGACTACAAGAAAGCTGGAGCGGAACTCTGTTACAAGGACATGCAGTTACAGGACAAGGGGGAATAGCCTTAAATTGATGTCAGGAAGAAATTCCTTGCTGTGAGGGTGGTAAGGAACTGGAACATATTGCCCAGAGAAGCTGTGGCTGTCCCTTCCCTGGAAGTATTCAAGACTGGGCTGGATGGGTCTCTGAGTAACCAGGTCTAGTAGAAGGTGTCCTGTCCATGGTACGGGACTTTGAGCAAGATGATTCCTAAGATCCCTTCCAACACAAACCATTCTTTGATGACGAAACTCAAGGTAAATTTCCAGAGTTCAGTAGCAATGCTGCTTTTTTCAGCACTGTTCATGACATTTTGCAACTTTCTTTTGAGTTATCAGTACCATTTTACAACTGCATGTTTTCCCATTCAGAATTAATGCATCTTCTACTACAATGAAATCAGGTGTAAATCTAAATTCAATTTCTAATAATCATATTTATTCTGTAGAAAAAAATATCAATGCACATTGCATACGTAACACCTATAAAACATATTTTTTTTGGACTCAAAGTGCAGTTTATCCTCTATGGCAAAAAGCTGTCATTACAACTTCTACCAATACACCTCTCTGAAGCTGCCCCCAGTAACTTAGTGAATACTTAATGACTTCCCAAGGAAAAACAAGAGTAATGAAAAGGATATTTTAATTAGTAAAATTAAGACACATGAAAGGACATATATTTTACAAATCTCCACATCACATAAAATCTCCTATAGATACTATTGCAAAAGCCTTAAAAGCAAAAAGGTGATAAAGTATGTAGACAATAAATTACTGGTTCTGAAATAAATGTGAGAAAACAAATTCCAGTTTAAATGCTGCTTTAGAATATTACTGTACAAGGTAAGCTTTTTACCTCTTCATCAAAAATTGTTCTATGCTGCAAGGAAGAGAATGTCTAAAACTCTGAACATCTATGCTTGTATATTACATGATAGTAATTTAATTTATTTGTTTAGTTTTGTAATTCAGTCTGTTTAAATGCAAGGTTGAAAAACTTTTGATTGCAGAAGCATGAATATAATTTTCATACATTTTTAACATGCATCATAGAAAGACTGAATTTATTCTTAATGTCCTCTAACATGCACCACAGCCCCCCAACATCATGTCTTTTCCCAGCATATCCTAACCTATGGTACAGCAGTGTTCTCCATAGTTTTTCAGATTACATAGTCCTGCCAGACTGCTTTCATCATGCACAATACTTTCCCTATCCCTCTTGAATATTTGAAAAATACTTATTATACAGCACAAAAATTAATTTCATGCTTGAAGTTTATGATGCCCAAATAAAGTTGAGACAGAGAAGGTGAAGGACAGAGGGACATTCTTAAAGTTACTTTTAAAATACTCAGTTTTACAATGACAGTGTATTTTTGGTTTGACAGTCAATGAAAAATATCTTTGAGTTGTAATTTGTCCATGTAGGGTGACATGGGATTGGAGTGGGCTACAGTCATCAGGTTTAGGTCCTGCAATGGCCAGAATGATATAATGGATGTCTGCTCCAGAAGAAGCCATAGAAGACTCAATCCATGTAACATTTCAATTTATAACATCATTTCATCTGATAGCATTACCATATAGATACTACTATCTTTTTAATTTTTCCTTCTCCCCCCTCTTTTTTCTCTCTCTAAGGAAGAGGGTGTATCAGTCATACGACTTCATCAGGAAGACATGATGATTCTGGTGGGTAATTTCTGTCAATGAATGTATACAGAACACATAAAAAATCTGCTCCTAATGGAACATACTGACCTAGGGAATTGTGCTTTTTTATAGCTAAAATTTTAAATGCAGACTGAAGCAGTAAGCAGAAGAAAACTGAATACTTTCTGACCGCCAGTCCTTTTTGGTTCGTTTTTTTAAACACTTTGTAATGAAGGATTTCTCTTCCTTTTTTTAAACACTTTGTAATGAAGGATTTCTCTTCCTTTTTTTAAACACTTTGTAATGAAGGATTTCTCTTCCCTCATTCGTTTGTACTGGTTAGAAACAGACTCTGAAGTTCTACACTCTTCAGCAGTAGTTTTGTCAGAGGACTACTCCCTCTTCAGGGGAGTTTTGTCAGATTTTAGCAGGGAAGGAGAGGCTATTTCTCTTCCATTTCTACCCCCTTAAAAATTTGTTTATAGAAATAATTTGGGGTAATTTTAATTTTATTATTCTTTTGTATAGATCTCAGTAAACTGTTCTAGAAACCACTTGAACTCAGTTGTATGTAATTTACGACTGTTTAAAGAAAAACAGTCTGGAGTTATATCTACCATACTTAAACAATTGCAGTTAAACTACCATAACTTGGAATCTCCGTGAGTTATTTTAAAGTTTGCTTTCTGAGTATTGTAATTACATGTTCGTTAGTTTTTATGTTTAACAGGCATTTAAATAACTTTTTCAGATGTTGAAAGTAGGAGTTGGTAGAACTACAAGGTCATTCACTGCCTATTGGAAGAGCTATGCAGTTTTGGCCACTATGTATCCCTTGAGAGATTGTTCTTAATACTTTTCATATTCCAGTTTGTTCTTTGATGTTCAGTCCTTTTGAAACTGCCTGATGAAGGCTATGAATCCTTGTCATTGATGACACTACTGAGAGCAGCTCCTGAATTTTTCTTAGACACCTGTATTTGTCAACAAAATGTGTCAGAAAGTGGGAAACAGTCTTACAGTTCTTGTCAAGACTCTAATCTTGGTGCAAAATTTGGTCAATTGCCATATGATAGTCAATTCTTCTTTACCTGGGGATGTTTTTTGTTTCCTGATAGGGAGTTAGTGGTGGTGCTATTATGTAAAATTTAAGTTTATTTCCCTTGGTTTTAACTGGTAAGACTGTGCTGTAGGAAACATTGGCACTGAGGCCAGCTGAGAAGTCTGAAAGTAATGAAGATTACCCTTGGGTAAAGGAGGATCATGCTAGGCAACATTTAGGCAAACTGGATATGCACAAGTAAGTCCATGGGATCTGATCAGGTGCATCCGTGAGTGCTGAGTGAGCTGGCCAACATCAGCAAGAGACCACTCTCAGCATCTCAGCAAATGTCATGGTGGTCAGAGGAAGCAGAAGAAAATGCATTTAGGGGAAAATCTATTTCACTTAAGGGTAATCAAACACTGGCATATGATGGTTTGTGAAAACCGTCACAATGGAGTTACTCAAAACCTGACAGGACACAGCCCTGAGCAATCTGCTGTAGCTCACACTGCTCCGAGCAGGGGCACTGGACTAGATGGTCTCCAGAAGTTCCTTCCCATCCATACAATAGGATTATATGGGTTTTTTTTTTTTAATTACATCATTCTGTTAAGACAGAAAAGTGTCTTTATGTTTTGTAATCATCATATCTAGTAAGTGCCAGGTATCTACTAAAAGATTCTATCATAGTATTTCTTCCTGGCTTCAGTAACTTACATTTCAGCTGTATTTTACTGTCAGGAAACATGAAGTCTTCTTGTCCCACTACACTAAACAAATACACTTGGAATAAATTAAATCACTACCATGTACTTACAAGTGTGGATGTTCAGGGTTTTAGACATTATGTTCCTTTTAGTACAGAACAATTTTTGATGAAGAGGTAAAAAGCTTTACCCATACAGTAACATTCCAAAGCAGCATTTTAACTGGAATATGTGGCCCACTGTATCTGTACACTGACTGTTGGGAGAATTCAAGCTCATACTAGCACCTCGGGTTTTACACATTACTCAAAACTGAAAGGTAACTTTGCAGGAAGAAGAATTTTAAATAACATAGTTTCATTTCCTTTGTAGTGACCGAAAGGTGCTATAATTCTTCCCACTAAACAATTCACTCAGCATTACCTGAATTGCAGTCTACAGGCTTTAGCCTAAAAAAGGTGAGGTACTTCATTGAAATTGCAAATGAAGTCTTGTATCTTCTGAAGATTTAAGGAGAAAAAAAACCCCAAAACGTAAGCTAAAACTAGAAGTCTAAGCTGTTAGAGTAGGTAATATTTTAAGCAGTCAAAATAACACCACAGCAGAAACAGAGTGTGAACAGCATCTGAAATAAAGAACCCCTCTACAACTAAATGACTGCTTCTTAGGAAAGTACAAAATACTGCTAAGAGAATATTTTACACCTTCTAAACCTGCACCTAATGAAAAGCCTCTAAGTGCCTTGCATTCACTACCCATAGATGATAGTTTTGGGGGTTTTCAGCATTGATTTCAGAAATGGAAAAGCTACAAGGAGATAGTGATGGAAGATTTATTTAGCTTCAGAAATTAATAATAGGAGGAAAATAGCATGATTTCAGTGTTCTTCTCACAAAAGTGTTGAAATCCCTGGTCAGTTAAAACAGCATGAGAAACAACTCCAAGTGTAGACTATGACAAATCATGTAAGGCAAAAACTATTTTCAGCTGAACTTTTTTTCTGATCAAGTACTGAGGGAAACCAAGGAACTTCTTTCCAGAAGTCCCTACCATGGCAGCACAAACACATGCATAGGTCCATGTGACCCAATTAAAAGAGTCTTTACACATGTACAGTATAATACCCTCCAGCAGCTATCATCCCTTCCTCATGCCTGAAGAGCACATCACAGCTCTTCAAAACATCTGCACAAGACTGAGTCAAGTATTCTCCTACACCTTCTACAGTGCTGATTCAGAAAGCTTGCAAATGGCAAATGATTTTCAAAGTAAGATTCAATCCAAGAAGTCAAGCAAAAAACTTGCAATACATACTATCCAGGAAAAAAACTGCTGTCTGAAGAAGAGTCTAAATGCACATGGGATTTTCTCACAATTTCCTTGCTTATCAAATTAAAATATCACAATAACTGTCCATAATACAGGGACAACCAGGTTTAGTATGCTTCCTCTGCTCTACACAGGGAAGCAACAATGTAAACTTGATCAAGACAGTGAAGAAAGACATAAAGAAAACCACACAGTGAGCAGAACAACTCACTAGAAAAGCTTAACTAAAGATGAGATGGTAAATGTCTAAAGCTAGAAGGAAAGCTAAACTACTATTTTAGTTTACAATGTCCCTATTTATTCCATCTAAAACTAGGACTTTGATTACTCTGAGTACATATTTGGTTGGCGAACTATTTCAGTTTCTCAGACATTTTACAATATCATATCAGTACTTGACACACACACACACAAAACCAAACCAACCAAACAAAAAAACCCACAAAAACAAAACCCAAAACAAGTAAGTGTAAAAAATAAACCGGACAAAAAAAATCCACTAGCATGCTTTTCCATGGTAAGCTGCAATTTGATGAAAATGTATCACCAATGGTTTAGAAAATAAAATTGCTCACTTTACCAGCATATTGGTTATATTAGAAAATAACAAAATCAAATATCAAAAACATTGCAGAAAAAGGCAAAGCCTTCTGCAACATGCATGAGATCTCAGGATTTAGTGAGCACTGTGAAACAAATGCAAAAATTGAATACCAGAAACACTGGTAAGGATAAAGAATCTCATCAAAGTGTTTGACTAATGATATTGACTCAGGTATAATAAAGTGCCTTTCAAAAAGAAGCATTCCTCAGAATGCATCTAATTTTATTAATGACAAATTAAGCTATGAATTAAAAATTACATTGTCCCATGATTCCTATCAGCTGTTATATATACAATTTATAACTGCGCATAAGTGAATCTACTCCAGTAATTCTGGCTGGACATACCAATAATTTTAAAGTTTCAGGGTAATATTACTGAATCATCACCATCATCCTCCTCCTCTGAACACTGAAACAGAATTTCTGAAAATGAACAGCCAGGGTCTCAGTGTAAAATTTCTTCTGAGATGAGAAATGGTTTATCACAGCATCTCTGGGCAACTAAAATCTTGTCTTTTCAAACTGTATGAAACAGATGATAAATCCTTTAATTTTTTTCTCATTTAATTGATATAATTTTCCCACCAAAACACCAACTGATTCAATATCTCACTTAATGAAGTTCAATATCTCACTTAATGTCTTTTAAGAGGTAAATTGTCTCCTCTGATTTAACACAGATCAACAAATAGTAAAGTTTCATTCTACATCCTTCACATGTCAATTATCTAGAGATTAACAAAAGATTAAATTCTTGCATCTTCTGGAGAGTTGATCCCCAGGAAATATGTTTCATTAAAAGCCTATTTTATACATCACAGTATTGGCTCCTTCTCTGGTTAAAGCCATCAGATAAAGTTCAAATGGATAAATTCAGATAATTCTTTATGACAACATTATAAAAAATAAGAAAAGCCTGTATCTATCAAGTAGTCAAGGCAGGAACTATGAATTATCCCCTGACACTTATTTTATATACTTTCTGCTGGTTTCAGTTGGCGTTCTACCTCAGAAAGCTAAACAAATACTGACCCTTGCAAAACTGAAGCATATGTTAGTTATGTGGTTGTATAGTTTTGCCTTGGCTTTGCCAATTTGTTTTGGGTTTGGGGGTGGTTTTCGGTATAGTTTTGTTGGATTTTGGAGTTTTTTAAATCCAACTACTCAATAATTAAAGATTAAGTTTTAATGCTGGCTGCGGGGTTTCTGGATGCAAAGAATTACACTGTCAGCTACTGCTTTACATTACCTGTACAGTTACTGACATGTATTTCCATGTTCTTTTAACGCTGGACACAACTGTATATTTTACAAATGTTTAATGTTGTTCAGCAACACTCTGCACAATTTATAAGAAACTGTAGAGCAGTAACCACCTGGTCAGATGTCCCAATAACAAAAGTAGTCTTATATTGCAAGGTTTTCCCTCTCACACTGGTGTCTCAGAATTACCAGGAGAGTTTACACCAAACAGTGTTTAAACACATAATCTGAGAATTCTAACACACTCCAAAGAGTCCAAATAATTTGCCAGGGATGGAAAGAATTAAGGCATTATCATCAGAAGTTCTAGATATGACCCATAAACAGTTTCTCTGTTTCTCTCTCCTCTCTGTACACAGAGATAGAGTAAAACAAACTGTTTCATGTACAGCAGAACCAAGCAGACCTTGTTTCATGCAGCTTTGTATTCATAACAACTTTAACTTCTGCCTTTAGGCCCTAACTATCAGGTTATAGATATGCAACATAAAGCACACAACATCCCATTCCTAATTCAGAGCTACATGGATGCTGGCCAATGCTATAAAGTGAAGTTACAACTGATTTTATTCTGAGACAAAATGGCTGGGAAGAACTAATTAAAGCTTATGCCATGTTTGGCCAAGACAGCATTCATGAAGCCCGTCATGGCAAACTGCTTCTCTTCACATGCAGACAACTGGCAGAAAAGTTTCAGACCCTGGTACAACTATGTTTCTTTCTTGTAAGAAATTAAGCTAAGGAATTGCACAGCACTCATAATCTTAAGAAACTCATCTTGATAGACAAGGAAATACTAGAGAATGTGACATATTATAGTCAAAAAGTTGAACAGACTAGCAACTTAAAGGTGGCTTATCAAATCCCTGATTCAATAGAACAGGAATCATGAAATGCTGTTTCAATTTAGTAAGTCATGAAATGAAGGTGGTATGATCAGCAGCAACTTAGAATATTAAAGTAATATAATCAAAGTCTCACCTACATATATTTATTTGCAGCTGTACTTCTCTAGTACATTTGAATCTGCTTGTTCAAGTCCAAATTTCACAAATATAAAACTTCCATCTGGTTTCATGTGAATTTTGTAAACTTCAAGAACTGTACATATTTAACTTTCTGGTATTGCCAAGTTTTTTTTCCAAAGCATTTTCAAATGATTTCCAATTAATCAAAAAACTTTGTGGAAGACAGCACAACAGAATCAGTTAGTACTCTGCAAGTTTTCATTCTTTTTTGACTGCAAGGGACTGAAATTGCATACTGGTGATGACAAGTAGTTCTAAACTTTTCATTATATTAACACCAAGTAAAGAATAACAATACAGCCAAGTATTATGATGCTATTCACTCTGTTTACTGCGTTCTTGAGACAGGAGAATTCATAAAGTATTTTCTACTCAGCTAATGATTGCTGATCTTGTTAGGTAAAGAAGGAAAGATTTATCACCACGTCCATTACCATTGTTTTTAAGGCTGCAGTTCAAGGTGTAGATTGGTCTGTGGTCCCTGATTTTCCTATAATGCAGGTTTATCACAATCAACTCATTCTTTGGCTCCAAGCACATGGATGGAAGCCATGGCAAAAGTGAGGGACTCCAAATTGGGCTGGAAAGAATATGGTTCCTTTTTTTCTTAACAATCAAATAATTTGCTACATGATTTTTGGTCTAGGCAAACTCATCTCTTGATGCCTCAATTATTCTTTAAATTTGTAAAGAAATGGGATGGCACATCCAAGGTATACAGAAACAGAAGACAAAAATACTCAGCTCCCTTCATTCTTTCACACTCTTTTCTAAGATTTATCAAACATGGCCATTCACAAAAGCATTCACAAAGTCAAGTCCCATCTGAAAACATGGGACTTGAAAAACATGAAAACAGTGCAAAACTATTTTAGTGCAGAAATGAAACAGCCAATTTAGTTACTTTGAAACAAAGAAATGCACTTCAGCAACGGAAACAGTTTTTGTAAAGAGACTAAGTGATACAATATGTATTTAGAAAGCAAGTTTTCCAAAACAGGGTCTCAACTAGGGGATTTTTTTGTGAAACACATAGTCCAATGCCATTCTTGTCCCTCAAAATAACAGCTCCTATAGCAAGTTAACTATTAACTACAAATCAAAATAATTTCTTTGAAATGTACTCCTTTCAAAGAAAAGGAATATGCAGAGCAAGTGCATTTGTTTTTTCAGTGTCCACCTTCAAATGCAGCATCAAATCCGATTCTTCCTTTCAAACACCCCACTTCCTCAGTCCTGCATTACAGTTGCACAAATTCTTCAATGAAAACAGCTCAACGCTACAAATGTTTGTTTCATTTCCACCTTAAGATACTCAGAAATCTTAATCCTATTAGCACCAGAGGACTCATGTATTAATAGTAAGTTCCAGCTGATTGAAGTGATGGGGACAAATTAATCTCACCTACTAGTCATACCAAAGACTCTACATTCCCAACAGAAAAAAAAAATCAGAAAAAACAACCTCACAAAAGAACAGAAATTTTAGGTAGCAATGTAAAAATTCAATATACATTTAGAAGACCACTTGAATAAATTAGATATTAAGTTCCCATTCAAAGACAGCTACACTCTAAAACTACCAGTAATTCCATTACTCTGAATATGGCTAAATATACTAGTCCCATAATATGATATTCAGGCTCTTGTAATTTTTGTTAGATTTTTTTTTTTGTTGGATTGTATATTTTCAAACCAGAAATAATTTTTTCACAGTGTTTTCTTAAAAAATAAGGATTTCCCTGATCATGAAGTCCAGACCATTATCACATCACATAATGTACTTCATAAACATTTTGCCTTCATTATTCTTACTGGAAGGCAATTCCAGTGTCTCATTCTTTTGCATTCTAGAGCTTTATATAAATTTCCAGACTGGAATTATTCACTGCCAGTTTATGTTCCCTTTTTCTTACATCTTCTTGGCCAGTATCTCCTCTCCTTTCCAGATGTGAATCCTTCCAGAAAATTTAGTGTTCATTTGTATCATTCCTCTCAAGCCCCTAAAGATGGG
This sequence comes from Melospiza melodia melodia, assembly GCF_035770615.1. Lineage (NCBI taxonomy): Eukaryota > Metazoa > Chordata > Aves > Passeriformes > Passerellidae > Melospiza > Melospiza melodia. Next base: position 11,805,787 of record NC_086226.1, on the reverse strand, counting down.
GCTGTAGACCACAAGTAGAATATAGTATTGACACATTTAACAGCAGGAGAATCACTTAAAAAAACCTAAAAAGCTAAAAAACAGAAAAAACAAACCAACCAAGCAAATAAACAAACAAACAAACAAAAAACCACCAAAACACCACCCCAAAACATGATTCCAAGCTCAGAAATGGAACAAGAGAGAAAAAAGGCTTGGGAATTGCTGCATGAGTAGGTTGAATATTAAGAGTACCACTTGTAAATACTCTGAGCTAGTCGGACATGAGCCAGCTGTAGCCCAGAAGTCATGTAAACAAATTAGTTCTAATTAGTTTAAATTAGTTTAGCTGCACTGTAACTTATGCTGAGAGCCCTTTGCTACAAAAATAAGTTTTGCATAAAATAAATTTTCCCAACCTTCTTACTATCCTCCACACTTGATACCATCTCATTATTTTCCTGAGCCCAAAAGGATCACACACCAATACACTGCATGTCAATGCATATACTCTGATACTTGAATACCTCTACAAAGACATGCCTCTTCTGCGAGATTAAAAAACTGCATATAATAGTCTCTTTTTGCTGATGACTAAGTATTTTGTAAAAACATTAATATACACAGATCTTATGCTTCCTCTGACATGCCACACAGAGAAGCTGTCTGTTTACAGCATAAATTCTAGTAATAAATCTTCAAATGTACCAATATTTCACACTTGAATTTCATCCCACCTCTATTTCTGCAGCTCTCAAGGTCATCAAATGTTTCCTGACAGGTATTCCAAATCTTCCCTATTCTGACAATAGATAGCAACTTTATATCCACAAGGGAAAACTTTTTTTGTTCATGGCTTTTTAACAAGTCTCTATTTTACAAGGCTTGTGGATTCATCTTTCAGAAATCTTATTTCCTTATAACTATCTTTTAATGTCTAACACTGCGTTACATTACAGTACTTTCCTTCTTGCACTAACCTACAAAATTTGATTCTTAACTGGCATGTAACTTTTCACTAGCTAAAATAAAGTATGTCCTTTGGAAAATATTAAATTATATACTTTACTACCACTACTGTGCTCAATGAAAGAACATTGAGCTTAAGATACAACAATAGTTTCCATCTACAAAAAAGGTGCATCCATAGGAACTGGAAATAAAGAATGAAAATATTAGGAAGAAACTGAGCTTCTAATTATGATTGCTTTGACTAACACTCAGCAGGAAACACCTCTAGGTAAATTACTTTAGGACAATGATTCCCACTCCTTCTTTCATCATTTAAACATAGAATTTCAAACACTGGATATGCAATTAGAGTAAATCAGATCTAGAAATTTGAAATTACACTTTAAAAGATGTTAATCTACCTTTTAGATTAACATCTTTATCTAACTGAAATATCTAATTCCATCAAATCCATGAGAAATACCTTATAACTCACCTCAGACAGGTGAGTAACTACCAAATGTTGTGGTTAAATGAAACTTTGTATCTACACTTGGATTATCTTGAATATATAAACCAAGACTCTACTTGACCAGTATTTTAACAGCGCTTTCCCTTGGTAACTCCTGTTGCTACCAAGTATGGACAATGATTCTAAACAGAAACTGGCACAAAACCAGCCCATTTACTGTCAGAGGGACATCTGGACCAACTCTTTGCTCAAACTAAGAGCAATCTCAAAGCTATGTCAGGTTATTAAGGGCCACGCCAGTCAAAATCTGCTTTCAAGAATGGGGATTCACTGTGAATTTTTTTCCAGCTAAATCCAGTCAGCATTTCCCTCACTGCAACAGCAGCTGTTGCTTCTTTTGTTTTGCCCCTCAGAGGAGTCTGCCTTTCCTCCTACATAAATGGTCATTATCAGCCAGGTTAAAGACAGCATTTCAATCCCTCTCTTAGCCTTCTCTTCACCACGGCAACCAAATCTCAGATTCTACTACTAAATTTCACACTTCAGCAGCCTAACCATCTCAGTAGCCCTCTGTCACACTTGCTCCACTAGGTCATCTTTTATTCTAGCTGATTGTGTCATTTACATTCTGTTTTCAGACCAGTTTTGTCTGAAACATGCCCTACAGAGTAATTCATTGTTACAACTGTCATTATGGCATTTTGAGCCCACCTTTTTATCTCCTATCTTCAACCAACTTCCATATCTAGCCCAAAATGTTACAGCTGCAAGATTTTGCAGTTTTTCCCGTAGTACTTACACGCTTTTTCTCGCATCACACTTCATTCCATCTCCTCCACACTGTCAATAAGGCCAGCCTCTTCTACCATTTGCTCCTCTCATACCAACAGTCAAATGCTTTGAATGCTTTGTTCTGTCTTCTGTATACAAAGTAAATTTCCTAGACACATCACAAGTCCTTTGTGTTCTCCACCCTGGTATCTTTTTTGAACAGTACTCTCCTTAAAAATCATAGAACACTTGCTGATTATCCTCAGCAAGGTACAGCTTGGATACACAAATGTGCTAGTTCCAGGTGGGATAGAGTTAACCATGATAACTGTTTATAAAAACTTGTAAACATAACTGCATTTACAATAATTGTATTTACCTATTTAATTAACCCACAAATTACCCCATCTTTCCTGAGAGTTTTTGCAACTTTGGTTTAGAAGGCAGCCACATAGCTAAGCTACTCTTTCACCACTTCTGAAAAACTACTTATTTCATGTATGGGATTGATTGTTTTCCTGATAAATTGCTGAATGAGCTTATATTGCCAATATTCTTTCTTGGGTCTCTTTTTCAGGCTGCTGTGCACCAGCTGAGATATGGTCAATGCTGACTTCCTACAGCTTTGCAACTCAAGTATAGCAGAAGTGCATACAAGCCTCTCTCTGTTAATACACAAAAACATTATGCTATCATACTTTGACAATGGAAGATTAGGCCTAGAAAATGTGCATTTTATACATCAGGAATATTTCAGTTTCATTTACTCTTGCATTAGTGTGCCAATTTTACAAACATTTTGTATTATAGGCTGGATTTAAGACATGGAAGCTGGAATCTAAATTACTTCAGAATTATTAATATATTTAAAATTTAAACTGTTCACAATCAAACAGAATTTTAACAATTTACTGTATTGTGTACAAAAGCAAAAAAATGGAGAACTAAATAACATTATCGGTTGACAAAAGTTAGTCCCATAGCCTTCTGCAAATTAACACATCAAGAAATAGGAAGAGTAAATAGCACTTAACATACAAAACAATAAATGCAGGACAACCTGAGAATGAGAGATGCTGAGTGAAAGGAGTAGCACTAAAGGTGCTGACACAAAGCACAGGATAAAGTTCCATGTAACAGCTGAACTGACTGCCACTAAAAGCTACTGCTCTCACAGCACTGTCTGCAATTCATTATTCATTTCAATGAGAAAGCACAATATAGTACATAAACAGGGTGGTAAGAATGAGATGACCTAATCTGATCCTGAAAGGGGGTACTAAAGAAATTTCTAATTTTTTAATTAATTTTCTAATGCAATTAGGAGCTGGACTGAGAAACAGCAGAAAGGTGCTAACTATTTCTTTATCCCCCTTTGCATTTTTCTGTATATTTCCAAACTCTAAAGAAAAAATCAAATATACCTCCTCTCCTGCTACTGTAGTAACGAGCAACTCTTCAAAATGTTTTTTTACAAAACTATTTTCTCAAATTCAACTATTTTACTACTTACTGCTTTCCTTTTCTCTCAATTCTATTCACTAGCCAGGTTTCCTTCCATGCTGTCCCACTGCTTCATGCAAAGATAAAGAGAAATATTTACTACATAAACACCAATAGAAACTAGGATTAATCCTCCTCCTTTTGCTCCCTCTTAAGACAGAACACCAGCAATATCATCAATGTCAGAGGAAACAGTAGTGAGAAAACGACAATGTTTGAGAGCACAGACAGAGGGAATTCTGTCCTATTTATCTGTATTTCCAAATTCTTAAATATCTGAGTAATAATTTAAACCTGAGATGTACACCTGAACCCAGATATATAGGGGAAAAAATTACAAAAAAACCCAAAACTGAACAACCCCCACCAGGTAAAGAAATGAAACCCACACAAAGAGAGAAAGGTCATGGCAACTTTATAATCAATGTTGAAAATTACTCTGATGAAAGGCCTCTCACCTTCAGCTACTCCAGAGACGACCCAGTGATCCAAAGCAGGTAATTTCTGTTTCACCTGTTTCTACCATCTTATTGAAACTTGGTCCATACGGGGAAATTGGTCACTTCAAATACTCATATCCCAATATTCAGTAACTGTCAAACATCCTGACTGTTCCCACATACCTGACAATATATAAATTTATATACCTATAATAAAGTCATATACTATAATCACCATAAAATGAACACATACAATCACTAAAATACAACTAGGTGATTGAAGAATTTCTATAATATTGTTTGGCAAAATCCATGAAACTTCACCTTACACAGCAGCACAGCAGCATAACAACCTTGGCAGCTTCTGGCCATTTTCACTGGTACTACTTTACAGAAAAACACCTAAGACTTCACCAAGTTACTACTCCTGCAGACCGGAAAGTCAGCAAAATTATCATCGTTTCTATTTTTATACTGTAGAAGAATTACCCATGCTGCTCTCTGAAGAACCAAAGTCAACCTCCACCTGATATTTCACTTGCCAAGTAAACCCTAACAGTAAATTTGAAGTTATTTTTGGTCTATTGAATAAATTGTCTGAAAACAATACAGTGGAACTTCTGTGTATATATATGTAGATATTAACCCATCATGCAACGTTTTGAAGAAGAATATATGACATACTTTCAATTTAATCCTCACTGTTTACTGAAAATTGCTAATTTTATATAGGTTCTTATTTCAGATATTAAGGGCAAGCTCTTTTCTAACTTGAACTATATCCTGTGGACAGACTGACCTCAAAACTCTAAATGAAGCACATAGGCCTTCTAAAGCATAACATAATATAAAACCTCAGGAATATTTTGGCACCAATGCCAACACTGTCAAGTAATCCTCTTCAAAAAGCTTAATGACCCAAGATGATTCATGACTCACAAACAACAGCACTAGTAAATACTAGAAATTAGGTAATACTTCAACGAAGGGGCAGGTACAGCCTGGGCTTTGATAGAAATATTTCTCAGGAATATTTATGGATCCTACAGATATATTCACTGGCCTGTAAAGTTGTCTTGAGTTTTAAAGGGTGGTAGGCAGACATGCCTGATTAATAGACGATGTGGTGAACAGAGAGAGAGGCATGTACTAATGCATGCAGTTATCTTCAGCCCTTAACATAAGACTTTTTAAAGATACAGCCTTACACAGGAGTTCAGTGAGACCTACTTAGCGCACAGAAAATCCAGAGTCAAATGAGAAATATATGATTAGGCAAGGCCTAACTAACAGAATACAGCAACACATTTTTTAAAAAAACAATTTGCATGTCAACACAGTGTATTGCTATTCTAGTGGTTAACTTCAAAAAAATTTTCTTACTGACAACATTTCTGCTACAATTCAACCAAGATCTCTCAAGCAGTAGTTATAAAAAGCACTTCTTAACAAATTGTTTCTTAATAATTTAATTAACAGTTAATCATTCACACAATTTGAAGTGTCAAAAGGCACAAGTTGTGTAAGTTATGGAATGGCTGCACTTGATGATCTATAGTTGGTCTCCATCTAGGAGGTCTTCTCCAACAAAAATAGTTTTGTGAAGCTGGGTATGACACCTAAGTAGCCAGGAAGACTCTGCTGAAGGTATGGAAAATTTAAAAGTTGCAAAACTTTTAAAAATATTTTTTTTCCCCTTTTTAAGACATACCACCTTCTACATAATTCTACTGTGTTTTGCACACTCTTCAAGCTAAGAACTTCAAAAGCTGAGAAATTATATTCAGAGACTATTTCAAGTACTGAGAAGAGTGATTACCATTAATACTGACATATGGTCTCATAGTTTGTCTCTCACTGGTTTAGTACATTCAGTTGGATAGACAAATCCTTATGAAAAATAATAAAGTGGTTTCCAACACAGTAATGCATGTCCCCCATTGTTTCAGAAAACAGATTGAAAGGCAACTGACATCATCATAGTGAAATAATCAAATACTCTGAAAGGCTATTTTTTAGGAATCAATACATTTTTTGTTAAGAGTCACAGTTTGACTGCCTGGGTTTTTTTCTGCCTGGTACTCAAACCAGTTTTCAAACCATACATTTGTTAGTTCTCTTTGTATTGTATACAGAAACACACTCATACAGACAATGCAAGCAAGGTTAATGATATCAAGCCAATCATAAAAATTTCTAACCAGTAACACTTTTCAGTAACACTACCTAAATTAAAAACTTTCTTAGTTTCTTGTAGTTATAAGGGTAGCTGGACAAGCAATATCAAAATTACGTCTAAGAGGAACCACTGTAAAACTAGAAAATTACTAGAGGATTGCAGATTTCATTAGTGTTTTTCACAATTAAACTCCTGCATTTGACAATCTATTTGGTAATATGATTTAAACTAATGCAAAACTGTACTTGCCACCTCAAACACAAAGCATGGGAAAGGAAAGATAAAATCCAGAAAGAACTCTTCAGTCAATATGTAATGACTGCATGCAACAGTATTACCACAGACATTTAATCTTTTGAAAAACTGTGCTCTCTATGCTCTTTATGCTCCTCCTTTTCACAGATTCAAATTAAATTGCAGTGTTAAGGAGGCTCTTACCACAAAAAGTAAATAAAACTTGATAAAGAGGTTTCATTCATTAGTTTTAAGTAAAAGCTTTTCCTTACTTTTCCAGTTTTGGAGAGTCAGAAGATCACAGCTATATACACCAGCTACTTCTCACCACAACTCAACAGCTCTGAATCAACCAGTTTAATAGACTCATTTAATGTCAGTAATTGCAAAGCTTCTGCACTACCTATTGTGGAAAAAGTATTGCTCTTCAGATAAATGAAGTACCTTATTCTATAATTTAGAAGAGGGTGTGCACTGACTTAGCATGGTCACTCCTAATAAACTTCCTTGATCTGAGAGATTTTATTTCGCATCATCCATCAAGGCGTGAATTTATCATCTTTATGCTTCCCTAGTACTATGCTGTCAAACTCGTATAATTAAATCACCAATTTTATAGTACAGGAAATTGGTAAATTCAAGTAAACTTCATTGATTACCATAGCTTACCTACCTGGTCTTAATACAAGCATCTAGAGTACTTTTATTTAGCTTAGGGAAACTTAAATATAGCACACTCAAAACTGGGGAGCTGAAAAACGACAGATATTCATATTACAATTGTCCTATCATATGAACCTGGCCAAAAAAAATATCGTAGACAGTGTTATGGATGAGAGATATCAAACTGAACCGTGGACTTAAGACCACCTTAATTCTCTGTGTCTTGTGTTTTCCAAAAACATATCTGGCCAAAAAAAAAAATCAAGCTTGTGCCAAGGCAACTGAATCTTCTCCTGCAGTCCTTGGCATCTTCAGCAATATCTTCATGAACCTGCCTATTTAGCAAAAATTTTAGACAATCCATGAAATCAAAGTTGTCTAAGGCTCTCTAAAATGGACCACAATTGGATCTAGAAAATAACTGGAAAAGCAAGAAGCATACAGGACTGGAAGATATCTTACAGCTACTAACTTATACATGTACAGAAACAGAAACAATTTAATGGCCAGAAGTTTTAGGACATTATTCAGATATCATTACAGCATATGAGATTGTTATAAATACAGACAGGGGGGAGACACTGGTGAAAATCCTACTTGTCTCACCTTTAGTGGCTAGAGAGAAAATATTTATGCTCTTCCCAAACACCTATCCATGTAACTCAATGAGAATTTTTTTAATTAGAGTGCTTCACTGAACACTGTCATATGTCAAAGTAGACACATCTTAGAAAATATTTCCACTTAAATCAACTTTAATTTAAAATAACAGAACTTAGTTGTTTCAACTTTATAACATTACATTATTTCTGAAATAGAACACTTTAATTACATTCTACAATTGCAACTCTAGTACACTTTGATTTGAATTTTCCCACAAATATCACTATGTTGTTCTCAAAAGTCAAATTAAGAATTTTTACTAATGTAAGATTTCCAAAAACCAAAGATGCCATATACTGTTTCTGTTTTGCTTTGGTGCAAAGTATCATCAAAAACTGTACATTTCATACAGAGAAAGTCCTCACTAGATCATATGACTGCTAAAACTTAATATATGTAAGAAAACAAGACAACACATTCATACCATCTTACCCCAAAAGCCAAGAAAATAAAAGATCCTGGCAGAATTATCTGTTCTGTTATATTTAAATGTGTAAGTTGTTAATATCTTCCAGTCAGCCAAAACATTTCTCAGGATGTAGTGTAGCAACATATTTTGAAAGTAAGTATTCCCAAATAGTTTATAAATATTTTAATCAAGCACTGCAATACCACAAAATAAACAATGAAATTCATTGCAAATCAACAACAAATGCTCCCTCAGAAACCAAGTTTTCTCCCACAAACCTATCCAACTCACTGACATGAAAACACATCTCTCTGTATTTTGCAAGGCGAGAAAGGGACCATCTAGTTCCCACCACACACTTGCAAAGCTCCAGCCTCATTCATAATTCACTCAACCAATATCTGCTGTCAATGCTATAAAGAAACAGGGCAGGAAAGATTTTTATTTCACTGGACTCCCTTTAATGATGTGGCTTCTTCACTGGCTTACAAGAGTTAGTGATTAAATAGCCAATTGCAAAATTATGGGGGAGTGAGGGAAAAGACAGAGATTGGCAAGCCCTTACTAATGAAAAATGACTAGACTTTTCTGAAAAGTAGACATTTAAACTAATCAGAGAACTCCAGAAATGTAAGTCTCAGTGTAAGAGCAGCTTGGTTTATGTTTAGCTAAGTCTGTTTTCAACTTCACTTACTAAAGTATTTACATGGCCTTTCCAGAAAGTATATTCTAATTATGTCACATGTACAAGCTCTCACTTATAGAATCAAGGAGTCAATGAAGCTGGCAAATAAAAAACATGCCAAAACCCCATTAATATGTGAAAGAAAATAGTGCTCTTAGCAATACTTGTTCAAAGAAAGGACTGGTAAAACCTGAGAGAGGATAAATGCACTGCAAATGCTTCTCTACTCATTCATATATAGTAACTATTTTTTCCATATTTATATAAATAAGTCACACCTTCCAATATGAGAAAGTTGGTCATTAACTAATGACCAAAACTGAAAAATCTACATTTTCCCATTTGTGATGTTTATTTCTATGAGCTGCAGATACCACTTAATTGATTAAATAAAAATCCACGTGCATCCTATATCTAAATCTCTAAATTCTAAACTGATGAGCTGACATAAAAGAAGTATGTCTTAGGCCAGGGACACAGTTCCACGTTCCAGGCTGCACAGCTGGCTGTGTTGTGGGCATATGGGGAGGGCCCAAGAACTCTTCGTGAAGGTTCCATTAGACCTCACAGGGCCACACCACAAAAATCCACACTGAATCTTTACACTCCTGACAACACACAGATGTTCTTCTTCATCTTTTATGTAGAAGAACATAAAAGATGATTATTCTCCAGGTACTTCATTCTAAATGACAACCATCTCTTCCTAAAGGTTTGAACCTCACTACTGTGCAAGAGAAGCCTAATTACAACTCTCAATTTCACTGAGGCTTTTATACAAAATTTTTGACTAGAATTCAGACACCACTATTGTCCCAGCTGTTGCTAAGGTAAAGGTGAACCATGGCCCATACACTACAAATACAAAGATAATCATAACTGACCACGCAGATAATCAAATTAATGAATAAACTGAAGACTAGATTAGTGAGTCATGCTTAATTTTTGAATAGAAGTCACACAATTGGATACTGAGCACTTTATTTTCATAACCTGTTGGAGCAGAATAATTTGCAATCACATGTTCCCTTTTTCTAGGAAGGGAGTGGATTTTAAAATAGAGGTATTTAGCACACAGAAAGCATCACAGAATATTCTGAGTTGGAAGACCCACAAGGATCATAATTCCACTCATACATCAATGGTCCACATGGGGATCAAATCCCCATCCTTGGTGTTATTATCAGCATGCCCTAATCAATTGAGCTAAATTTTACCTACCTTGAAAAAAACTATGAACTCCTCATAAAATTCAATTATTACCATTGTATCTTCTATTTACTTTAATTTTAAACTATCTTAAAATAAGTGTGCAATGATTTTCAGCTCACTGTCTTATAAGTACAGTTACAGCTGTTTGCCAATCATAAATCACTGATGAATGCTAATAAATACATACAGAGCAAGATGTAAACAACTGCACTGCTAGTAATATATATTTTTAGGGCAGTATCTTTGAGGGAAGACTAAAGCTTATCTTTGCAGTCTTTTCTGAGATGAAGCTGATAACATGCACCTTTTAGAATGATAGCTCAATCTTTCTGCTGTGAAACATTAACATTATTTCTCCAGTCACAAGCTCATTTGGAGTTTTTTCTCAATTCTCTGCAACTTTGCCAGAATCTATTTGCTTTTTCTTCCAAACTGAAAGCTACCTTAGCACAAAGGGGACATAAAAACTACACATCTTTTTGGGGATATTCTAACAATTCAAAAGCATCAAAAATTAAGGATGGCATGCTTCTAATTTCACTCACATGTCATCTGAAGAGAAACCAGAAGCATCTCAAACAGATCAGGCCTCAAATACCTTAGATTTGCATCAAGACTGACATATACACTAAAGTAGGAATAAGGAGTAGCTAATAGTCTTTCATCCTTACTTTGGATGCCAAGGCATCTATACCACTGGTAGCCACTTGTCCAGGCCATGAAAATACTGAGGTTTTTGTCCTGTTTTCCAACACAATAATTGCCAATTGACCAATCTATGTGATTAAACATACAACAAATGGTAGGACGCCTTAGCAGCAAGGTAAAGATCTGTTTCTGTGTGAACAGATTGTTTATATCCAGAAAAAAATAAACTCTTTAAATTAAACTCACAGGATATGATTGTGGGACACATCTTAACTCACAATCCTTTTTTCTCTTTAAGAGTTGCCATGGGAGACCATAAATTAGAGCCTGCAGAATCACAAGTGCCTCCCCAGGCCAAATGTTTGAGATTATTGTCTGCATGTTTTGGCACATATGAAATATTAGTGTCTAAGACATAGATTTATCCTGACAGTAGTATTCTGTACAGTACTGAACTCCTATTTCACATAATCCAACATTCACTTACATTTGTGTCTTCCAGGTTCATATTACAAGGAACTTGAGCTCCCCCCACTGCTAATCATTCCTACTGTTTACTCATAACAAACATCCTCTTCTACATTTTCTAAGACACCAACTGTCAAGTAGGTACTTATTTCTAAAAGATTTTAAGGTGAATTCTGAAAGGCAACTCTTCACTTTTTCAGTGGACAAGTATCTAAGTTATTACCCTCACAAATATGTAAGTATTTTACACAGGTGTATCTATTAAAAAAAATCTTTCAAGTTACCTGATGCTAATTAACACACCACTGATAAGTGTGTTAGTAAACTAAATTAGTGCTGGATTTATTAGACTATGTTCAGAGTTCAGAGAGTTACAGCAAAGCAATCATAACTGGGAGCCCACCACTACATTTTATCAATTAGCACTCCAGACCACAACTCACTCCCCCTTCATTCCCTCAAAATAGAAACATCTTTAACTTACAAAGATGCATAAAACAATTAACAATGATTATGAAAGAAACAAATTAACCACAGAACAATACTAAGTAACTACAACAGGATCACAAAGCTATTGTTACCCTAAAAATTATCTAGCCTAAAAATTATCATGTCATACCTAAAGAAAAAAGGAGCTATTTCGTCTTATGTGCACCCACTATTTACTACTATAATAGCTGAAATCATAAAATAAATGTTCTATTATATGTGAATACCCTAACATTAAAGTTCTTGTTACTTCTTATTTAAAGAAGCAAATACATTGATATCAATTTCTAGTAATCACATCTGTGTAAACCATGGATTACTTTCAGTAATCCATTCACAAAAGTATAATTTTAAAGCATTATGAATGAACCTGCATGTAAGTTGATTTACAGAATGTTTATAAATCATAATCATGCACTAAACTAAATAATCTTGAAACTAAACTAAATTCTTCCTATCAAGGTAACCGTCATTTTGCAAATAAAACTTCTAAGTTCTGCACAGCAAGTTTAATGTCTTTGGTAACTGATGCTGTTTCTATAGGGTCACCCTTAAAACTAAAGTATGTAAATTTTCTAACTTTTGTTTGATTTATTAGAAAATAGCATAAGTATTTAAGCATCATCATAAAACCAATATTTCTGCTCTTGTTTAAAAGAATTATCTGCTATATCTATAACAAGCTTTATGCTATCTTCTACCAGAATTACAAAATTTGTGTACTTTACAATGAGGATTTCATCCATTTTATTCACCCTTCCTAAAACACTTGCTCCAATTTACACCTGTATCAGTAATTAGGGGCAGGTAGCAGACCATAAATATTTTTGTTTCAGGCAAATATTGTTCTCACTCAAATTTTACATAGGGCTACATGGAGTGACAGCCACACTTGAGCAAGCTGATTAGTCCAAGTAGATTACACTGTCTAGTTAACTGTGCATCAGCTGACTTTCAATAATTGTACAAATGCCATGAAAAATGCAAATTAATCCAACCTTCCTTAGCCAGCAATGAAACAGGTTTAAATTAACCCAAGTTATGGTGCAATTGCCACATCCTACATATACGCAATTGAACATTCACTGTAGATGAGCTTGTAATAACTTCAGGTTTTCAGGACTTGTGTTGAATTCTCAGAAGTTCACCTACAGAGCTTTTTATGAGACTTCACTGACTAATTGTTTGTCAAGACATGATTAGGAATTTGCTTAATTTCATGACATCATATGTCTACTTTGAGTCTAGGAAAAAGATTAATCAGGAATAAACACAAACATTTACAAAAAAAAAAAAAAAGAGGGAATTCCTATTCTAAAGTCTACTAGGTTCAAGGCAAGTGTTTAATACACCACAAAATTAAATAAATAGTTCTCATTATTCTTTCTCCAGGTTGTGGGCTAAAATTATAGTATGATGTGAAAACTGAGAATGTTTATTTACTTTCCAGTAGTATGATGGCTTGTTCATAAGTGAAAACTGAGAATGTTTACTTTCCAGTAGTATGATGGCTTGTTCATGTAATGATATGTAGTGAATTACAGACAAAACAGTCTTTACACCATTCCGTTTTTATTTCAATTCCTCAAATATTTTAATTATATTGTCCATGGTAAAAAATAAATTACCTATTTTTGCAAATAACATGACTAAATTTTACATCATGCTAGATAGAATGCCAGAGGGAAATACTCCAGTGAGTAAATATGCAGAGTCATAACTCTAAATAACCTTTTACAATAGTGACTCTGGAGTGCACAGTGTGTTCCTACAACTCTCAAAGCCATTAGTCACCTAACTTATGACCAGAAAAGCTCACCTGCAACCTTGCTTCAGTGTATGTCAGTACCAAGCAGCTCAACACCTGTTTTACCAGTAAGTCTTGGCAAGACCTTCAGAGTAAGAAAGTCCAGTCATAAACATGCTTTGAACATACCTAACATAGAAAATGGATTACTTGGCACTGTCTACTAGCCATTGCCTCCAACACTTCATTTAAAATCTCAGGAGGACAGACATTGAACACCTGCTTGAGGTATCTGACAGATTCTGAAATCCTCCTCAGTAGCAGGACATTCAAACATGCATTTGTCTATCTCTTAGTGCCTTTGACTGGCTTTATATTTTATGGGGAGGTGACCATTTCCTTCTCCTGCTGCTGAAGGAGTACTACATCACAGTGCAAAGAAAATTAATTAGAACAGGACAAAAACCAGAAGGAGAGAATATGATTTTCAAATAAAGTGATTCAAACTGAACTCCAGGATGCAATAATCTCTTCACTGTTTTCTATCAACTGACCAATATAGATCCCTTACTTAGCACCAGAGGAGCTAAGTTCCATTTCGCATCTCTCACATCTCAAACTTTTGACTGACATTCAAGCGGTGATCTTTTCAACAGCAGTATCACAACAAAGTCCCTTTTTGATCTCACTCCAATTCCTTTTTATGATGTAGAAATCATGACTGTAAATTTCACTTATTGCACTCTAACAGCTATTTTAGAAGACAGTGCTTAGAAATGCATCACACTAAATGCATAGCTGTATGTTAAAACTCTTACTATTAAAAATGTTAGAAGCATGACTTTAAAAACACCCTCTAAAGCAGAGCATTCAGCACTGAAAAGCTGATGTCAACAAATACTAAAACATTACTTTTTCTGAGTATTGACTCAAAAGTTTCTAGACTTTTACAGGAAATCCCCCACCCCCAGGTTGAAAGTCTTTGCAATGTCAATCAAAAGATAATAAACGTCCCTTGCCTCCAAGAATTCTGACACGGTCCGTGGGTTTTTATGTAATTGTGTAACACTTCTCTGCCATCCCTGGGCCCAATCATCCTCCAGCTTACGGGAGGGATCTGCTCTGGAAATGAATCAGAGCCTATTCATAAGACTGTAAGGTCTGTTGTACACATGACACTTCAAGTCCAAGTGAAAACAAAGCAAATACGAAGGGAAAGAGGCTTCAGATCAGATAGCAGGAAACAGAAAAACACCACTCTTGGGAATCTCATTCTATTTTTATTACCAATGGCAAATATTTCTGTGTTCCTTTTAACCTGCAGGCTCCAAAGCCTAATTTGAACAAGCACCGATTAGTCATATTTGTAACCAGAATTTACAAAATCTGTTCCACTATTACCATATAAATCATGATACAAAAAAAAAAAAAGTCAGTTAATTTAAAATTAAGATTCTACACTTGTTCCAGTTAGACTTCCAAAGATAATGAAGATCAACTTTTTAATCTCAGTACTCAACTTACGTGATTAAATACTACTCTTAAAAACATTTTAAAAATAAGCATTTGTGGAGCTTAATTGTGGAATTACAATATTCCAATACAGACCACAAAAAAGCCTATGAGGAAATTAAGACTTCTGTCTCTGGGTCTCTGGAGCAGGACTTCATGACACAAAACAATTCAGGCAAAAGGCTACACACTGAACACCAAAGAGAATCAAAATGTTTAATCGTAAAAGACAGGACTGAAAGCAATCTCTAAAGTTTATCCCTTTCTCCAAGGCAGAATCAACAATATCTAAGGCAAATACTTGGAGGCAAAAACCTGTTGTTTTTAAAAAAAAATTAAAAACCCAATCCAACTTATTTTGCACAATCACTGAAATAGACATCCTGTTGTCAGTAGAAAAGGGATTACAGATTTAAGAATATAGCAATGCATTCTGAAAAGTGGCACACATACCTACAGAGGTAATCTGAACTACAGAATCTCCTATCATTAGCTCTTAAAAGAAGTAGTCTAAATTTCTGAGCTTTTTTTTTTTCCTAAGTAATTTTCTCAGTTTAGGGAAAAAAAAAAAAAAAACCAAAAAAAAAAAAACCAAAAAAACAACTCAAACAATGAATTCCTCTGTGTGAAATAATGCTTCTTTGCCCAGGCAATCCTTGTTTTGTTCTTCTGACTTCTCAGGCAATTTCTTCTCCTTCCCTTCTCTGGCCTCTCTCAGAACACTCTTCCCATCCGCTCTCATCCCTGAACTGCTTTCCTTGACTGCACAAGCAAATCCACAGTATCTTTTTGCCTTTGCTTCTTCATGAGGCTGTTTCATCACAGCTCTTCCTTTATCTTTCTTTAGGCCACTTGTATCTGCCACACCAGCTCCTTTGTCCAGCCACTAGAGTTCAGTCATTATTTCACAGAACAACAGAATGAATCTGGGTTGGAAGGAACCTTAAAGGTCATCCTCCCTGCCATGGGCAAATACACCTTCCACTAACCCCATCCAACCTGGCCTTGAACGCTTCTAGGGCTGGAACAGCTACAATTTCTCTGGGCAACAGATTGTCTCATCACTCTCAAAGAAAGAAATGCCTTCCTAAGACCTAATCTAAACCTTTCCTCTGTCGTCTGAAAGCTATTCCCTGCTGTCCCAGCACTTCATGCCCTTGTAAAAGATCCCTCTCCAGCTTTCGTGAAACGTCCCACTTAGATACTGAGAAGTGCTATGGAGTCTCACCGCAGAGCCTTCTTTTCTTTAGACATTCCCAATTCTCTCAGACTGTCTTCATAGGAGATGTTCTTAAGGCTCTGCTCCTTAAGAACTTCAAAGCTCCTACATTCTCCCAATTTCTACCCTTCAAACTCCATTTCCTCCCCATCCAAGTCCAGCTCCAGTCCACTGCTCTCCTTCTCCATATGCTCATCCTTCCATCCATCTGCAATTTCTCTTCTTTTCTTTTACACACTTACATTAATCTGCATTGTGGATAAGAAGAGAATGGAAACCATAAAACTAAGAGTTTGTACAACTATCTCACTGCTCAGAACTTTTTAGGAAAGCTCTGTTGTGCGCACAAAGTTCTTCAACAATAGCACCTACAATCAGGGAAATCAGTTAATTTTTTAGACACTAATAATTTGCCCAATTTTCTGAAAGCTTTTCAAATAGCAACTAAATGTACATCCTTAATGTAAAAAGTTATTTCACACTGAAATTCTAAACTCCTTTTCCCAAAGAACAGCTTGAAAAAGAGGTCAGGAATAATTTAAAAGCATTTTTTCTTCCATCACAGCCCTTAGAAGCCAGTGAACTATGTTCACTTTGAACATTATCCAGATAATAAGTCAATAAAGGGCATTCACTCAACATAGAAGATTTTGGCCCAAATGACTGAAGTTGAGCAAAGTCAGAAGTAAAATCATTGCCTTTAAAAAGTACATCAGTAATCAGGAAACAGAGGAGAACCAGTCCTACCTACATGCAAGGAGTAACATGCATTCTTAAAGTCAGTAACTCTGATAAGCAATGCTTCAAATCCTTGACTGCCAAATTTTAAAAGGATAAATGAAATTGTGCTATGTTACAGGTTATGCCTCAACATGAGTTTTTAAAAGAAATTACCAGGAAGAGACAATCACTACTGAGCATGTTAGCAGAAACAAATCTATTTTCCATTAATTCAAAAGAAAGGAAAAAAAAGGAAACATAGCATTCGCACAGTAAAAAGCAATTACATCACCTTAGTTTTAAGTAGAAACTTAACAAACACATGACCAAGCAGATTTAAAATTTTTCCTTCAGAAAAAACATAACAAAGTTTAAAAAAATCAAAGATTTTAGATCTTCACAAAGAACTCCCCATAAGTTCTCCCCACAGTCTCATTAGAATCTCACCAAACTTGTTCAGCTTTTACACTACAAAAAGTGTCCTGAGAACCTAAAAAATAATCAAAAGAGCCCCAAGGTTCCAGATTACTTTTTCTACGGCAATTTTTTTAAGTCAGCTGCTGTACATAGCATCTGGTGAGGGCCCTCCAAATTCTTCCTGCTATTCTCAATAGCTAGAAAACATATCTGAAGAAAAAGAGAAAGCAACACATCTGAATGGAAAATAGCATGGAAGAAATGCAGACAGTCATATTAAGTCATAAGACTTGAAAACAAAATTTCAGAGATGGAGTATTTGCAATCTCATCCTTTGTGAGGTCAAAATAGAGGAAATACTTAAGTTCAAACATGAGAGATAGAGATTGCATTAGCACAGACATATGTTTGTTATTCAGTGAGCTTGAGGGGAAAAAAAAGGGAGAAAAAAGGTTGGTACTACAAAAACAAGCATAGAAGCATTAAGAAATGTTAGTGTTATGGTTGCTTGTACCCATATTTTAGCTCCTTGTGCATTGTGATACTCATTGATTAGATGATCATATACCATTTCTTGTTATTCAGAGGATCACTGCCCCATATATGGCACATGACATATATGTCATGAAACACAAACTTACAAAGTACAAGGAGGTGCCTTACGTGGAACATAACACTTTCCTACTAAGGAATTTGAATAAAGCACAGTTAATAAAACCAGCTGACTGAGAAGTTTCACATTCAAGACATCTTTTGCCGAAAACTGACTTTTATGAAAAACAACTCTTCTAAAAAACAATCAAAACCAAAAGCAGAAAATCAAAACAAACTAACAAAAAGCCTCCACAAATGTACTCTCACAGAAAATCTGCACAAGACAGAAAGGAAATAAGTTAATAAGACTAAAGGGCTACTTATTCCGCCTGTTCTGTAATGTACTCACAGTCCCTGAGCCACGCTTTGAGCATGATACAAAAAGCCAAAGGAGAAGAAAAGAGTTCAAGAACTTTTGTGCCTGATACAATTAAACATTTGGGGCTGGACTTCCTATATCCCCGAAGCAATCTTCTGGCTAGGAATGCACTTACTCCACCCCAGAAGAGCCTTGCTTCACTAACAGTCTTAGAGGAGCCTGACAACTGACTGACATCACAGCGGTCTGACCGCTGGGCGTAGAGGTGGGCTCTCAAGCACTCTCATCAAGTGCAACAATTATCAGGCCAAGAGCCAGAGCTCTATGCCCAAGAATCCCAACCCCATGCTTAGGATGCCTTCCAACAGGAACTAGCAATCCTAGAGAGTAACAGTAACATTTTGTATCTCTGTGTTCAATATTGTAGCCACAACAGATAATTACTGCGCGATTTGAGTTAATGATCTGCCTTGTTCTCTCCCAAATAAACTTTAAGAGATAGAGGATGATTCTTTTTTAGGTTCTCAGGACAGGCAGTCCGGTTTTTTCCAACTGTTGCCATGATCAAAAGAGTTGAAATTTAATAGATATTTAAGGCCTCCAGTGAAAAACCATTCTATACTTAGGGTTTCAAGAGGAGAAACAATGAGCCTAACAAGTTGAAGTGCAGAACATACATGACCACAAACAAAGCCAACAAAAACAATGTTATGAACTTCCTAAGTGCTGTAAAGTAACTTTAAAAATCTGAAGAGTAAAGTATGTCACAATAGATAAGATTTATAAGCTTTTAAAATTCATTATTTTGATTCCATTGCAGTCTTTCATCTGTAAAATCGAAAAAAAATCTTTTACAGATGTGCAAAACCAAAACTCTCTGAAGTCTGCACCTTGTTTTGAGATAACTCTACAAATTAAAATATGAAAACACTTCAGCCTTCCTGAGTGACTGGGATGTACACAGCAGGTAATAAGGCAACAGGGTACACACTGAATGATAAGTACATGAGCTAGGTTATAAGAGTGGTCAGCTGTGGGCAGTTAAAGGCCCAGCTCCTCACTTGGCTGTTTCCTTACAGTACTCCCTTATTTTGCAGCCTAGGGGTCTCTCACACTGTTCCTCTAAAACGCATTGCATGTCTACACATACACGCTGCTACAAAAACCAGAGCACTTCAAATCAAATCCCAGCAATAAAATTAAAAATTTAATTATCTACTCATATAAAAAAATCTGAGATCTCTGATTACTTACACTTAAAATTGATACAAATTCTAAAGGTCATAAAATAAACTTTTTCTAGAATTTTTTATGACTTCAACATGAAAACTGGTCTTAGATATTTACATTCTTTTGAAGTTATTTGTGCAGACCAAGTAATCACCTTAAAATACAGTATTAACAACCATATTCAATCTGACTGGAATCCCTTTTAGTTTCCACATACAGATGGGCCAAAATCCTTTCTTCCCTTCCTTTTGCTGGGGAGATTTTCTATGGCTAACAGTAGGGACAAGAACTGAAACACAAATCACAGGTCCTGCACAATCTCCTCAAACTCAATTTCCTCACTCATGGAGCGTCATACATGTCAATGTAAAGCACTTTTTAAACACCTTTTGGGGGTCAGGATCAGCTACTAAAAAGTATGTTTGCAATACAAAGAAAATAAAAATATAAATGTACATAAGTTATATTAAAGAGTTTGCAATTGTCAAACACTTATTTTCTTAATTTCAAGAATACTTTTTCATTATTAAAAGAGATCATTATTGTATAGAGTTATTAGCAACAATACACAGGTATAACCAATTTCAAGCATACCCTTGCAGATATCTCTTTACAACTAAGTGCTCATTACTGCTGATGTTTCAAAATCAGAAGCTAACCTAACCTGAATTACTTCTAATAAAGGCAAATGAAAAACAAGGTCTAAAATAAGTGGTATGATACTGAAATGGCCATTCTTTCCAATGTTAAATATTCTTAGTGTTTTGTGATACTAAATAACCACCCTAACACCTGAAGACCCACCTCACACCTACCAGTCAACGAATTCTAAAGCTACAACTACTCATGTTTTTCTGATTAAGTATGTCCATGGTTGTTATCCAAATTACACACATTCATGAATATTACCCACTCCTCTAACATACTTTCTAGAAATTATAAAGTTGTGAATTTGAAGACTTGATTTCTTTCCTAGATCTAGATATTCAGGATAAAAGTAGATATTTTTCTCTCTAGTTACAGCAATTATCCAGAAGTTTCATATGTCTTGTGCAATTTTTATGAAATATTAACATAAATTGGGTATAATCAGTTTAACATTTTGTAATACAATAGACATAAAAGTCCAGTTGCCACAGAACATATAAAAAGAGGAATAGAATCTCTAGCTTAAATCAATCCACATTTTTTACCTAGTATCATCCAAAATATTGTTTATTTATATTGTAGAGAACTATATACACAAAACATTTAGGATTAAAGTTATATTAACTTAACAATCACTAATAAACAAATTAACAAAACAACAAAAGCAAACAAAAAGTTTCTCTCCTAAGGAAATTACTATCAATGGCCTTGATTCTTCAAGAAGAGTTGTATGAACATTTATGTACATGGAGTCTCAAGCATAAGGTTTAATGGGGTACCTGCGCTCTTATGTAGAATAATGATTTTCAAAAGGGCTTAGGTATATAATTTGGCTTCTCTGATCTGTCTGTTGCTTCTAAGTCAAAACTTAAACATTACAAATTTAAAAAAAACCATTATTTTACTGACATTTCTGTTCCTATGTTTTGATTTTTAAAAAGTATAAAACCAGCTTTAATCAACAGCTAAAGATTTCAGGAAGGGATTTTTGTTGGAATAACCTTAGGTAAAATGTTCAAGAAGTTGAGAGGAAAAAACCAACTTGTGTAGAAGAAGTAAATTCAAAATGCAAAAAGCAGGAAAAAGTACAAAATAAAATGTAGAAATAAGCATTTTTCTCTTTTTGATAAAATAATAGTTACAACTAACATCTCGAGAATAATTAATTTAGTATTTCCATAACATCACTAAAATAAATACATTGTCCTTAGGCAGCTAGCTGTTGTGATAAACACTTAGTAGAAACTCTTAACATCAGGGAAAAAGTAGTATGAAAGTGCCACAAGCCTGCTTCACGCATGCACACACACTCTCAAATATGCTAAAACATGCAACTCAAAAGAAAAATAAGTCCTCTTACAAATATCTCAACTTTAAATATTTCTGTAAAACTATATAAACTGATCAAGCAACTAATTCACAATTAACCACATATGGCTCATAAGAACAAACCCAAAAAACTAATTACAAATAAAAATAGACATCTTATATTTCCCTTTATAAATACAACTATTCTTCATTCCAGAAAAGTGCATCTGTTCCAGTTAAAAAAAAAAAAAAAAAAAAAAAAAAAAAAAGATAAAAAGAAAAAAAAAAAAAAAAGAAGGGTGCTGTAAACACAACCACACAACCCTGGCAAGATAAACTTGACAGGAACTGTGTAACTACAGTAGCTCATTTCCTGCTCATATCGAGAATATTTAAAGCAACCCTCCTTAAATGAAAAATCAGTCAGAAAAGTTCACTACTGTTAGCTTAACAAACACATTCTTCTTAGAACGGCAGCTGCCTGAAACACAGACGCAAGAAATGCTAGGGCTGTAATGTCGCTTCCTGATGATGAAAAGTACCCAAGAACTACAACTGCTTCTGCACAGTCCTTTCTTTCCTGCGAAACAGAGTTACACTCGGTCTCCACGCACACTACAGGGCAAAAGCAAACAGCAATTCCGCCGTTCCACACCGAGGTGGGGACAGTTAGAGACGACTAGTGGCTCCCTCTGCATCTCACAAAGTTTAAAAATAAAAAGCTGCTTTTTTGAACTGTAAATGGTTCCTCTCCACGCACGTAGGCCTGAGGCCCTGTTGCAAACAGTGTCTAACAGGACCAGGCAGCACAAAGACAGGAATGGGAGATCAGTGGGAGGAAGGGAGGCCGGGATTGGGGCTCAGCAGGATCTTCTGGCTTTTTAAAATTCAAACTGCTCCCTGACCAATACAAATCACGGACACGCTACTGACTACTACACGGATTTACAGCATTAAAAACACGCCTTCTACGTGACAGCTATATTAACTTCACCCTTTTAAACATGTATCAGGGCACGCAGGAGGCACGATAGCAGAGTTTCATTTACAAGACTCTGAACTCAATGCATCAGAAAGTTACTCTATTAGATATAGTAACCATGTTTTATAACAGCAAATCTACCTGAACAACTAAAAATCCTACTGAAAATGTAACAAATTATGTAATATCAACAATCATTTGCCACTAACAAAATTCCTCTCTACTAGGATGAAAACTTTGTATCTTAAAATTTCCTGCAGCTATGTAATTTCTGTAGAAGCATTTTTATTAGTTCACAGGGTGTTTGTTTAAATGTGCCTGAGTTTTTAGCAACATTTACAACTTTACCATTTATAAGTACAAGATTTACTTTATTGTAAATCAGCTACTATTTATTTATAAAGACCTGAGACTAATAAACAGTCATTTTCAAAACACAGTTGACCTGTAAAAATTACACCTAATTACATATTCAAACATCATGGACACAAACAGCCAATAACAACCTCAGGGTCTCAAAGTGATATAGCCTGACAAGAAAAGATGACACTTTTTAAGATTCCTCACACTTCACATAAATAAATTTAGATGTGACTCTCAAGTACTTTGGTTAAGATCTCATCCTCACCTTGGTCCCTTAAATGTCACAAACACAGCACTTTACACACGATCCCTTGCCTGTTTTCCATTTGCTAGAAGCAGAAAATGGTATTTCTTCCTTTAACATATATTCCTGTAGCGTATACAGGACACAGACACCAAAATTGTGCGGAATACCTAATATAATATGCTATGCTATCTGTATTTCTTGGGTCTGCAGGTGTTCGTGTTGTGTCAATCATCCTTCAAGCACTATTTTATGCTATAAATATACTAAGTCATTAACATACTAATCAATAATGTTATTTAGAAATGAAACATCTGCAAATTATAAAACCAAAAGCATTTAAACTTTTGAATGTTCAGAACACACTTGGTTAGAAGAACAAGGTAATAGCAAAGACAAGTGGCATTTTTGTTCCTGAGTATTTACATTGTCTCTCCTCCCCTATGCCTGCACTTCTGCCCCACTTCAGAGGGCTGTCTGCTCTGGGACCCTTCCTTGCCCTAGGTGAAGTTGTAAATATGGGAAAGGATCAGTGCACATTTGCGACTAAATGTATTGTTTCCTCCTGCTCCTCCTGCTCTTTTCGGGTTGAGGCCTGTCACTGAGCAGCCGCTTCGCCTTTCTAATCCCCGAGCTGGAGTAAAGGCGCTGGCCGGCGGGCCTGCGCCCTCCGCCGGGCCTGGGCCTCCCGGCAGCCCGGCACGAACCAACCTCCTCCGCCAAACCCGACCGAGCAGGAAGGGGGGCTGCGAAATAAACATCTCCGGTTGCCACTTACTCCCCTCTACCCCGGATAACAGCTAATCCCCTCTGCTCCCGGCAGTGCTGGGCCGCTGGGCTGAGAGGCCCGGCCCGCTGCTGGCGAGGGCAGGGAGGGGAAGGGGAGACAAGGAGGGGGGATTACCTGAGCAAATCGGCGTCTGAATCCAACGAGAATCCGAGAGAGGGGGAGAGAAATCCGCCCCCCTCCCTCCTCAGAGAGGCCGCCGCCGCCGCTGGGCCGCCGCCGCCGCCGCGGAGCAGGAGGAGGAGGGGAGATAATATAACAACAATAATCCGGGCCGGGAGGGGGGCTGGCTCCTCTTCCGTCTCCTCCTCAGTGCAGCGAACATGTAGAGCCGGGGGGTGTGCGGCCGAGGCAAATCCCTTCCCCCCGAGCCTGCTTCACAACATCAACACGGGTCGGGCCGCGCCGCGCCGAACCGGTTCCGAGCCGGGGAGGGGAGAGCGAAGGGTGGCCCAGGGGCAGCGCTGCCAAGGGGCCGCCGCCGCCGCCGCTCCCTCCGAGAGTGCGAGCGCAGGAGGGCGGGGAGGGGCGGCCTGGGCACGGTGAGTCGGTACCGAGCGGGGGGGCAGAGGGAGAGAAGGGCGAGGAGGAGGAGGAGGAGGGGGAAGGATCCTCTGTGTGTCTCTCTCGCTCCCTCTCAGAACAAAATGCCGACCGGAAGTGCAGCGGCAGGAATGACTCCCTCCACCGGCGCCAAACACCAGCAACCTCCCCCTTCCCTCCGCTGCCTCCTCCTCGCCGAACGCTCCCTCGCTCCACCAGCGCCGCTTCCGCCGCTGCAGCTGGAGGGGCTCCCTTGCCTCGCCTCTCCCGGCAGAGCCTCCCCTGCGTAGCTCCTCTCCCTGCTGCACGACCGTCTCTTTTTCCCCCCCTTTTTTTTATTTTCTCCCTCCTCCCGGCCTTTTGGTGCGCGGAACGAGACCGAAGTTTATGCTTAAGCCTCCGCTGAGGATTTGCGAAGAAGGAATTCTCTTGGAAAAAAATACACGTTTTGGTGTTTATTTTTCTGTCCTGCCTAAGCATGGTGGAGGAGGACTGCAAAAGGCTGCCTCGCAGGAGGCAGACCTGGAAAGGGCTCTTAAACTGAACCCTCAGAGGCGGCAGCCCCTGGAGGTGGGACACTCGCTGGAGTTACTGTCGCCGCTCATGCCCTTTCTGTGTGGATGTGAGAGGCCGCGCCGCAGGAACCGAAACACCCGCTGCTCAAAGCATTGCCGGGGCGAGGGATTTCCAGATGGACATACGAAAAGGGAGTGGCTTTCAAAAACGGGCTTTTTGGACCAGCACCGGGGAAAATGCTGATGTTCAGGTGAAATGTCCTTCGCTGGAGGCTGAGGCTCCACCGCCACTATATTTACTGTAAATACTTTAATTGTGTGTTGTGAAGGAGTGTTTGGCGAAAGAGCATGTCCTAATCTGAAAGACTTTCTGGTGTTCCTCTCTACAGGTAAAACCGAATAATCATAACACAGGATAATAATGAAGAAGCATTTATATCCCATGAAGTAACTATGTCTTTTAGTACTCACTTAATGTCGTTTGCTGCTCAGTACTTGGACAAAAATCCTTTCATTTCTAAAGGAAGCACTCCTTGTCTGTCGACTCCAGGAATCAGCTGGACACAGCTGTAAATACCCTGTGACATATAAACACACCCTTTCAGCGCTGGATAAATGTTATTTGCACAAAGGGACAGAATCTTACACCAGTGCACCTGCTTAGGATTTTTTGAATTGTGCTCTGGTTTTAATATAGACTTCAAATGCTTCTCTTATGCTTAAACTACTACAAAATTCATAATTTTGGATGAATCAAAGTTTGGTTTACAAGTGTTTTTTTTTTGTTGTTGTTTGGTTTTTTTGTTGTTTTTTGGTTGTTTTTTTTTTTTTTGTTTAAAAATACAGAAGTGAAGACGGCACTGGAAAACACGGTAATTCAGTAGTGGAAATACTATTGTTCTAATGGCACGTATTAAGAGACAGGGTAAACTAGGCTCTGAAAAAAATATACTACAGATCTTTGTTCCAAGTCAATATAAAGGGTCCCAATCCTATAATCGTTTATGCATTTATAACTTGAAGTTATCAATTCGAAATAAAGGTAAATAATTGGTGTTGCAAATGAAGTGTGTCCTTAAGTCTTCGCACTTAATTTAACACATTGCAACTCTGTAACTTAAGGAGAAAACTGTTTACGTTCACTTGGAAATAAAATATAACTTAAGGAACTACCTATCTGGAGTTCATATAGCATATATATGCGTACTTACACATCTATGAATTTCCAGGAAAATGTAATTCTGAAATTACAAAGCTCAGGAATACTATTTCAATCTAAGTGATTGTTACCAATTTATGTTGATGGAGTCTTTCTGTAATTTTAGTAATCCTATTAAATAATTATTTTTTTTCTTAGTTGGTGAATTAATATGTAAATAAAATACAGAACATTGAATTTTTAATTTTCAAATGCCAAATATGTTTTTTTATGGTTCTATGGTCAGGCACAACACCTATTTGATTATGGTTTCAATGAGAATATCACTAGACCATTTAATGCTTTTAAAATACCACTCAACTAAAAGAACTTGTAGAAATGGCCATTTTACTTGACTACTATGCTGTATTACCTGCACAAGAGAACAACTAATTTAAACCATTAAGAGAGAAGGTAGTGTGTAACACACATGAGCAAATCAGGATTTTATTTTCCTTAAGGGAAATAAAATATTTTTATTCCACTTTTAAAAATGAAAGATCAAATTCTTTTACTTCATTCAGACAAGCAGTTCCTTGTATTCTGCTTCAAAAGCTCACTCACAACAATCTATTGCAGAATGGATGTTCACTATATTCCTAAAAGCACTGTAGTATGCATAGGGTTCATGTCATTATGCCTGAAATGACCAGAGAAGTGATAAATCAAGTATTTCAGATTACCTGATAACTGCTGCAAAAGCCTTTAAACCTTATTTCTGTTCCAGGCCTTAGTCATGGGGTGGGGATGGCCCTAATCTCTATGGGAGGAGCTATGCAGCCATGCAACCATGACTGTAGCACACTAAGGAGCATAAACTGCACGAACAAAGCTGGTTGCAGTGTGGCGAAGGGCAGAGCTCTCTGAATTCCCCTGGCAAATCCACACCTATGTAGTCTAGAAAATGAACTGCAAGTTTCAGGGTAAAAGTTTTAGAACCTAATCCTGCTCCCTTTGATGTCCAGGGCAAATGCATCTTTTGCCCAAAACAAATGACTGAGTTCCCATAACTTTAAGCTATTTATCCAGTCTGTTACTTCAGACTCGTTTTTTGTTCTTCAAAGTAAATCTTAATTCAAAAGGCAGGAATTAAAGATATTCATGGAGAGAGCACTCAAATAATTTTCACAAAATATATGGAAAGCTGTAGGTATGTCTCTTGCTGCTGTTTACAACTGCTGCTGCTGTGTACTGAGATAAGCTTTATAAATGCAAAGATAGTATTGCTCAAAGTAGAGAAGGGACCTCTTTTGCCCTCCTCACTCTGATGTTAACTTCCCTGAATGCTACATATTGTTATTCAGCTTCATAAATTATGGACACCATGTAATACTGGAGTAAAAATACACTTGGCACCAATGTTTTCTTAGATATGATTGTTGTAATTTGATTTTTTTCTGTAGAATAAATGAAAAATGCATTGGTTTTTACCATTTTTGTCTCTTTAAGGGCCAGTATAACATTCAAGTACCTGTCATTTTAAGTTATGTGATGCACTAGCACTGTGCATTCTGTTTACCTCCTAGTAATTTACAGGTACGTATATTACCCATATTACAGTATATGTATTGCCAGGTAGATTTTTAAAATAATTAGGACATGTCAGTAAAATATATTTTTAAATTAAGACTGTTTATTTTATATACCCTCTCAATTGGACAGAACTTTCCTATAAAAAGGAAAGTTATTATCTCTATACAGTAACACAATCATTAGCTATCATCCTAAATTTAAGTACTCTATTTAGAATCTGGTGTTAAGGCTGGATCACACAGTGATTAGGAAGAATTTAATAATGTACACTGTATGACAAGTAATACAAAGTTATGTTCTTTGCATTGCCTTTAGTTCACAGAACAAATAATAACACCGTGTAACTGTAAATTGACTGGGAGATATTCTGTGAATAGTAAGCAATCTGAATATGAAACTCACAGTGGTACACGTTAAATAAAAAGCCAAAGAAGCCAGAGGAGTCAAACATTTGTATGGTTACTTGCTTTAAGTTTACAACTTCATGGAAACTACTGATTTTTATTTCTTTTTCCTGGTAAGCCATATGGAGGTAGTATTTTTTCCTTCTTCTAATTATTTAGCTTAATTGACTAACAGGAATTTAATATTAAATTAAATGGTACTTTTTCATTTTAAGTGACTCTCTACCATGTTAAGAATGAGCTTCTGTTTGTACACAGTATGAATTCTACGGCAGGCATATATTAAAATGTACAGTAATGTTTCTATGAAGAAAAAATGAGAAGACAAAACTCTGGTACTTTAATTTGAATGTTAAAGTAAACTGTGAATGTGGACATTCATCTTCTGGCAAAGGACTGAAGTTAAAAATTGGCCTTAGGGGCTGTTGTATTCAGATCTGTATTCATAAAGTCATACTTGTATGCATTAAAAAAGTTAAGAATATCATAACATACCTTGCCATTCCATTTTTAATGAACTTGCCAGAAAAAGAAGATTTAAAACAGAGATATGCCTATCTATATAGCGTATGTTAAAAAAAGTGTCTTGGGCTCAGGCCTTTAAAAACTGCTTCCTTGGAAGAGAGAACTTTCTGATTCTTCAGAAGTGTTAATTATCCTCAGCGAAATCATGAAATGGCTACATATAAATATCAGGTTAAACATGCCTGGGACTGTTCTTTGGCATTGGAGCTTGCAGCCACCAAATGTTCCATGTTTTACCCAGGATAGTCACATGCATGTTTTGCCCATCGAGAATGGGTTATGACCAACACTAATGTCTAAATTGTGCACAGGAGTTGTCTGGGAAAGTGCAAGCTGGCATGCTTTGAGCCTGTGCCAAGGTCTGTTCGAAGAGATGTGCAATTTTTAGACAGATTATTTCCAATGTCCATGTATGTTCCATTTATGTTGCATTTTAGAGACACGCCTAAAGCAATCTTCTCAAAGTGACTTGACAAAAGGAGAAGAAACTGTAAGAAGAAACTGTAGTTCTCCATCTAGGGATAGATCACATTCCCATTTCTAATTATTTTTTTATTCAAGCAATTAATAACCTTATAATTATTCAGAAACCTGATAAAAGAAAGTTCATTGAAATTTGGCTATCAGTTGAAATATTTGTTCATATGAAGACATTTTAAAAAGTCCTACACAGTGTCTAAACCAGACTTCTAGCCTGTAGCAGATGTCCCTCTTGGTTTAGACATCCTGTGGCCTTTACAAAAGGATGTTACAGTGGGACTGGGAGGAGAAAACATATAGTGCAATAAAATGAAATAAGCACAAGTAACTTTTGCACTCTTTTGGGTTATGGCTGTCAACATCAATTTGTAATGAAAATTACTTCTGAAGTGTAATTTATTGATTTTAAGATAAGAAAAGGAGTAAGGATAAATAAAACATCATCTGTTATTTTCTGAATGCCGAATATTCCATTTATATAACTTTTATTCTTTTTTTTTTTTTTTAAATGTAGCTGGACATGTGCTGGAAATTTGCTTCTCAGCATGGCCACAGGGATGAATAGCACTGCATCTACTTTGTCAGGACTTTAGAAGATGTGTGGATGCTCCATTAGTGAACCAGAAAGCAGTATAAATTTATCACTTATTTAATTTCTCACAAACTTGCAATACTGTGCATTCTGAAGCACAAAGCCTTTTTAAAATTTCTGGTTTAACTTTCGACAGGGACAATAGTAGTCCAGAAAATTGAGCTGTTGACCTGGAGAAACCCAAATTAAATGCAAATATATGTCTCTGGCTAGATGATGCAGCTTAAAAATCAGATCAAAATTATCTATTTATGAAAAAATATCCTTTTCTGGATCATGATGTATTTAAATTCCTGGTTTTGATGTTTACATTTCTGTATTTATCCTCCCACAATTTTAAAATACATATTCAACTTCTTAAGGTTTCTTAAACATAATTCATCTATTAAAAGATGAATTCACCATAGGAAATTTTTGTCTCAAAGGTATACAGTTGGAGAAAAAACACACTAAGCATAAGCAGTTTCCTTAAAGCTTATAGTTTAAGTGGAAATAATTTTAAAAGTGTGACGATAATGAAAGACCACTAGTGTATGCAGCATTGTAAATTTGTAGTTCTGAATTATTATTGTACATTTGGTAGGTTTGCCAACTTTTTCTACTGTTGATTGCATTCCAGTGCAAGTAGTCATATGAAAAATGATACAGTGACTCTCTTGAGGAGGCTGTGATCTCTATACCTGTGCTACTGCTAGTATTTTTTTCCATGCTGGATTCAATTTATTAACATGGTCTGCCATGCATAAAATTGCTGTTAGATAAAATGCATTACAGCTAATTGTCATAGGCAGTGCTCTTCAAAATCACTGTAAGA
This sequence comes from Melospiza melodia melodia, assembly GCF_035770615.1. Classification (NCBI taxonomy): domain Eukaryota; kingdom Metazoa; phylum Chordata; class Aves; order Passeriformes; family Passerellidae; genus Melospiza; species Melospiza melodia. The sequence continues at coordinate 11,775,327 of NC_086226.1, read as the reverse complement.
AGCAGTTTAACTTTCTGAAAAAAAAAAAAGAACCAGTTTCCACAAGAATATGGGTGCATGTCACCACCGAAAAAAAAGACACGTGGTTGGCACATATTTTGTTGGATATTTGAGGATAGGCATGTGTGAGAAAAAGAGATGTAAAATGTCATAGAAACAGATGCAGAGAAGACACAGATACCCATACACAGGCCTGAGCAATCACTGGGAATGTAGCTGTAAGAAAAGCAGAGCAAGAGAGGTTCAAGATGACTATCAACCAAGAAGGAGCTGAGACTTTGAGTGAAACATTCACATGGTTTCAGAGAAAAAGAATGTACACACAATCTTTATAAACAGAGTGCATCAAAGCATCTGATGCCATCTCTTTTTTCTGACCAAAGACACTACACCAACCAAGTCAAATTAAGTAAGAATACACTGCCAATTTTAATGACAGTTGCTTTCTAAATAGATCCATAAATTACAATAACCCAACAGCTTTCAAAATATGCATTTCCCTGTCAGGAAAATATGTGCAGACACGCCACAAAATACTTTATATACTTTAATTCACTAGACTTTTTCCTAAACTTACTCATTACTTTCTTACCTTCCATTGCTGTTTCCCCTCTTTTCCAGACTTAAGAAAGCCTTTTGTTTATTTCAGGCTGCACTAGTGATTAGTCTCCTCTGGTTAAAGTGCTTTTTTCCTCCTGCATTTCCTTGGGCAATGTTTATCTTTTCTTTGCCATTAAGCTGTGTTTTCCCTATCCTTTTGAATTGTTTCCTTCTTACTTGCTCCCAAAGGTTAGAGGCAGCATATAAAAGTCCTTACTTTATTTTCCTATTTTGATTTTTCTTCATTGCCAAATAATCCATGATGTGAACCTCTATCTGCTTCACTTAAACAATCACTGGCTTAAAAAGAGGATGTTTCTATCTATATCTATATAGATAGAGTCTATAAATCTCTGTCCATCTCTATAACAAATTATCTTACTGGGTTTATTTTTTTCTTATACCTCATGTTTACAGAATACCCAAATGCCCAAAGAAGAATGCACTATGAGTAGAAAGTGAATGAAAAACCGACTTTGGTGGGAACGCCATTTTAATAGTGTAGAAAAGGAATTTGTGATTGAATAATGTATGGATAAAAAGTTCAGTCAAATAAGGAATAATTTGCTGGCAAAGAGATTATTTGTGAAAGCCATGCTATAAATTTCTGTTTGAATTGTAGAATAGCACAAAGAGCACTTACATGAAAAAACTGTCACAAAAATTGTTATATATGTGCAGACCTAAAATTATGATCTTTCCTTTTCTAAATTTTTTCACACCAAATATCATTTATACTAGCGAGGGCAATTTTTTTTAAATTTAAAACGTAAATATTCTGCTGTGTTTATGATTGTCTGCGAGTAACTTTGCATATTGCTAAACTTGGATGTTGCCTCAATAACTCCAGAAGTACTGAAGTTAACTGTCCAGCCTAGGGGCATGCCAGGTAGGGATAGTACCCATATCTGAGCTTTCCTTAAGAACTAAACTTCATGAAAAATCGATCATATAAAAATTAGTGATAGACAGATGTTTAGGGATGTTTTGGTTTGGTTTTAAAAACTAGATTTATAAAGGTAAATGTGCTTTTTTCTAGTCCATCTGAATTTTATTGGGAAGTATGCTTTATTTTACAGTTAGTCATGATATCCTTATCATCCCCTTATTTTTTATACCCTCTTATAAACACCATCTAGAACTTGAAAAGTGAGAAAAATCCTTGGTATTCCTTCACTGTTGATGATTAACTCAAAATATAACACGGCCTACGGGGGAAGGAGTGTCACATACATGTCTGATGGCCTGGGAATAAGGCATTGTTTCATTACCATGGACACTGTGTTACACATCATGCCTGTGACCTTCATGCTGTTATGAAGTTAGTATAAAAACCAGGTAACAGCTGAACATTCAAGATCTACCAAACTGATTAACTTTAGCAGTTACACCTTCTTCGTCCTTCTCACTCCTTGAATAATCTTCCCTCCCAGCAATAAAATTGTGTATATTTAAATGAAGATTTTCTTACCAGGCCTCTACCAGCTTTACCCTCTTCTAAAAGCAGTTCAGAGATGTCTATATGAGACTTCTTTATGGCTGGTGTTCTTCACATGTAATAGATATAATCTGTCCAGTTCCCAAAAATTTCATTCAAAATGCTATTTACTGCTGTCAAAATGCCTGAAATAGAAAATGTCATATGTAATTTCTGGGAAGTTATAGAGCTGTAATAACATGGCTATAGGAATACAACTACATGTTTAGGTAGCTGTAGAATAATATTTAATTATTGCCCCTAGAAATTTTGGGAGGGAAGGGGGGTTCCACGTGCAGAAATTTTACAGATAACCTCTTAGAACTCCCTATGTGCCAAGGAAAAATTTACAGTACTGTTAATCCGATAGGTTTTCTCTAGCATATACACTTCCCTTTGATTGCAAAAACATACTGCAACTTTTTAAATTAAACACTATTTTTGGCAATGTAGAGCTCAGGAAAGACTCTGGGTTGCTAGTCCATAGCACTGAGATCCTCATTTAGCCACAAAAAAAAGTCAGTGCGGGAATAATGATTAAAGCACACTTCCTGGTGCTGTTTCACTGTTGCACCCCCGAGGGACCAGGTAATAATGTAGTTCAATCTCTCATATATTTCTCAGAAATGTGTGGATTCTCCATCTATACTATGTTACCACAGTATTACTGAAACAATACTGCTCAGCTGATACTGAAGAATAATTAGGCAGACAAGAAATTTTCTAATAAATAATACAGAAGAAAATGTTACAAAAATTAAATTTGCTTCTCGAAGACAATGCCCCTCCTATTCCCTCACTGTAAGCTCCAAATTTGTTAATACTGTGTGGTTTTGATCTACTTTTAAGTTTCAGAGTTTCTCAAAGGAAGTGGGCTTGGCATTTTATAGTTGCCTGGGAAGCACTGCCCATGCTTATGATTCCTCAGAAATATTTTTAGTATGATGGAAAGCTCTCTATCACTAATAACTGCTTTTAAACCAGCACCTTTATAAGACTTGAAACACCCTGTTTCCTTTTGTCAGGGTGCAGACCTAAGAACGCAGTTCCTCACTTTCTTAATTCTTACCATTAATAGTAAAAAAAAAAGGCGCTTTTTTTCTCTTTCTATTCTGACATTATTAAGTCGATCCTAAAGAACACGGACAATGTCTTTAAGACACTCCAAAACACTGGTGAGAGCAGATGTCGGAGGACGCCTTCCGCCTGTTCCCGAACCGCCTGGGGCGGATCTCAGCCCCGGCTCTCCAGCACTGCCTGTGAAATCCGGCCGAGTTACTCGCGCTTGTTCTCAGGACTCCCAAACCTGTTTGTCACATCTCTTACACTGGGCTCGGCGCGACCGATTCTATAATTATTTGAGCTAAAGAAAGCCACTGACCCCCTGACCGAGCAGCACCCGGGCTGCTCCGGCCGCTTCCCGCGCCTTTGTCACCTCAGAACCTTCCTGCCGTCACCGCTCTCCTGCCCGCCCTTCCTCCTCTCCTCCCAGTCCCGCTTAGGCAAGCAAGGCCTGTTTAAAGCAGCCAGGGAAGAGGAAAACTCTAGTCATGCTGAAAGGAGAAATTAAAGTGTATCTAAAACTCCTAAAGCGCCCTGCGAGCCCCAAACACGCTACCGGGGTGCCGCCTCGCCTCCTCCCTCAGACCGGGCTGAGCGCAACTTGCCCACGCAGGAGAAAAGACGGAGGTGCCCTCAGGATTTTACCTCAGGTTCTCCTGTTTTAACTCACAGACCTGCTTCTCATGCTTTATAATGACTGCTTATACCTTTCCTTTTCGAGTCTTAACATTGTCTGGTAGCGAATAATTAGCAATGTGTATGCGGGTCCCCCCTCTCGAGGTAATGGAACAGTCCGCCGGGTTCCAGGCGCCGCGGCTCGTCGTTTAACCCCTTCCCTGCCGATCCCAAAGAATCTGCCCGGCGGAGGCGGAGTGGGATCCGGCCTCGGGGTCTGATGCGCTGGAGCACCGCGGGCTGCTCAGGGTAGTGAACACACTTCGTACAGGCGGTGTGAAGCGGGGGCAGCGGCCATTCACCCGCAAAACGACCTTAAATGCCATCTGATCAAGTCTTCCAATATGTCTTCTTCGTAGTGTTGTGGAAACGTGTGACAATGTTTAAATAGTAATTGGTGAAATGGGGGAGGGTGTTGTCTTTTTTGTTTGTTTGTTTGCTGGTTTGTTTGTTTCTATGATTTCCAGTGGAGAATTGTGTAGACCACGTATGGACGGCGCCTACCTGTCCGCCAGGTGAGCATTCTCCCCAGCCCTGCAGACGGAGCATCGTCCCCGGAGCATCGTCCCCACGCTCAGCCCGGGGAGCGGCTGCTTTGCTGCGGTGGGCTCAGGCGTGTACGGAAAATCACGCTATGAAAAGCCAGCGTCCATAAAGGAGACAGAGGAGTCCTGCAACTTTATTCGCATGTGGCAGAGAGTCCACCCGGGCACACGCCCGCCGGGTTTCTCTCTCGAGGTTTTAGAGGATGCGGCCTTCTTTTATCCTAAACTCCCGGCTGCGTGTTGCCTTCTTCCTTCTCCCACCAGCGGAGGTACTAGGAAAGTACAGCCTTCCCGGGCCACCTACCAAGTATTCCCCCTTGAACCTGTCATTTTACCCCAAATTTTGGAAGTTGAGGCTTGCGCGGACCCTTGCCTGTTTCAGGAGCTGTCTGGGATCTGTAACAAACCTTCCCCTAGAAGTCAGTAGACGTATTAAAACTCATTTCTAAGACGTTAACACCCATTCCTTCACCCATAGAATTGTTTGTAAAGATATGAGCACTCATCTTTCCTACCTGTCACCTCTCAGAAGCTTTTCAGCAATAACTGGAGAAATGGAGGTGTCCTGACCCTGAGTGCTGGGGTCCCAATCTGCCTTTCCCAATTTAAGCACTTAAATATCTAAGGTAAGATGGTATGGGGTTTTGACATACCGTCTTTCCCAACTGCAGTTGCTGGGAGATTAAAGAAAATTGTAAATTTTGTACTTACTTTTAAAAATAGTGTTACGCAAAGAGTCATTTAGCTGAAATTTCCAGAGTTTGTCTTTTTTCTTTTCTTCTCATTTCCTGCTTCTCCTTAACTCCAAGTGGCAGTTCAATCCCTCAAAGTTTTCTAAACAAAATAAAAATATGTAAAAAACCTTATCATCTTCTTAGCCTCTTCAGTCTATTGCCATATGAAATACAAGAAATTCCCTTTCCTTTCCTCACATTATCTCCTAGGGTCATAGTACTGGATCCCTGTGTTGTTTACACAGATGTTAATGCCTACAATTAAACATTTTCCTTTCAGTATCTTCCATCTTTGACAAATTTTCCAGGTCAATATTCCTTCTCAGAACCATACTTTTCCTTTCTTTTCTTTTATTCTTGGATTCTCATAGGATAATGGCCTGAGTCATACTGAACTGTATAGCAAGAGCCATTTACATTTTCTAGGAAGAAGGGAAGGAATATAGCTTAAAGTGCAAGAGGAAATCAGTGATTTTGCTCCAACTTATTAATCTAAATTATTAATTATTAGGCCTTCACTGGTAACCAGAAACATATGGAAAGACTTCTGACAGAAGAAAACTTTTTGCATGAGTGCAGGAGAGCTTTTTCTAGAAACCTCCCAAGTGATATGAATGGATCTACAAATTTGAGTTTCTTGTCTGCTTAAGCCAGGCAAGGTGAGTTACTTGTGCTGGTGTTTGACAAATCATGAACACTGATATCATAATTTCCTTTAGCATACTAGACATTAAAATATTTAAATTTATTGCTGCTGCATGATTTCTTGTCTGAAAAGTGTTTTGCACTTTCAGTTTATGTTTCATCATCAGCCCTGGCTATCTAATCTGGAAAGCACACATGGTGTACAACTGTAAACATGTTCTTCAAAAGTGAAAGTAGAAGCAAAACTAATTTTGCGAAATAACAGCAATAAAATGCAAGATTTTGATTAGAACAAAGTGCAAGTGAGTTTGCTTAGAGTTAGAGGAGTTCTTTTAAAAAAGTGTAAAAAAAGTAGGTTATTGTATTCACCTAGCGAATTTTGTTGTTTGCTTGTCTTTAATCAAATGTAGGCCCTTCCTTTTCATGCCACAGAATGTTGGGAGCACTGGGAACTTTTGAAGTGGTGTTTGACCTCCTGCCCTTCTCTAGGTAGAAATATGCTTTTCACTCTAACACTACAGTCTTGCAGGATAGCTACAGTTCTTTGGGGTTTGTGTTTTGTTTGTTTGTTTGGTTTCAGGTCTTTTTGTGTGGTGGTGCCCAGGAAGTTGTACTTGAACACGAGGAAGAACTTCTTTACTGTGCAGTGACCAAGCACTGGAACAGGTTACCCGGAGAGATTGTGGAGTCTCCCCCACTGGAGATATCCAAGCCTGGATAAAATCCTATGCCATGTGCCCTGCTTGAGCAGGGATGTTGGACTAGGTGACGCACTGTGGGCCCTTCCAACCTGACCCATTCTGTAGTTCTGTGAATGTATTTAGGTATGAAAATAAGCAGTTAGGTCAGGAGAAAAATTCTAAATGCTGCATTGATCTGTGAAGATAAGAATGACACTATTTAATAGCTGAAGTCTACTGGAAGTACATACCTCTGCCCCACTAAAATTTTGAGAATAGTTACCATGTCCCTGAGGAGAAAAACTCTAAATGCTACATACATCTGTGAAGATAAGAATGACACTATTTAATAGCTGAAATCTATTGGAAGTACATACACTATGATACCTCTGCCCCAGTAAAATTTCGAGAATAGTTACCATGTCCCTCTAATGTCACTGAAAATATTAATATAGCTTTTAGATATTAGCCCCACTGGATGTAAAGCTTGTCTGGGAATCAAATTTTCCCTTACTATTTCCCTTACTATTGCATCAGAGTTACTGCTTTAATGTTACAAGAAAGGATAAGTGTGAGAAATCTTTCTCTGTTCTTTGAATGCTTACCCCATAGACATGATTTTTCCAGTAGTTCCTTCTTGTACTTGTTTCAGGAGTTGAGTAAATTGTGCCCAGTTGTTTTATTTCCCTAAAATAATTAGGCCGATTTGGTGGCTCATTAATTTTCAATAAACCCATTATTTGTGATGAATCTTTACTCCAAATGTCAGTTAGGGAACAGTTTCTAGTTTTTCACCTCCAAACGTGACATTTATGACGCTCAAAAAAAAAAAAAATGCTGAATGTTTTGGTCCAAGGAGGCAAAAGGTTAAAAAAGGTGAGGTATCTAGAGCTCCAAGGTTGTTATTTGGACACACTTAGGTGTAAATTCCAGCCTCCTGTCTGGAAGTTAGTTGCTCTCTGGGCACAAAGATTTAGATAAAGCAGGTAGTGTGCAATCCATCAGTTGAGGTTCGGTCAGGAACTCACGCTCACGGAGTTCGGGAGCTGTGGAATCGGCAGCAAGGGCTCCTCTCCACTAGATGGGGATGCAGGAGCAGCTCTGGCTTCCCTGTTTCTGCAGCAGCAGCTTCGCCTCCTGCCATTCACATTCCCACTCGTGAATAGTCCCGTGAAAGTACTTTTAAACCAGCTTCTTCCTTCTTTTGTAAAAAGTGAAGACTCTGGTAAGATTTTAAAGAAGGTTGAACTTTACAAAGAGAGAGGAACTGTTCGAGTCCCTCAGTGAATGTGCACAATTTATTAGGACACTTCGGAGGAATGGGTGTTTCAGAAATTTTACATTCTAAATGGCATGAGTTAGACAGGCTTTTTTCTAACTCCAAAAGAATGCTTTAATTCAGCACATAGCAATCTATCAATCCATGCACCATGAATGATTCTGTGGAAGATCTTAGTTATATCAGAGGCATATCTGTGGAACTGTTTTGGATTTGTACAGACAGCAGCAAAAGTTGAAGCTGTGAATATATTTGGAAACACAGGTAGGTAGTTGTATCAAAAATACATGATATAAACTTTAGGCACCTGGGTGGTAAAGGTGTGGGAAAATAATGGTGGGCATGACATGTAACTAACAGCAATTTAAAGCCTCACACTTCTTTCTCACCTGTGAAACTTCGAGTTTTTTTAAATAAACAGGTAAAAATCTTCCTCAAATGAGCAATTTTATAAGTTGGACTGGTTGCAAAGCAATTCCTCCACAGTTCTTGCTCCCCAGTGGTTTCCATGCTTCTTTCTCTTGTTCTCTGCATGTTATCTCAGTGCTTACTCTCCAGGCCTGATTCTTCAAAAAATATGTGGATTATCTGAGATGCAGACTGCAATCATGAAAATATAGCAAATGGGAAATAGAAACACTGAATAATAATGTTAATTTGGAAAGCCTTTTTTGTTAATTATTTGTGAGGGGCTAAGAAAATTGCTCAGAGAGGTTTAGCAAATAAAGAACTCCCTACACCAAAAAATTTAAATTGGCCTTTGGCACATTTTTTTTAATGCTCTCCCTAGTTCTCACTGTAATTTCTGCTTCTCATTCAGTTTCTATCTTTATTTTCATTACTTACCATAGTGTTGCGTTTGAGAAAGAATAATTCAAAAGACATCTAGACAGACCCATGAAGACCAGAAAGAAATAATGTTCCAGAGTTTTGTTTCTGAAGTAAAGGATTTTTGGAACCACAGTCTTAGACACCAGATTTCTAAATATAAAACAAATAGATTTAGCAAAGGAAAAAGCAAACAAAAAATGGAACATGAACTGTAGAGCAAGTAGGTTAAAGAAATAGTAAAGTAGCAGCATTAAAAAAGTAGTTAGTATAGAAAGTTGTTAGTGTTGAGCAGATAAGTGATTTTTACATATTTTTATTATGTTTGTCACCTTCTGCCAAATTCATTTGTGCCAGGAATTAACTGACATCTGAAAATATATTTAGTGAAATGTAAGAAATCATACAGAGCATTCTGTTTATTTAGAGTTGGATCCATGAAGATTACATGTAATAGAAAAATTAAGACGTGATCTAGAGTGGTCCAAGACATTTGTGAGAAATTATTTGACTTTAGAAAGCCAATTCATTCTTCTCTTTTATCATTACTTATCCACATGTCCATTATTTGTACTGATCCATGTGTCCACTATTTGCAGGTTTCAGTATCATTTTTACTGCAGTATCAATTTGCCTGCAGTGAACTTTAGGCTTTCTAGGCTGTAGTTCCAAGTACACTGGGAAAAATTTTATATTAGTAATTTTATTTCATGATAGTTTTGTTGTGATGCAAAAAGAATGGGAGTTTTACAGGTGAGAAAAAGAAAAATTATTTAAAACTTTATCTTTAAATAATCAGGTAATATCAATTCAACTAAAGCGACAAAAATAATGACTTTATGCAAAATTTATACAGAAATGCACTGAGGACCAGTCAAAGGCATTTAGAATCTAATCTACTAATCATTGTGATATGTAGAATTGTTGTTATGTAGTTATAATAAATAGAAATATTGTCACTCAGGACTAAAATCTAGTTTATTCTCTTCTGCAATATGATTTGAGTCCCCATCTTTAAGATGGACAGATGTATATTGCACTTTTTAAATGTATTCTTACAAATTCTATAAATACAAAAATGAATTAATTCTCTTCATATAGTGATTATTCTGTTTTACATCTAGATATTTGGATGAATTAAGAAACCTCCCTATCATGTTTCCCTCTTAAGTAGACTCAGTACATGCAATTGCACACATCATAATTTTCTTCATCAATTAAGAGAATCTGATAATCTGTTGATTATATTCTGTCTTCAGTGATAAATGCATGTATTATGTATTTCCATTTTGAAACCAAAGCAGTTTTTACTACTGCTTTTGGCTAGCATTGACAAAGTAAAATTTTCCATTAAAAAAAGAAATGGATTAGAATAAAAATAGAGCTGTCTGTAAAATGTCTGTGTTTTAGTGTCACTGCTTTATTGCTGAACTGGCCACTGAGAAGGGAAATATCTTCTTTCAGACCCAGTCACTGTTACCTGTTGAACAGTGTCAGTGCAAAGCTTGCAATCTTTCCCCCAACAGTGTTTTGACTTGGCAATTTCAACTACCTGGAAGCTATGTAATGTGAAATTTCTAGTTGGAAGCCTTCAGCTCTGTTGAATGAGAACTATATTCACACTAGAGTGGTTCATTCCTGTCTCATTTTTAACCCCTTCCAGTACTTTAACAGAAGCTTCACTTCTGTCTCTTCAACACTTCTTGCGGGCTCTGGCACCGCCAAATTCTCTACTTTAACTCCAGGGATCTGGCTCATTCATTTATTTAATCTCAGCAAATTTCCAGTGTTCTACTCTGAGGTGTCTAAGCCTTACTCTTGATTGTGAAAAAACCTGTTGTGCTTGTATGAAAGAGAATATACATGTTATTGTTTATAATAGTTGCTTGTTAGTACAGAATTCCAGCAATCTGTATGGACAATGAGTCAGAAAGCAACGCCCTCACTCTAAATAGCTTACAGTTTAAATAAACAGCCAAGGGAAGAAGGACTGAATGGGAAAATAATGGAAGCGCAGAACAACTGAAGATCTAAGTTGAATGCTTATTTTGTTATGCTGTTTTCTCTTAATTTTGTTACTGCACCTCTCCTTAAAAACGGAGAGTAATTTTTTTTTTGAACTGACAGGAGATCTGACTTCCATGGGCCTTTAAGGCCCACATACAGATATTAAAGAAAAAAGAACCAACACATAAATACATTTAACAAGTTATTATTTTGATTTTTGGAGAACAAATCTGTACATGTTAGTAGACCAATATTATTTCTACAGATTGTTCTAGTGTGCCAGCAGTTGCTTTACTGTTCACTATAAGATTTTTTCAAAAGTACAAACTCTTCCAAATAAACTACTGCACTTCTAAATTTTGTCAGTTTCTGCTAATACAATTTTGTAACGGATTCATTCTGATGATAGAAAGTTTCACAGCAAAGGGTGAAAACAGTTTGCAGCTGTCTTAAAGAATTATTTAGGGCCTGTGCCATGCCCTAAATGGATAAAACTGCAAATACAAGGTCCATGACCAGGACATTCCCAGACGTATTTCTATTTAGGGTGGTTCTTATACCTAGACTCTTCTGTAATCATATAAAAATGATGTGGAAAGCTTCCCCCAGCAAAGTCTCAGGGAAGGCTAATGGTGCAAGTGCTGCTTTCTTTCTTGCAAAGATAAATCACTCAGTGGGCAAAGCACAGCCTCAGCTGGAGTAAAAATGTTTAATTTGCATACTGCATGTCTGCAGTGGTGAACAGTCCGCAGAATATGGAAGAACTATGTGTTCTGTCTTTTACTCAGGAAAAAGCTAATTTGAAAATTGTACATCTTATTAGCTATTACAGGCAGTGTGATTTTTCTCTATCTGATCAACAAAAAAGCCTAATAAATAATAACATACTGCTTTATTTTCTGTTTCACTACTGAAGTATATATCCTGCTAGGGAATTTTGCGGCTTGAAATCTGGGTTTTCAGAGAAAATTCTTGCTCAGAGTTCTGCAACCATTTTATTTTTCTAAGTTTCCCTATTCTGACTCTGAGTAGCTGGTGCATCAGACATAAGAGGTGTACTGTGCTATTACTGACAAATCATATTATTTGTCTCCTAAAGTGTTCACAAGCGATTCATTGAACAAGACATAAAAATAAATACAATAATTTACACAAGACATAAGAGTAATATTCAAAAACAAGATGCACTTTCTAGAAAACACAAATTTTAAATTATATTAGTTAAATATCTTACTAGGACAGCAATTAAATGAATGATCAAAAAAGAATAAGAGACTTAAAAGATTTTCTTGTTCATCTGTAGATGATATTAAGGAAATTTTAATGTATGTAAAATGTACGTAAACACTGCATAATTGTACCAGACAGTCCATTAATTTTTTTCTGGTATGATTTAGAAATACAGGCATAAAAACTAATTAGAAATATTTTTTCCTAAGGCAATAACAATATAATAATATAAATACACTTTGACGCTGGGATAAATATCTGGCGATTGGGTAGCAATGATATTAGCTCAGCTGGACAACTTCTCAGAATAATTGAGCTGCTGAAAAATTTTGCTTCTAAAATTTGCATCAAATACTTCCTATTTTTAGAAAGGTTCTATTATCCTTAACATTATTACTTTTAACATTTGTTTAATGCTGTGCATTCACTAGGTTTCAAACCCATGCTGTCATACTGCACTATCAGAAAACCCAGTTAGTAATACATCCACTTGTGAAGTGAGAAAAAAAACAAATTAAGCAGATAAAAATCATCCGTTTGACGTAAGGTTAGTTAGGTCTCATGATTCAAATATGAATATAGAATATGAAACGTTATTAGGAATGACAATCAGAGAAGAGGAGTAAGATATTATTTCATATATTGAGGCACACAAGCTTGCTCTGAGTGGCAGAATCTATGAAGTCCATAGTGGTGATAAAAGAGAAAAAGCACAAAGGTGCTTTCATGGTCAGCATGAAACATCAGGCAAAGGTGATGAGGCAGATGAAATAATTTCAGACTAGGCTGAACTTTGGTAGAAGTCCAGCATATAACAAGATGCAAAATATTAAAATATTAAGGTCTTGGAATGTGTTGACAACATTTGCTATTTCAGCCCTAAGAAGGAAAACAAGGTGAAATGCATCTGACAGTGAAGTTGTCAGTATAGAGTTCTGGGACAATTTGAAGATGAAAAGTAACACTGATGATTGTGATAATGAAACTATATAAATAATGATTTCTGGGATGAAAATAAAAGTACTATTAGTAAAAAAATCCTATAGTAAAGGAACAACACAGAATAAAGATCTCAGGATGCCTCAGAAAAAATAACAACCATATTAAGGACAGAAATATGTAAAAGTGAAGAAACTTAGAATAATAAAATAAAAAACATAGGATAGAAAATGACAAATTTGCAAAGAAGGGTGAGACAGTATTGGTAGCTATCCTGAATATCCATCAGAATTGCCATACTACAATCCAATAATCAAGCACAATATTTAGATGTTTAAATAAAAATATCTTCAGTAAGATATATGAAGTAGTATGTCCACAGTTTCAGTTTGAAACTGAAAAAGACTACAATGGAGTGGGGGTTTTTTTTCAGTTTTGATGACTGCATCTCATAAAATTTTGGACAACTTGAGAATCAGCAGAGAAAAATATGCTGCAAAACATGATGCAGTAAGAACAAGCTGCTGGAAAACATGATATGCCTAACATCTTGAACAAAATATGAACTTTACAAAAATATGAATGAACAAAAAACCATAAAATTAATTCTGGCTGTACAAATAAAGGTGGAATGGCTTGTGTTCAAATATGTAAAGTGTATCTGAAAATGGGAAGGCAAACACCTGTGTTTGTTCTGAGACAAAATCAGAGCTTAGTTTGCAGGAAGAAAGATTTATGTTAAGCATTAGAGGAGAAAAAAAAAAAGAAAAACAAAACCAGTATTTTCACAATTTGATAATTAAATACTGAAGTAGATGGCCTGGACAGATTGTATTATCTTTATCACTGAAGATTTAAGAACAGGTGCCATGAACAGTTTAGATCTTGTCTTTGGGCAAGAGAATGGACAAAAATCAGTTTCCTTTCAATTCTTTCTGATTCTTATATTTTATATCTCCTTTACAGAATGAAGCCAGCTGTGAGAAAAAGGCACAGAGATTAGCAGAGTAAATGAAGACAGTTTTTGTCTGAATTATTGTTCTCTATTAATGAATTTAGAGATTTGCACTGTTATTTTAAAAATAGAAGACCTGCATTTGTAGTCTCCAGCTGGAATATAAGTTTGCAACAAAGAAAAACTAAATTTAATCTCTTTAATGAGACATAGATGATAATAATTTTGTAATAAGTAATTGTATTCTGGAGCTAATGGGATTTGTACCTTTTGGAATGTATTTCATGTAGCTCTACAGTAACATAAGGAAAGAAGGTAAAACCTGAACTCTTTTTAAGAAGGACTGATTTGATGTAGTCCTTTTATTTAAAATCCTTGTGATTGTACCTCTTGTGAAGTGATTAATTTCTAATGAATCTGCATCAGGCATCAGCTGCAGAGCATGACTTGTAGATGTGAGCCCTAGGCACTGCAATGACTTCTTGGGCATTGCCTTGACTCTGGGACTACATTTAAAATGCTGAACTATGTTAAATCAAATTTAAAGGATGGAGCTACAGTTAAGAAGCCTTTTTTGCCAATTACACTGTGTGCATTAGTCAATAATAAACTTTATTGCCTTTTAATGGTTGGTTGGTTGGTTGGTTGGTTGATTTTGGTTTGGTTTGGTTTTTTGGTTGTTTGGTTTGTTTTTTTCCCCTTCAGACCACAGCAACTCATATATGGTAGAAGTCTTTCTCATGTTGAGAACTGTAAGGGGTTCATTAACAAAAGTTGCTTTTGATTAATTTACTTGCTTTTGGTACTTTCTGTAACAGAAAGCTGTGAGCTACATTTCAAACACTATGAGGGTGGGATAGCCGTGATGGTTTAGGGACATAAGCAAACATGAAATTTTTCATGAAATTCAGGGTTGTAGATTTTTAACTGCAATGGTGGTGATGCTGATGACTATATCATGTAGGTGGGAACTGTAAGCAGCTCCCAGTTTATCTGCCTTCCTTTCTTATGTGTTTTGGGTCTATTCAATTTCAAATAACACATTTCAGTGACTTCTGTCTCTTAGTTAATGGTTATGATTATCATTTTGGTCTGTGCATTTAATGCATTTGCTTAATGAGTTGTTCAGAAATTATAAGGGGCCCAACCCAAAATCCAATACTGTGAGTAAAAATTTCCTGTGCACTTAAAAGGAAGTAGGGATAGGCTCTAAAGAGGCTAGCATGGCTTTCATGAGCAGCTTTTGTTCCAACAAGCTGTTACAGTTTTGGTCCTATGTCATATAACACAATCTTTGTATGTTAGTGATACTAGCAAAGACAGAGAGCATAGGGGTCACCTCCAGAATAAAAACTCACATTTTTCAAACCCATGACTTTACTTCTGCTACTTAACATTTTCCAATAAAAGAAAATCGAGACTAATGGGATTTTATTTCTTTGTATATTTGGGCTTTTAGCTGCGGTGATCATTTGAAGCCGTCATCTAAGTAGCAATATTTAACTTATTTTGTATTTTACTTTTCACAAATGAAGATAATATACTTTGAATATATTCAAGGATATATTCCTTGTTCAGGAAAAACATTTTCTATAGAAATGTAGATACCAAATGCTGTTATTTTATCCAAAGTGAAAAACAAAAAGAAAATAAGACAGAATTCTCATGTAATTTTAATTAAACTTTTAATTAATGCAGTAAAACCAACTGCTGCATATCTCTAGAAGCAACTGTCCTGCTTCACTGGATTACAGATGTATAGGAAAGGTGATTTCTGTCTTCATCAACATTCACAGTCTTTTTTACCCAACAAGCAAGATTTTACTAATAAATACCTCAGAAATTAAGGTTCTAATCTCTCACAACCGTATTATCTCTCATGTCTGAGCATTAATAGTGCCTTTGAAACATACAAGTCCCCCAAAAGTTCTGTCATTCAGAACCTTCCTTGTGTCCATTTGTTTGTTTATCCTCTGGACTACAACTTAAACTTGTGGATTCATGTTGTTCACTTCTGCTATAATCCTCAGTAATTCCATTACTTTTAATTGTTAACCTTGCAACCTTTAAAAGTCCTTTAATAAGCTCTTCCTAAATTTTGGGAAAAAAACTACCCAGCCATTTGAAGACACTTAGCTCAAGTAAGTGTAAATAAATAAACTAAAGCATTTGTTTATTTAATCTTCTTGTATTTTTTAGAGTACTAAGGTCCGTATTCTGAAAAGGGAAATGACCTCTTAGTTTTTAAAGACTATAACATTTTATTTAAGAAAATATGGTCCCTGAAATATAAGTTGAAGGTACAAGGTACAATCATTTTCTTCTGTTAGTCACTTATTTAGGGAAAACTCAAAAGTGAGGGTGAAGTAACATCATCTGCAGCATTTCACCTCTACATAACAGTTTGAAATTTCCTCTAGAATAATTGTTTACTGGTTTTCTTGAAGGTCAGTCCCATTTCTTCCTATCCTCCCACAATGGGAACTACTGTACACAACCACAGGATAACAATGGTCTCTATTCTCCCAGCAGTTACCAGGGAGACTGAACTAATTAAGAATCATACACATTGGAAGCACTTTCGGTTAGGGACTGGGAAAAGCAGAATAAAAATAAATAATAACTATATTTATCCTCATAAAAATTTGAGTTTGCCTCACTAAAACTAGTAAGACAGTTTTCACTCTGGAAGTTTAGGCGTCTTCCTGATTACCCAACTTTCCTACTGGTATGACACTTGTGCCAAAAATTTTGAAAAATTTAATGAACTTCAGGTAAATATCATGACAGAACTTTGCTTTTAAGCTAAAAATCTGTGACAGCTTCTGATCCTGGTCATGGTAACCAGGACGACCAAAACTCCATGAAATTCAGTGATGTAAGTTAGGGCTCTGAGGACATATTTAGAACACAAATGTACTTGTTGATTATGATTATGGTTTTGTATTTAAATCCGCTGAAGATTTGTGTAATTTTGTTATTCGAGTGGAATGTTTTATATCATCACATTCATTGAGTGGCAGCTATCCTAACAACAAGAATGTTAGGAATACTTTAGTTGGTATATTTTAATGTGAATTACATTACAAGTGAATTACATTACAGTACTAGTGAACATTTTGCAATATTCACTTCTTCATTCTGTAAGTTAAGAAAATGGTATTATTCAAATTTTTTACAGCAAGCTCGTATCTTGTAAACACTTAGTCTTTTGAAATAACTCACCTAGCTGATCAAAGGAAGCCAGCTGGTTGAATTTTCCTGGTTTTCAGCAAAGTTTTCTGAACTGTCTCTCATGGTATCTTCCTGGAGCTATCCTCCAGCTCACAGCTGAAGAAAACCATCATGCCATGGGTGAGCAACTGGCTCAGGGGTGGGGCACAAAGGGTTACAGTGACAGTAACAGTGACAGTAACAGTGACAGTACAGTGACAGTACAGTGACAGCACAGTTACATCTTTGCAAACTTGGACATAGGGCTGGAAGGGATACTGAGCAAGTTTGCCAAAGAAACAAAAATGCGAGGAGCTTCTGACTTCCTCAAAGGAAGGAAGAACATGTGAAATTCCCAGGAAATGAGTGGGCTGGGCAATCACGAACCATGTGAAATTTAACCAGGGCAAGTGAAAGATTCTTGCATCTGGCGGCTCTGGTTGTGTGTATGGCCTGGGGAAGGAGAGGGTGAAGAACAGCACAGTGAAAAGGGACCTGGGGCTCCTGGTCAATGGGGAGCTGAACAGGAGCCAGCAGTGCCCTGGCAGCCAGGAGGGCCGGCCCTGCCCTGGGGGCATCAGGCACAGCATCACCAGCCGGGCGAGGGAGGGGATTGTCCTGCTCTGCTCTGAGCTGGGGCGGCCTCACCTCGAGTGCTGGGGCAGCTTTGGGTGCCACTACATAAAAAAGACATTTTGTAAGAGTCCAAGGAGGGCAATGAGAATGGTGAAGGGTCGGGAGGAGAAGCAGAGTGAGGAGCGGCTGAGGTCTCTTGGTCTGTTCAACTTGGAGGAGACTGAGGGGAGACCTCACTGCAGTTACATCTTCCTTGTGGGGGGAAGAAAAGGGGCAGGCACTGATCTCTGCTCTGTGGTGACAGTGACAGGACCCAACGGAACACCATGAAGTTGTGTTGAGGAGGTTTAGGCTGGAAAATAGAGGTTGTACCCTTCTACCCTTCTTCAGAGAAAGATTGGGTACTGGAATGGGCTCCGCAGGGAAGTGGCCACAGCACCAATCCCAGACAATGCTCTGTGGCACAGGGTGTCAATCTTGAGGTGTCCTGTGCAGAGTCAGGAGGTGGACTCAATCATCCTGGTGGATCCTTCCAACTCAGAACATTCTGTGATTCTGTGAAATAATGTTGAGAAATGGTTTACCTTTCTGTTTATATTCACATGCATCAAAATCTGTCATGCAAATAAGCAAATAATATTTTTTTCTGAAGATTCTGTAGCTGAACCTATGGTTCTGTGAAGGAAATAATTGCTAATAATAAGATAATTCTATTTATCAGCTTCTTGAACATTTCGAAGGCTGTTAGTAAGTGGGTTTTTATTGTATTTAATGATGCAGACAGGAAAAAGAGCTTCACCTTGAAAATTGAAAGGAGAAGCTATGTTGAGACACTTGCATGCTGAAATCTTGAAGGCAACAATCTCAGCACCTGAATAGAGCATTAGCATTCTAATCAGACAAGATTAGGTGGGAGTTCAGTGTTGAAGGTGTTGAAGCTCCTTGGTTCTTGGTACTGTCACTGTTACTGGCACTGTAACCCTTTGTGCCCCACCCGTGAGCCAGTTGCTCACCCATGGCAAGATGGTTGCAAAAGTCTGCAATTTGCCTCTAAGTGAAAATTGATGAAGAAATATGAAGAGGTGCCATACCTATCACACAGAACATAACTTTACTTCTTCTCAAATCAATGGCAATATAGGTGTTGATACCAACAGGAGAACTGAGTTGATATTTTTTGAACAGCAAAATTTCTTCATAGAATTTCTTTTACTTTATTGTAGCTGGCACATATGACTACAAAGAAATAAAATTTACAGGAAATTTCGTGGACCAGTAAAAATTATCTTTGATCTAGGGCCACAAACATGAGGAACAAACTAAAAATATTTTAGCAAAAAAAAAAATTCTGATGTTCTGTATTAAAAATGTAGGACAACACTCTCTCCAAGTTTGAAGGTGACACCTGCTTTATAATCAGTGTATATCTCGTAGTATTTAAGCAGAGGAACACCAGTGCAGACTGCAATATTATTGAATCAAATTAGCACAATACTAACCTGCTATCAGTCTTAACTATGAAAAGAATCTTGTGACATCTCAGTGTCAGTTATTCTTCTGGCAAATAATTTGGATTATGAAGTATTGTGACATTTTGGAGGGAATACAGTGTTGTTCAGGGGATTGGTTGAGATGCTTTGTTTTTATACTGTAGAGCAGAAAGATCAGTTAATTTAATTCAATAAGCTTTACCAATTAATAGGCACACTGTATGAGAAACTAAAACGTGCAGCAAATACAACACAACATCTGGAAAATGTCAGGCTATAAACTGAAGCAGTGGAAACACCGAGGATTTCTGGGTGTGTTTATGACATAACTCTTATAGGTGAGATATGGAGTAAACTGAAAGGAGATCCAGAATCAATCATATACACTTTTCAGTTCCTGTTACCCAGCATGTCATATTTATGCAAGCACATATGCAAAATCAGTATTATTATTTCATTTCTTCTGATGTATCTAGGCCACAAGCTAGTATTATTTCTGTATAACTACATCATTGCCATTGTAATCACAAGTTAAGTTCTACTATTTTGGACAACAGCTGACTGTTTTCCTAAGTACTCTTCTGTGGGTGCAGAACACTTATTCTCCATTCCACTCCTCCTCAGACACCATCTCAATAATGTTTCTTTTGTCTTCATTCATAAAGATGCAAATATTGGACTTTTCAGAAATAGCAGAAAGCCTACACCAGCAGTGGGAAAGACGCTGAAAAAATTGTTGTGATTCAAATTATGGTTGTCTTCCTCTCCTTGATTCTGAAAAAAAATCCACCATGAGTTTCACTGCATAGTTTTGGTGTTCTACAGTTGGAAATGTAACAAGCTTCTGTAATAACAGACTTCTATGCTTTGCTTGCATATATACATTTGCTCTGCTTATTTGTTTCTTATTTGTAGGATCTGCTGGGCTACAGGGTAGGATATACTTAGGAGTGAAATCTTTTGAGAAGTTGCACAGACACATACGGCTAGAGCTCAAGGTCCTGTGAGAGATTAATTTTGCTAATTTTAATCACATTAGGCTAACTGTGCTAAACTGTGATATTCATATGGAATGATGTTAGTGATTTATACCACAAAAGACTGTGTCAGTTTATCTTTGTATTCGAGATCTACATGTGATAAGGAGGAATAAACTACTAGGATTATAGCAGTAAAGTGTGAAAATAAGAGTGCTTTTTTGGCTTTGTCCACCTGAGAATTACAGAAACTATCTGATTATTACACATGTTGAAATGACTTACAGCTATTATAGTGAATCATCCTTTCATGTGGGAGAAAGAAAATGAAAACTGAAATTATGCATGTGATGGGCACCTCTAATTTTTAAAATATTTACCATTTGTATTTGCTGTTTGCCAAATACAGCCATTTGGAACAGCAGTTGTTGCACAAAATTCAGTAGAGGCCTTTCATTTCATAGCTACTGGGAAGTTCCAAATAAGGCAAAATGTTTGAGCAGACCACAAAGTGCTGCTGAACACCTTCATGGCATGTGTAGTATCTTCTAACTATTATTGTCTGTTCATAATCCTCCTGGGAACATAATCCTGTTCCCCGACCTTACTTGGCATTACCTTTTCATTTTCTCTGCCTTGTTTTTCCCTTCTCCTGCATCTACATGTTTGCCTACACTGGTGCATGATTTCTTCCAACCCAGCTGAGCAGGGTTGAGGATTTATGCACAACTGGTCAGGAATCAGGATGTGGTTTTTTAAAGTCATTATGTGTGTTTGTCTTTTCAGAGTGGTAAATCGGAGCTTGTTGTTTGCACTGGAAATCTGATAGATGTATTCTGGTGTGATGAAATAGGGTTACATAGGAGAACAGTGCCTGCCAAAATTCTGTAGCTTGGGCTTTCACCATTTACTTTGCAGATTCAAGATCAATTTCTCTCACAAATGGTTGCCCACTGCTCTTCATTCTACAAATACATACATATAAGTTTCAATATGCATTGTACACATGCATTTAGTTTTTTGAGAGCTAAAGCCGGAGTTTTACCAGGTCTCTTTACATCCACAAAAGATCTTGGAGACTGTCTTTAAGTCAGTTTGTAAGAAAGTTACTGACTTGGACAAGAATAAATGGATCCTTTAAAGGAGCCTCTCACAGACTCCCATATTGAGCTTCAAAAGAAATATTTTTGAAAAAAAAATGTTTATTAACTTTTTCAGTCATCACAGAACCACAGATACATCCAGGCTGGAGGAGATCTTCAAGAGCAAGTCCAACAGCACTACCATAATCACCCCTAAACCACATCCCAAAGTTCCACATCCAGATGCCCTTTGAAGCTTCCAAAACCAGTGCTTCCATCACTTCCCTGGGCAATTTATTTTAATGCCTAACGTCTCTTTCAGTTTTAAAAATATTTCTAAAATCTAATCATAACCTCCAAGTATTAACCTTGGAAAGTAGTATTTAACAACTTTCATAAAATGCTCTTAAATCCAAAGATCAAAAGAAATTGTGGCTAAGTGCGTAGTTCACTTACCTGGGGTGATGAGGCATCCTGACCCACCCACCTGAATAAGAGAGTGCCTCTGCAATAAAATCTGTGGGAAACTCTGAGCAGAAGATGTAAATTGAAGCTGCAATATACATTAATATTGAATTTGAAATCAGACTTTTAAAAGGGCATTGCTATTTCTTTGATGCTTGGCCCACAATACAGTTATTGTGGTGTCTATAAAGTTGTCACTTTCTGTAGGTGTCCCTGAGATGGACCCAGGCATATTCTGAGCTGAACCTTTACTCTTCTTGAACACTTACCGGGGTAAATTGGTAGAAATGAAAGGGTCCCACACACATATGAATCTCTGAGACTTGTACAAGTGCAAAAGAAATTGCTTTCAAAGAATATATCAGAATTGAAGACAAAAGCAGTTTAAAACATGTTATACGAAAAATTTAAATAATTAATCAAATTATCCTTGAATTTCTGTGCAACAACTTAAAAAGACTCTGCCCTTGTCATGCATCCCAGTGGGAGAAACATTCTAGGAGTCCCCTGTTCTCCATTTGTCTGTCAAAATGAGAGTATCCTATTTTATTGATAATTACACTTTTTTGTTACGTGGTAGTGAAGACATTTTTGCTTTTGTTTTAAGTGGTTTACTCTTCCTTATAATTAAGTGGTGATTAAAATACACTTTGTATTATGTCACTGTTTCTTTAAAGAGTGGCACTTACTTTAAGGGTAGGAGAAGCCCATAAATAATGACAACCTGCTTTGATAGGATCATTCCTCTAGTCAATTCCTTTGGTATCAAAAGGTCATTAACTTTCCTTTGTTCAGAAGTCACGCTGTAAAAAGGCCGTCCACATCTATATAGTGTACTGTAGGTTGAGAGCTTAAGGAAGGCACACAAGAAGCAGACTTTGTTATTATTCTCTTAGAAAACACAGCTTACTGGTACAATGTAGGAACCTTCTTGACATTCTCAGCTGGATAATGGGGATTTCCCATGAGTAACTAATTTTTCTGTAATTATTTTTTATAATTACTCAATAAGTGATAATTTACTCATTATCACTTTCTGTTACATTTATATATCTTCAACATTCTGCATGTGCTAGATACAAGATATTTAATTTCTCCGTCCCCTTCCCCTTTTGCTGTAAGGTATTATAGCGTCCTGCATGGGGTCGCTGCTGGTGTGAGAGAGACGGTGAATCTTGTTTCTAGATCAGAAGGCTGGATTTATTGATATATCATATATAATGCATTATGGTTATACTAAATAGAATAAAGAGAGAAGTTTGCAGAGCTTCTGCTAGCCTAAGAAATAGAAAGAATCTATAACAAAGTTGTGTCCAAGGACTCTGTCCCTAGCTTGTTCCTTGTGACTGGCCCTTAATTATAAACATGGGAGCATGAACCAATCACCAATCAAAATAGGTGCGTCCTATCACATTCCACAGCAGCTGATAACAATTGTTTACATTATCTTCTGAGGCCTCTGCCCTCCAGAAGACACAGAAATCTGAAAGAGAGGATTTCTGTGAAAAAATGTCTGCGACATCTCACCTTTCTAAATTGTATAAAATAAAAGAAAAATGCTGACGTGGAATGAACAGGAAATTTCTTCACCTGTAAAATATACAATACTAACAAATCACTAAAACAATCCTACAATCTAAGAAAAATGCCAAAAGCAATGCAAAGAGAATTCAAGTCCATGCAGCTGAGTTTCAGGAACAGTCCATCAGCTGAAGTTGTTTCTTTTGGACATCTGAGAGTCCTTTTTGGTCCTTTGCTGCAAAAGAATCCCATCAATAGTTTTCAAAAACCATTGACAGTCTTACAACAATTTCAAACAATTTTGGAATGTCCTTTTCTGGCCCTTCAATGCTTCAGTGCTTCAGAGCTGCTGCCCGCTATTTTCAATATTTTTTTATTTAATTTAATTTTTTTTTTTAATCGAAAAGCAAAAAAAACAGCAGCAGAGCAGAGCAGTGCCAGAGAAGGAAAAGCCCTGGGGGCCCTGGCCCATGATGGACCAGGAACCCCAAAACTGGCCCATAACAGGGGGACCAGGTCCAGTAGGAGAAACCAGAATCCCCAAATACATAAGGAGGCCACGCAGTGGGCCCAGCCCAGGAACTTCCTGAGCCCAAGGGCCCAGGCCAAACCGGGTAGTGAGATGCTTCCTTTCCCCAATACCACTGAGGCATGCCAGCAGCAGGGAAATAGAAGCCTTCTCCAGAAATCCCACCTGGGGTCTGGAGATGTTTGTTCCCCACAGCAAGCAAGCCATGATCGCTTCCTGCTGTGCCCCCTGCCACTGCAATGGAAATGCATCAGGTGTGTCTCCCATCTGCCTCCTGGCACCACCCCCACCGGGCTGGGGACCAGAGGCAGGGCTCTCGGGATGCACCTGCCCCCCCATGCCACTAGGACGCAGGAGAGGCGGCGGAGATGGGAGCCGCCATGGGACCATCCACGAAAAACCACCCCCGAACCCGCTGAGAACGCTGATCTTAAAAACAGGCAGCTGGACTGCCGCAACAGTGAGCTGGCAGGCAGCCTCCGCTCCACGGAAGGAGAGACCCCGCTCCGGGGCGGCTGCTACAGCAGCCAGTCCGGGATGGTCCGAGTTCGAACAAGCCGCCGACACGGAGGGCAGAGCCTCCGACAATGGCAGAGCTGCTGGGACGTCTGGTGGAAGCAGCGGGGGGGAAGCTGGAACTGGGGAGGGAATCACGCTGAGCGTGGGATCCACCATGGGCTGCCCCGAGGTTCCCGCGGGTTCGGGACCATCTTCCACACCATCCTGAACAGGCGCTGTCTCGGCTTGAGGTGGTGAGGAGGCCGATGGAAGCGGCGGAGGGGCAGAAGGGGC
Organism: Melospiza melodia melodia; assembly: GCF_035770615.1. Taxonomy (NCBI): domain Eukaryota; kingdom Metazoa; phylum Chordata; class Aves; order Passeriformes; family Passerellidae; genus Melospiza; species Melospiza melodia. The sequence goes on along the minus strand of NC_086226.1, from coordinate 11,751,026 downwards.
CGATGAGATCTTCTCCTCCGCTGAGCCGGAAGCTGGAGGCACGTCGTCGTTGTTGCCTAGCAACTCAGCAGGGACTGGAAGTGCTGTCTCTTCTGCCTTCTCCAACGCAGGCGCTGGCAGGGGCGGGGAGGCCGGTGGAGCCGCGGGCGGGACCGCCTGGAGAGGCGGAGACGGAATCACTCGGAGAGGCGGTGCTGGCAGGGGCGGGGAAACCTCAGAGACCGGTGCCGCCCCCATGTCTGAAGGCGGAGTCTGCGAGGCCGGCTGTGGCTTGAGCGACGCCGCCTTCTCCCATCCCCCTGGAGAGAGAGAAGGGTGGGGAGGAGAAAACTCCTTCTGCGCAGGCTCCTCGGGAGAAAGAGTAAAAAAAACTTCTTCACGTGGCGCAGTTTCGCCCCCCCTGGCCGTGAAGCAGGGGGGGCTGGGAAGCAGAATGTCATCACCCACCGGGTCTTCTGCCAGGGGCCGTGGAAACGGGGCCTGGCCATAACAGTTAGAAATCCATTGAAAGGCGGCTGCTCTACGTCTCAAAACTGGGAAGAGCTTTATAAGTGCTGGGTAGATAGAAGGAAGAACACGTCCCTGGCTCCAAACGCACTGGATAATCGAGTCCATGCACTCCCAGACAAAAACATCCAAAGTGTACAGGACATCAGTAAAGAACCCAAAAAGCTTTGCCCATCGAAAGAACTCATAGAGATCTGTTTTTTCCAGAAAAAATCCGTCTTCTCTACACCAGTGTTGCCAGAGGGCAATAAGTTTCTTCTCTGAAGGAGTAAAATGAACCACGTACTTCAAAGGGTATCTCCCCCATATAAACAGCCATAATTTTCTGGCGGCTAAACCCTCAGGGATAGAAAAGTGAACAGTACCTTTTTCAAATGTCCAGCTTGCTCTGGCCAGCTCTGCAGGTATGCTGCTCTTGTCTACCATGTTTCCTGAAGGTTTTCCAGAAGAAGGTTCTCTTTGTGGTCAGCCTTGGCTGTGAACTCTGTCCAAATCTGGATCTTCAGTTCTTCAGCTCCTGGCTTGAATCCACTTCTGTGGTCACTTCAAAGCAACCATCAAATGCTACACATTCAGGATTTTTACCCAGTGCAGCAATTTTGCTCCTCTGGTCTTATCAAATTAATTTTTGCTCTGACACGAGGGGTCACCAGATATTACAGCGTCCTGCATGGGGTTGCTGCTGGTGTGAGAGAGACGGTGAATCTTGTTTCTAGATCAGAAGGCTGGATTTATTGATATATCATATATAATGCATTATGGTTATACTAAATAGAATAAAGAGAGAAGTTTGCAGAGCTTCTGCTAGCCTAAGAAATAGAAAGAAAGAATCTATAACAAAGTTGTGTCCAAGGACTCTGTCCCTAGCTTGTTCCTTGTGACTGGCCCTTAATTATAAACATGGGAGCATGAACCAATCACCAATCAAAATAGGTGCGTCCTATCGCATTCCACAGCAGCTGATAACAATTGTTTACATTATCTTCTGAGGCCTCTGCCCTCCAGAAGACACAGAAATCTGAAAGAGAGGATTTCTGTGAAAAATGTCTGCAACAGTAAGGCACTGTTTTTAACTTCAGACAAGATACTATCCTATTGAAATCCTAATAAAGATACATGAATTTGGGTTGCAGACTAACCTTTCCAGACATTGATAAGCCTCTGATTAATTACAGCATAGTGGAGACAATCTACAAAGATTTGTTGGTGCTGTACTAACACTGCAGGAGCTGGCAGTGCAGAGGAAGGAGGTATGTCAGTTTTCCCACTCACCATTCTGACAGCTAGGCAGATCACAAAGAAAATGTGTGTGGGTATTCAGGGAAAGAACTGATCCTGATGTGGTTGCTGTGCTTGTATCCGCCAATAATTTCCTACATGGGCTTGTCACTCAAGGATGACATTTGTAATACTTGTGAGAGTTTCTAATTAAGGTCCTAAATTCACCCTTCTGAGTGGGGTTAAATAAGTCCTTGGCTGCAGAAAGCTAGATGGAGACAAGGACCTAGTACGTGTTTGTCTTCTACAGCTCTTCTCATGATTCATAAGGTCCTTAGCAAATTTGACTCCTTGCCTAATAAAGTCCTGTAAGAGTAATTCTGGGGCTCATGTGGGCTGCTAGAGGTCCAATTCCTCGTGTTCTTACCACTTCTTCACACCCCCAGCCCATTTATGGGGCTGTGTAACAGCACGTGCCTAGCTGTCCACAAAGCAGGTACCTGTAACCTGTGTCTCTGAGGAGCCGTAGTGCTGGCACAAAGCAGCACAGCCTCACCAGCCTGATGTGTGATTAATGCCTGTCTGGACTGTGCCTTGGTACAGGCCTCTCCTCTGTGGGAAAATTCCCAGGCTGTGGTATGGAGATACCGGCTTGAAGCTGGGCATCTTCACATACACTGACAAATATCAAGTTCAGGAAACTCAAGGCCAGTAATGTGTTTGCAAAGAACACAAGGATTCATCTTACCTCCCAATTATAAGCTGTGTGAGGTACTCATCAAGGAGCTGAACTTGAACTTCTGACTGTTTAAAACCATGTGAATATGGGAGCTGACACCAAGGAATCCAAGGATGTAGGGGGAGGGATCCTTATTGCCAAGCTACCACTATTCCCACTGTCATTGTTTTGGCTGTCAGAAAGATTGGAGGGGTTTAGAACTAGGCCCTGCTCTAACAAGAGTCTAGATTTCTTTAGTATCTATTATGGCATTCCAAGAGCAATTGTATTCAGGAGAGCAGATCCTGGCTAGAACATTTGCAGCAGGTAACTGCAGGCTAGACACGACAGCCTAAGGAACATTAGAGCATGCAACTCCAAGTCCCCAAGTCCAGTCCATGAATTTTTAGGAAATGTACGTCAGATTACCTGACATAATCTGCAGGATTCAAATATCAAATCTGTTTCTCAGAATGAATCGAAAACTCCTTTTCTGAAATGCTGAAACCTGGCAAATACTTTTGAGTGAAGTTTCTCATGAGACTTAGGTATTCATGTAAAATTATAATACAAAGGAAAGATGGACATGAATTTGTAAATAGGAACAACTTGCAAAGACAGTAAAAATTCTATTTCACAAAAAAAAAATCTGAGAGTTTTAGTAATGAAGGAATTTGCCTATTTAGAGCAGAACATGAAGTAAAAGTGGTTGGCTACAAGGACAAGTGTCTTTCATTAAAAGATCTCAACACATACAGAGGTGTTAGGCAAGAACACTGTTATGTCATTTTTTTAATAAAAGAATGCATAAAACCACTAAATTTTCTTCAGAGTTTTCCAAGAACTGCAGAATTTTTACTAAGCCAAAGGACAAAATCCCACTAAGCCAGCAGCAACAAAGACTTGGCTGGTTTCTTGACAGAGATAAGAAGTTTGACTGAAGAGAAGCTTGTGACTCCATAAATAAACTAACTGAAACTGAGGTAGATGGTTTCAGTTGTTGTGATTTCAGTGGAGAGATTCTTCACTTTTGAGTGGAAAGGTTGGAAGATGAAGGAAGATGAAGCATAAAGTATTTACCATTCCAGTATTTACCATCACATTTTGAAGCTGCTTAATTACCTTGTACATGGTACAAAAAAAAGCTTTAGTGACTGGGTGATTTATATAAATCAAGATCCATTACAGATGGTTTCTCCTACCCCCATGTATTGCAATAGAATATAAAAATAATTTTGAATATCTGGACTTTCACATAGCACCAAGAAGGTAATTATATTATTTTATTATTATATTCTAGGTGTCAGGAAGAAATGGATATGCCTTTGTGTTTGCTATAGTAGTCAGATTGTTATTAAAAATATGCTGCTGGATTGCTGCACAATAATTATGACAAAGCCAGATGAGTTGAGGATTATTATAGACCTGAGTAAGGTCCTTAAATTTAAGCATTACACGATGAAAATTGCTCAGGGAGAGATTTTAAACCCTGTATGCCAACAAAAAGTTTTGATAGCATTGGTTATATGTTTAAAAAGGTTAAAATCACAGGAACACAACAGTTTTCTTTGCTATTTTTCTATTTATGTCACTTTCCTTCAGTGTAGCCTTAGTAGTAAGGCACACTGATATAGGTGTTTCAAAGAGAAAGTAATTATTAGTGTTTTCTTCATTCATTATGAACTTGGTGACAGTGGTGGCCTGTATAATACTGTGGTAGGTATGAAAGAAAAGAGCTTGTCAATGAAGGGAAGCAAATGCCAGACAGAACTGAATGAGATTAATCTGAGACTCAATTATTAAAAGAAGGCTCAAGAGAAAGGTGAGGGTGTACATGTGCCAACTGAGAGGAAGTTTGTGAAACCTTCCTGATACCTAATAGCATATTTCAGTTAATTAATCCTTTAATTGCTAAAGCTAAATGTTTCCCTTAAAATTTGCTAGAACTAAATGTTTCCCTCAAAATCCTTGGACTGACATTACAAAACAAAGTGAAACGGATGAGGAAGAGAAAAGCTGGAAGAAATAATGTTTTAAAAATGGACAACAGGAGTGTATTCTGAATTTACTTCTAAATGAATCCTACTATCTTAATCACATACTCTCTGGAACTCCTTTTTTAACATTGTCTACTTGTGTTTGAAAAATGCTGAATAAAATTTTAAAAAGGTTGAAACAGGAAAACTTTCAAGTGGCTGCTCGGGTCTGAGGTTATTGGGAGTTCCATATAGTCTTATAAAGCAAAATCTACATTTTTGAGAATGATAACACAATTACAGAATTGATTGATAAATCTGAAAATCAAGCACAGACAGAAACTTGTGAGGCATATTTTTGACAAATGACAAGTAATGAAAGCAAGGAACTGTTTTAACAGGATTGTGAAGGTAATACTACTACCCAAGTTTTTAGAGCAAAATTTGAAAATCTCAAAAGAAAATCACATAACGATGCAATATGAAGGTCTTTAGAGAGAAATTGTAGATAGTTGCTTAACAGATAATTTTCCAAGCAGCTGGAGACAGGGAAGTATTCTGGGGTTAAAGAGATGGACTTGCTCACTAAAATGGCATTCTGTACAAAGTGACATTCACATTTCCTAATTCCCAGGAAATTGTTCTAAGCCTATGTTACACTCACAAACTACTTCAATTCCATCAGATTTAGATAGTCAAGTCAGAAATTTTCTGTAGCGATGAATGATTCAGATTTATTGGTCTGATTTCTGTAATGGATTCTTGTCTCTTCTGACAATTAAACTGGGAAAACTGCTGGAGCACTGGAATAAAGGTGTGCTCAAAATTGTTCTTTAGAATTTATGTTTGCCCTCTTCTGAAAAGGATTCAGGAAATCAGTCAGACTTAAATATTTCTGTGTTAGAAATATGCTTTTAGTTTTACCGCTAAGACACCTTTACATCAGTGAGCCACCCTCAAAATTGGAATAATTGTCATTTTCAGGGTCTTGTTTAGAAGACTTTCTGAACATCAGAGTCATCCTTTTAACGCCCAATTTTGCCTTTGTTTACAGTATCTACACTTATATCTGCACATAGCAGTATATCTGCACACTTCAATATAAATGTATATTATGGTATCTACAAATACATCTAGAGAGATATCTGATATTAGTGAGATAGGCAGTAGGCAGCATGATCTATTGCCTCTTGCTTCTCTCTTTTTTTAAAAGTTGAAAATACCACTTTCCATTTATTTGAATGGAATCCACACAGTGGTAAGGAAAATTCAGGGGAAGAACAAAGATTTTATTCTGGGGTCTAAGGTACTCACTGCAAATATACTCTAATCAGCTTTTCCCTCTACAGCAGTGTTTGGATGTGAAACCTCTTCCCTTTCTCAAGTTTGCACTTCAGAAGTGTCAATGTCATGTTCCTCCTTATTTTTTAGCTGTGTATTAGACAATGCAAGTGTTCTTGAGGAAGGTTGTTCTTTGCCTGATGCCCTCCCTCTCCGTACCACTATGTTATGGCAGCACGGTGGGGAAGCACTTTTGTGTTTGGATACATTAGGTGCATCCTAATGCAGATTTTCATGGTTAAACTGCTTAGAAAAATAGCACAATGCACAGGGAGCACCAACAGAAATAACATGTTTCTTCAACAGACAGGGTATCAGCTGCTGGTTTTTATTTTTCACAGCCATGTGCGCTATAGTACCACAGTATATGCATGTCACACGCTCTCCTGGCATTTTGTAAATTACATGTTCATAAATTTAAAACCAAAATTTAAAAGGTATGTCAACATTTATCTAAATGGTAAGCAGCCTACCACGTCCACATCAGTCCTCCACAAAGGCAGCACTTTAGTATGCTATATGCAGGAGAGTTTTACAGTGAAAATCCTGCTTTTGGATACTGCTGCCATCTCCAGACAATGGAATGCCATACCACTGACAAGCCTGGGTGTTTGCAAGTCATTTGTGCTGGGAGAGGAAGGCAGTTTTGTCACCTGAGTTAAATGAAAGAGTTAAAATATAGTCTTGATAGATAAACCTGTTACGAGAAAAATTGAAAAGTATTTTAAAACCCTGCTTTGTAATTATAAGCTATTCAATAGGATTATGTCTAAGCTAAATATTCAGATTTTGTAGACAAAATTTCCTCTGTAGGTTCAAAAACTTCTCAGAGTCCTTTTTTTTTCAATTATATATATATTTTTTCCTTTCTATTATAAGAGCAAAATCTGATATGCTTTCAGGGAAAAAATAATATTTTAAAGAGAAATACTGAAAAACATCTTATTATTGTTGCTATTTCATTTCAAATACATAGTTGATTTTCTTTCAAATTTTAAGCTAATTTATGACTTTCTTGAGAGTCAAAAAAATGACTGGAAGTTGTTTCTTTCTACCAATTGTAATGAAGGCAAAGCACCTTTCTTAGGGAAGCAAATCCTCGGGTGCCTGTCTGAAGCTAGGTTGTTTTTTCACAAGGGAGCAGAGGAAAGAGGGGCTCAGGAGCTTCCCCTGCCTCGGGCAGCTTGTGAAAATACCAAGAAGAATTGCAACCTTTTGTGGATGGGGCTGGAAGAGCCTGCTTTGCATTCCTGGTCCTTTGGAATGATACAGAAACTGTTTTAACAGATTAACTCTCAGTGTTACCTGAGAACCATATCAATACTTGATCTATGCTGATAAAGAATTAGTCAGTATGTAGAAATTACATTATTTTAAGTACAATTCTGCATTCCTTACTAGAATGATAAAGATTTCATTACTAAGTTTAAATCTGAACAAGAGAATATGGACTTTAAATACTTGAGGCAGATGTAGGGTGTGTAATAAAAGGTACATTTAAAAATAAATTATTTTAAGATTACCAGGAAAAATCTGCTAGTTGTTTAAAACTCTTAGTTTGTATGAGTCCTAATAAAAAAAGTACTTTTCACATTTTAATGTGTCTCTTTTATGTACCTTAGTGCAAAATTGAAAACTAGCAATTAATCAGAACAAAAATACCTGCAAGAAAGATACTAACAATAGAAGGTTTCATATTTTGTTGTGGAAATTTGATAATTGGAACTTTGAAATATGCACTTGAGATTGGAATCAGGTTTTCAGAAGAAGAGTCACATGCAATTTGGGCATTTGAAATTTGGAGAAGAAAAATTATCTATATCATAAAGTGTTGAGTATTAACACAAAACTACGAGGTCTGGTTCAGTGGAAATTGATGTATGTGTTTGAGCCCATGCACTTTACATGGGCTCAAAAAAGCTTATTCATGATAAACTGGATTTATTTTACTTTGCTGGATTAAAGGCAGTACTAGAAACAGCAGTCAGAGTTTTTGCTAAGTCAGGTTCTTAGATAGGAAAGCAGGTGTTTCCTACAAACGATTGTGAAGAATAAAAGTGAGAGCTGGGGAAAAAAGAGGAAGGTTGTTCTGGGTTTAGGGATGCCATTCCTGTCATGTAAATATCCAGCATCCATAGGTATAAGCATTTGTAGTGGAAAATGTTAAGATACTGAAAATCAGAAAAAACTTTGGAACAAAAGATGACCACAATAAGTGAAACTACTTTATAAGAGAAAAACCTGAACAGATGACAAATCAATAGAAAAATAATTTAATTATAGACCCTACAGTTTCTGTATTGCATTCATAAGAAGTATTTTCTCCTCCTCTTCCTCCTCTTTTCTTTTACATTTATGCTCCTTCCTGCTTTGCTTCTTTTTCTTCCTACCAAATCAATATTATTTTCTAATATGTGATTGTTTTGGCATAACATGCTCCATATATCATCTTTGTAATATATAAATGACTATACTTACTGAAGCTTTATAATTATTTTCTTTGTGAACAAGAGTAAAAAACATGTATTGAGAGATGGATAGGCATTTGGAAATTAATGTAAAATTTAGAAATTATTAAGCTCAGAAGAGACTAGATGGAAAGAATGCTGTCAGCCTGCTGGGGGATGGCTGGCTTCCCCCAGCAGGATAAAAGCTGTGGATCCTGAAAGCAGAGAGCTGCTGCTATAGCCTTCCACTTCAAAATAAGAGAGACAATATAGAATGCTTTTATGAGGTTAAGTGCTATGTTTCCTGCAGACTTGAAGCACAGAGGTATACCTGGATACACCCAGGAACAGTGGCAAAAATTGCAGAGCTTCAAAGAGGCACCACAGCGTGTGCTTTTCTGTGATTGCAGCTACCCCATGCTTCCACAGCCCGTGCATAGACGTTGACATGGAAATGGCAGTCCCTTCTCTCCTAAAAGCTAGCTGCAAATCAGAACAGAAAAGGCTCTATTCCTACCACTCTGCCTTCTCTATGACGAGTGAGATTTTTCCAAGCACTTCAGGCGATATGAGAGCAATCACAGAATTTCAAAGAGGACAAAGAAGGCATTGAAAAGGGGAGTGAGAAGAGCTTCAAGAACACTGAAAAATAAATGCAAATAAGCTACATTGACCTGTAGAATAAAATGAAGTGATTCAGCTGCTTCTACAATGTATTTTTCACTTCTGAATTGGGGTCTGAAGAGAGGGTCTTTTCAGAGATTTTTGCTTCTATAATGTAGAGCTTTGAGGACCAAAAGGAAGTGGCATGTGTTACATCACTGAAAACATTATGGTAAAAAAGATATGTAAACATTTTATTTCATTGTGAAATAACTCTTTCCAAGTACTTGACTTGGGATAACAACCTCCTCAGCAATGATTCCAGAAGCTGCTCTGCCTGCTAGATTTACAAGATTGTTTCAGTACTCAGAGTGGAGATTTTTGGTGCATAAGGGATCTGACTCTCAGGGGAAGCTGACACAGATGCAAAGGGTAGGAGTCAGCTCAAGTCCTGATGATTTTTCACTGAAAGCCATGCTCTGAATTGTCCATGCTGACGATCTCATTCTATATGAATTCAAAGTGGTGATTAGGAGCGCCCACAAGGCTTTCATAGGTGGGAACACAGACCCCGTGAGCAGTTTCTAAAAATACAGACCTCTGGCACTCTACAGTGCAAACTAAACACTCTCAAGCTAGACTGGAAACAATATTTTATTGTTTGGTTTTCTGGCTGGAATTGTCTTTCATTGTAGCTAGAATGAAATTATTTTTCCAAAATGCAAGGATTATGTCACTGTTACAAACTTCTACAGATTGCTTGACAAAGCAGTAACAAAGAGAGCATGGAAAGAAATGTGTATTCCTTTCTTCCACAGGGACCAGGGAAAATAATCTAGAACTAGTTGGAAAAGTAAGGTGGAAACTTTAATTTTTTTTTCTTTGATATCTTTATAAAAGTCATATAGACAAAAAGTCCAGTTAGAGCAGACTGCTTTAGTTCCACTGAAATCAAAGGCATAACACAAAAGCCTCTGCCTCTGTATATAGATATTGTCAAAGAGTGTGCTCTATTGCTTAGTTGTTTGATGCTGTTTGCCTTATATGAGTGATGCACACAATTTACTCTCTTCCCCTGCCCCCTTGGTGGTGAGCAATGAACCTGCACAGCCCCTGAAGGCAAAGGCAGTGAGAGATCAGAACCTGACCAAGGGATTGTTTCAATCATTTGCAAATTGTTCCACAGTATCTATTGCTTTTTTTGGAGTTTCTTTGATCTTCTTTCACCAGTCTTAATTTGAGATAACTAACATTTAAGGAATAGTTTATCAGATTTTGTTTATTTGTTTCAAAAGTTTTTCTTGTGGTTGGGGTTTTTTTCTATTTAATAAGTTACTTTATTTGTAATATTCTCTATAACAAATGTACATTGGTTTACTTAGGACAATCAGTGGTTAGTTGCTATTGTATTCTGCCTGAGTTTGCTATACCATTCTGTAACTTAGTATAGATCTACTCATTTTAAACAGCATAAGATAAAACTGTCACCTTCAGTAGGGTATTAAAATATCCTAACAAAAATTTGAAAGCTTACCCTGATGCATTTCATCCTCTTGAACTGTTAGCTTGCCCATTACCTGTGGTGTGTCGTAGGAAGGGGACCAGGACACCAGCTGGTTCATCACAAGTCCAGTTTATTGAAAAAAGTATCAAACACTTATACAGCAAATAACAAGCTTATGAATATTCTGTAAGCCAAGCAATCTATTGGTTAAACTATACCATGAACTCTTCCTCATTCCTTAGGGGTTACATCTCTCTTTTCTCATGTCTCTTTCACTATTTGTTATTATACTGCAGCTAGGCCCAAGGACACACTATCTAGCAGGTGCAGGACTTGGAATTAGCCACGGCTTTGTACTTTTCCATTCTCTAGTCACCTAAATTTCCCAACAGTGGTGCAAAAAACAGCGAGATACAAGACATACATAACTTTAAACTCAGTTTTTTCCCTCTTCCTTCTCTCCTGTCTCTGTCTTGCAGAAGACAAACAATCAAAAAAACTTACTACAGAAATACAAGCATCTCAGTTAAAAACTTCTGAAGTTACAACACGAGCAGGAAAAGACTTTGAATGAACTTCCTGTTCTGCTAGTTTTCTCCCAAGCAGAGACAATTTTATTAGGATTTATCAAGATGAAGGATGGAAGAATCTGGGTCTTATCTAGTTTCAAACCAAAGACTTTACTGAATTAATTAACCTTGAAGATACTATAGTGGAAACCTAAACCATGTATTAAAGCATGTCTACTCCAACATTTTATTCCAACATATCACGGTTTTTCAAGTGAGATAAATAAGGAGAAAATAAGCAGCAACTAACTTACTGAGATAATAGCTGGATGAAACATTTATTGCTGTGAAATGAGTCACACAGGAGAGTTTCAGAAGCAGAACCTGGAAACAGGTCTGTCTCATATACATGGTGAATCATTTGAACGTTCAACTGATCTTTAGACCTTCTGAAAGAAAAAGTTGACAGTTTTTTTCATTAAAGATATGACTGTATGAAGTTATAAAAAGAAACTTTTTTTATTCATTTATACAAGATTGACAATATACGGAATATGTTCAAAAAGAAATTATTCAACTCAATTGGAAAACCTGATGGAATGGGATGGAAGTATTAAAAAATTACTATCTGCTATTCAGTTTGTAATAGCTCTAATTATTATAAATTTTTAAAAAATATTTGTTGACCATAAACTTCATTCAATATGCAATCCTGTATGCATCTATGTTCAAAAAAACATTTAACTTTGGAGGAGTTAAAATTAAATCTTAGTGAGTTAAAAGAGATGACACAAGCAAGGCATTTCTATTCAGTTCTTCCTTTCTTAATTTAATAGTTTTTTTCTATAATTAAGATAGCTTTTACATATGTTTTTTCACCCATAGGTCTTAGAGGATGTAATAAAACAGTATTATTTATATACATATAAATATATTATGCAATTAATTACATGGAAGACATGCTTGGTCAATCACAAATGACTGGACTTAATATAATGGTCCCTTTGGCCTTAAAAATCTTGGTATATTTTTACTTAGTTTACAAAGGAAGCTACAGAGGATGGAAATTAGTCACTGAGAGTGATGCAGAACAAAACAGAGCAGAGATGACACATCTCTTTTTTCTGCATTGAACACCCTCAATCTCTTGCAGAATTTTGAAAGAAATTGTGTGTTCTAGCAAAAGTTAACAGTGTGGCTAGGGTGCCTGGGTGTCATGGACAAAATCAGAGTGGGTGCTTCTGCTTACTGAATTAATAATTCTGGGGCGGGTTAGCAGCACTTGTTGCAGTGCCCAAGTCCCCCTTGGTGACATTTGAGTTGCAGATCAATGACTTGGAAGACCATGACTACTCAGCAGCCATTGCAGTGGATGAACAGAACGTTATTTTCTGGCAGGAGAAATTTTCATCTGTTGTGCCTAAGGTGATTGCAGCACTGACTTTATAAAGTTACCTGAACTCTGTCAATCTATCCAGTCTGTGACATCCAGAGATGAATTTTGCTATTGTCCATGAGCATATTATGGACTAAATATTGTGTATATTTAAAGAGGAGTCCTGGTGCTACCCTGTGCTCCAGATAATCCTTTGCATGCAACTATTCTCCAATAGGGCTGCCCTTCCACTGTTTTGCGCATTTTAGCTACTCCTTCTACTACATTTCCCTTTTTTTTTAGGGAAAGCCATGCTGTTCCAAGCCAATTAGGCTTTTAGGATGCTTTGTGGCTAAAAAGGAGAGTTCAGGTTTCCTGGGTGCTCCTAGTATGAACATCAAGGTACAAAATTCAAATTGTCAGAAATGGTCTTTGTCAGAGGTAGGCTTATGCATGTAGATATTTTCCTTTTCCTCTTTGTCCTTCCGCTCAGTAGTAAAAATGCACAGAAGTCCTTTTTATAGTTAATTATTATTGTTCTTTTAATTAAGCAGTAACTATTGTGAAGAGATACTAACAACCTGGAAAAAATTGCCATGCAAAGTAACAAAAGCAACAAAAAGTCTGCTGGAACGCCGCACTCTGAAACTTAGTTGCTTAGTTTGTTGAGTAATTTCCTCTATAGTAAAACTCTAAATTGAAAACAACTTTCTTAATAATTTTATACAATTTTTTAAACTTTTTTTAAAACTTTTTTTTTTTGTTTTGGGAAAGGCTACAGAAATTTAAAGAAATCACATATATTTTGCCCTTTTCTGAGGTAAAATTCTTGTCCACGTATTTGCAAAACATAATCCCCTGAGGAGCAAAATAGAAGTCTCTCACTGAGTTTAGAAATCAACAAAAAGTGTTAGTTAATTCAGAAGCTTATGTAAGTGGAAGTCTTTCATGATGAATAAATGAATAAGAGTACCTTTTATGTCTGAATAGAAAATTAAGTACCTTAAAAAACTCTGACTTCATTGTCATGTAGGTTGGTAACTGAGAGATGATCCCTTTGGACTGTTTTTCAGGTTGTATAGACCAAACCTCCAGTGTGGAATCAAAAAGGAAATAATTGTAGAAGACAGCAATTGAAGAATCATTGTAGCTTCTACTCATTATAAAAACTCATCTAGTAAATATTCCATCATGTCTCTTGTGGACTTATTGGTTTAGTGTTTTAAACTGCATTTGATGCAGAATCACCCAAAGGGAGTCAGTCCAGATACCAGAAGTAACGGAAGGAGATCTGTAGTGGAAGGGGAAGCCTGCAAAAGATGACAAGACATGGAAATAATTTATGCCACTTGTTATTTGAGAAATAGCTTACATCTAAAATCATATTGCAGCTCAAAACAATCACAAATGGGAGCACAAAGCTGTGCCTGTCAAATGTAGAATGTTCTTCTGCAAACTTATGGCATTGCTGTAGACCTGTTTGTCCTGTCCTTCATCCTTGTTGTGCCTTTTCATTCAGTCATCCTTAGCAAAAACTTCTTGACTGACTCATCACAGCCAGTCCCTATGCTTTCTCAGCAAAGCAAAAGGTCTGTGTTTTAGCTGGCTTGCAGCATGGCTGCTGGGCTTTGTTCTGTTTGCAGAGTTCTTGCAGGCAGGGACAATCCATCAGTGAATTGGCTCTGTGGAGCTCCTGGCTGGCCCAAGAGCCATCCAGCTGACTCTGTGTGGAAGGCAGACTGTCCCAGAAGTGTAGTGGATGGACTGTCCCTAGGGTGATACTGATAGTATCTAAAATAAGCATTTTAGACACATACTCCCTAAAATATTTAAATGTCCATAAGGTCTTAGCTACTCTCCAGTGTACTAGAAATCAGGACTATGGAATTATTTCCATTAGTAAAGGTTGAACAGTGGCACAAACAAGTTCTGGTAAAACAGGGTGACATTGACAGGGAGGAATAATGCAAATATATATCTACTTGATACGTTTAACATCTAAAAATATTAATAAAATATTGCTGTTTGTAATGGATAGGTATGTCTGTTACCTGGGATCCATCTGTCCATTTCCATCGAGGAAAGACTGACCTCTCCTATACAACATCTCTCAGACTTATCTGTTGGCAAGAATAAAACTGGTGGAATATATCAACCTTTCCTTGCCTAGTAAGAATCTTTCCACATTCACAGCGCGCTACTTTCAACTTCAAGTGCAAATTAATGCTATTTGTTTTTTAGGTTGTTTCTGATCTCTGTTAACCTGTGGAATCCAGCACACACTTTTGTTGGTGCAGTGAATTTTGTCAAGATGTCTGAGTGCTTTCAAGATGTATTCCACATCTAATTGTCAATTTTACTTTACTTAGCATCTCTAGAAATATTTAGATTTCTCTTCCATCATTTCCTCCTCACTGTGAGATTTAAGCAAGCACAGGTGAAAATTAAGGCAGTGATTTACAAGTGAAAAAGGTATGTGGCTCTTGTTGACACTAGAGAAGAGCACCCATTGAAATGTTCCTAAGTGCACAAAACAAAGCCGGTGAAAATACATGCTGGTTAGGCAGCTGGAACATTTGCAGCATCTTTGCAATAGCTTAAAAATTTCTTTACTCTGAATGAGAAACTACCTCTATGAAATCCAAACATTTAAATCAGCATATGCTGTAAGCAGGCTTGGCCATGTGGCTCAGCCTGTTTAAAGGTCAATATCTCTTTCTTCTTGGTTCTAAATCCAAAACCTGTTAAAAAAAGCTGTGGGCTACCAAACATCACACAAATATTTCAGCAGTACTGGTCTAAGATGTTCTGGGAGATCAGGCAAATCACTGCCATACTTTGTCCCTCATTCCCATCTATACTATAGATATCCTTTTCCATTGCATTTTATAAAAATCTTTTTTTTCTAGTAAGAGCTACATTTCCTATATGTTATAAAAAGGAAATACCTTGCAACCACAAAAAAAAATTGTCTTGTTACATGGAGAAAGGTCTTCATTCAGTGTTCCTGCAACATATTACCTTAGTGATAGGAGGTGTTGCTAGTTAGTTTTCCCAATGATCCCTAGGATGTGGACCTGAATATTTAATCCTTAAAGGGAGGATTAGAGTCTGCATTTTCAGTAATAAAAAAAAGAAATTAAATATTTCCTTGATTCTAACAGGCTCTTCCATGATACTCAACAGTAAAAGCAGTTTTGTAGCAATACCTCTGCAGTTTTCCAAGTGGTCATCCAGAGTTCTGCTCAGGTAGCCTGGAAGCTAATATAGCCCATGGACAGAATTCAGATATTCAGAATTCAATTGACAAATCAGAAATTTTTGCTGTAGCACTGAGGATTTTCTGTTACCCATCCATGACAGAAAGCTGGAAAGCCTTGTTCCCTCTGTAGAGAGGTAAACCAAAATGCTCATTACTGTTTACATCTGGGCCACAGCCTGAGGCCCTTATTCAAGGTGAGTTTGTCTAAGGACTAATTAGGGGCTAAGCTGAGAAAACACTAAAATAACAGGGAGAATGAAGCAAGTTTTCTTAGCCCCACATTTCCTGTCCCCCTTATGCCAGACCAGCAAAAGGACTTGTTATGTTGGTCACATCTACTCTTGTAGCTTTCAGCTTTATTACCACTGACCAACTCTTTATGTTAGCCACAGATGAAATTTTAAAACTGGCAGGTGCAAAACATTCCTTTAACTATGTTACTTAATAAACCTCAAACTGAAATGTTTTATGTCTAGTTGCTCTTGCTTTGGAAATAGCTTAACTGCTCAGAAACTCTGTACTTAAAAAATATCCAATGCATGGATTGCAAACCGTGCAGGGATTGTTTTTCTTCTCTAGCACACTGTTATTCCATTTGAAATTAAAAAAAATTTTTGAAACACACTGGTAGACCTTGTGTTATTGAGTTTTTTAAAACGCATAATCTGTAGTTCCATTTAGCCTAGCAGTTTCTCATTAAAAACATTATTTAATGAAATGTTTTCAAAATTCAGTTGGAGAGGGGGAATCTGATTGTTTGGACATTGTTATAGCCATGTAAATTTGCTGAAAACATTTAAAAGAAAAGCTCCTGGTCTTGCAGGCATTTAGAGAGAAATATTACTTGAGATAACAAATGTCAAGGCTTGCTGCTGTTGTATAAAAAGTAAGGAATAGATATGCTATTGCTCTGCAAATCTCAAAGCTAATTTGTAAGACAGATTCAGACAGAAAATGTGTACTTTTAAAAGGAACAGAATGAGCTGGATCATTTTTTCACTCTTTCACTCTTTTTGTTTATGTGAAGTTCTGACAGGAGAAGTCTACAGCACAGGCCTATATGAGAGATTCCACAGGAAGATGTCTTGGCTTAGAGGTCACTGAGTATCATTGCTTTTCCCTTTTCAGTCACAAATGACACAACACAACTCAGCAGCACTCTAAGGCTGGGACTAAAAGAGTGTTCTAAGAAGAAATAGGTAAAGTTGTGTTGTGGAAGTTTAATTAAGCTAAATTGATGCCATGGGAGAGCCTTAGAAGTGCATTTCTTAAGTGCTTACTCAAATATCCTTTAGGGTCTGTCCCTTGAGAGATGTGGTGATTCTGTCAAGACTCTGAGAATATATTGGGAGGGGTAAACAACATCAAGGGACTTAAACACCATCTGGTACTTACAGCAAAGCCGTGAAAATCTGAGATAACTCATCGTTTACAGCTGCAAGTAGAGGATTTTTGTAGATTTAAAAAATACTAGTTTTGAGCAGAAGAAGCTGGTAAGGCTTCCTAGTTCAAGATTGATTAATTTATTTGTTATAAAACCAGGATTTCAGAATGGAGGTAAGCCTTTCAAATAATTAAGTTCCTAAGTGAAAAAGCAGTTGAGGTCCTGTGTATGCCTGGTCATACTATTTGTAGTCCTAGTGTATTTTTTGTAATTTTACATAATTGTCCTCTGAAGTGTAGTACAGAGAGCTACATAAACTCAAGCTTGAGCTACCAATTGTATTAGCTGTTGTGGGACATGTACAACTCCCCTCAAGTCAGCACAGTTTAGATGATGTTTGATTCACTGCCTGAGGGATTGCTAAACTAGGAGCTGTAAATACACGGTGTGTTTGTATGTGACTGTAAGTGTTGGCTAATTTTCCTTTCCTGCTAGCCCCACAATCTTTCTGTCACTGACACATAATCTGTCTTGGAGGCACTCTCCTCTCCTCGTACTGTGCTGTGACTCGAGCTCTGACTACTGCAAGGCTCACTTTGGGAAGAATTGTGCTTGAGTGTGACAGGATCGTGGCCACATTCACAGATAGCAAGTCCTGAACCTTTCAAATTCTGGTGATGGGCTCTTTACATGGAAAGAACAGGCAATGATGCAAGGTCTAGACCCTTTTCATGAATTAATGGTCTACAATGAGTGTCTTTATTTGGCCCTAGGTGACCAGGTTATGGGAGACTTAAGACATACTTCAGGAACGTCGAGTGCTTCAAATTAGGAAACTGTAAACACTGTTACAGATTTTTCCTCCAAACAGACTTAAAAATTAATAAAAAGCAGGTACTGTCAAACTAAATCTTACAAAATCAATAATGTGTGGAAGACGTAGCAGTTGTGCTCTGTTGAGTAGCGAGAGAATTCCCATTTACTTTAACTGTCCAATACTGCACCCCAGAGGTGAAAGAGCATTGCCGACATTCCAACATGAAAGAAACCAAAGCACAATGCTCCAGTGCACTTTTGGCCTTCAGTGCTTACTTTAAGCACCATTGAGGAAAATTCTGACCATTCAAAACCATTCTGTGTATTGCCATTAAATTCCTGATTTGCATTTGAGTATTGATAGTGTGCTTTGTTGGGGACAAAGGAATTTGCACCTGCAAGTGCCACTGCATTGCTGGTGAAACCCTGACTGACTGGTGCTAGATGGTTAAAAGTGGGATGGGTCAGTAGGTTCTCATCAAAGTGAGTCCTGAGGATGTATCTCAGCTCTGCTTTGACACCTGCCCGAGTACTCAAGCATCAATAAGCAGTGGAATTCCAGCTAGACCCGTGTTTGTAAATCGCTTTCATCTTTATTCCCCTCCTCATCACATACTCTTTCAGGGCCTCTGAAGTTTGCTGAGCAGAACTGAAATCCAAGAGGAGTCTGGAGACCAGAATATAGGTCAGATTCACGTTTGAGTCTCAGCAAGTTTGTGATGTTTCCATTGTTTCTGATGCCGGACTTAGCTGCTCAGACACAGATGTGTTCTCCAGACATGGCACTGCAGACTGCTTGCAAGGCTTGTTGAACCTGGCAGTCTGCGAAAGCTCTGCCAAATCTGCTGGAGCTCAGACAGTGACCAATCTAGAAGCTAAATGCACCTGCACTACCCCCAGAATTAACTGGAACATATGTATCTTACTTATTAAAAGTAATAATGAACGCACATTACAAATAAAGATGAAGCAGAACCTCCTGATGGATGTGATTATGGCTTGTGCCAAAGAGTTTCAGGTTGCTCTTTGTGAAAGGACCCAGTGCCATGTGAAAACAATGCTTTTAGCAAGGTAAGCAGTAAACATTGTTTGGGGAGCAGAGCAGGTGGTGGCAGAGGTAAATTTTTGATCCTAGGTCTTTGATTCACAGTGTGACCTTGGCAAAATTAGATAATGCCCCTTTATTTTCTCTGGCGTTTTCCCTCTTTTTAAGAAATAGTCTTCTTAAATGGAAGATATCTAAAAGCAAAGTATCAGCACTGCTGCAATTATGTTGTCTTCTATTGTTCTTTTGGTTCTCTCTGGTGAACATACTTGCACTGCACAAAGCTTGCAGTAATTTTCATTATCTCTCTTCCTTTGGACTGACAAGCCATTTTCTAGAAATGTCTGTCTCTACAAAATAAGCACTTACTATATCTGATGTTCATAAAGTGTGGTCAATTTTACCAGGATTTGGGAGCCCTGCAAACCTTTGGGTGGGATGTGGCTTCCATCCTCACTCATAGCATCCTATTCCTGTACCTTGTGTTGCTCATTTTACACTGCATGCATGCAAGCAATCACTTCCTAAGTTTCAGGGAGGGATGCCAGCCAGGTCTTTCTGCCTTCTTAATTAGATAAGTATGAATGTTGCCATACTGAAAGCAGGGAGAGTGTAATTTCTGTAATAGTTTTCATATGTGGGAAAGTAGTCAGTTCCTTTTGGAACTAAACAGTCTCAAATGTTGAAGAACTCCAAAGTGGGGCTTTTGTTCATAATCCTTGGTAGCCCTGTGGTTTCAATGTAAGAAGCTGAGAACTTGCTTCTGTCATGGATATTGGGGTAAATCTCTTCCATTCCTCATTTGGCCTAAATGATTTTAAGTGGATAGCAAGACTGTCTAGATACTGGTTTTGCATAAAATTCTATTTTCTGGATTAAGGAAATTCTGCCTTTAAAAGCATCCTCTTACAAATTAGCCTTCAAATGGTATTTCTTTATAACTCACCACTGAATTTTATTTAAAACCTAAAAAATAAGCAAATTACTTGGAAGGAAAATGACATGCAATGGAAAGTCCAGACATAATTTTTTAAGAATAAATATAATCGCTGAATTTGTCCACTCTTTTTTTTAGCTATTAAGTACCCTGTAGCTGTCTCTCCCTCCTTTTTGAACAGTTACACATCAGCCTTCTCCAGTTTAACTGAATTGTCAGCTCTTCAATACATACAGCTTCTGGTTTATTCTGTGAGGCAGTACTTATATACGCAATATAAAGAGATGCTGTATATAAAATTCTTGCCAGCATAGTAAAGGCATTATGTGCTGTTATAGCTGGTTGTAACATATCAACAGATGTTCAGAATCAACTGAGGTTTGCCCTTAGTTACAGTCAGTTAAACACTATCCCCTGCCTGAAAAGATACCAAAAGATCAGAGTTTTTTCTCCTTCTAGATCCTCAACTTTACGCCTACCTTGGAGTAAAAATTCAGTGAGTTGAAACAACAAGAATGTTATTGATGCTCTGTGCTCTTTCTTGTAATTTGCTTCTGAAAAGTATGCCTTCTTTCACATGTTCTGGTTTTATCTTTGTATTTTTTCCTTTTGTGCACTGATGGACAATACAGTTTCTTCCCTTTTTTGAAAATTCAAATGGTGAAAATGTTGAATAAATGAGGTAAGGCATTTAAGTTTTGTTAAATGTATTAATACAGAAGACAGTTTTAGAGCTCAAAGTTTCTTCTTAATATAAATTGTAAAATCGAACGTATCATATTGCCCTCTGGTGGTGAAACTCCCATGAAATGGGAGTTTAAAATGCCTTTAATAACATGAGGGAAATACCATGTCAAGGAATTAAATTGACAAAACACAATTATTGCCACAATGATATTACAGTTCAATTTTAAACAGCATTTTCTGCTCTTGTTGAATGCAACATCATTCAATTGATAGAGATTTGGCTGGAGCAATTGCAAATATAATTTTGAGATAAAGAGTAGTCATTTTACTATCTTAAAAACTCCCAGTATGATCATTTGTCCTTATAGCCTTGCAGTATAATCATTTACAAGAAAGAGTTTGATTTTAAAGAGAAGATAACAATATAGTCATCTTTCTGATGACACAAACAGCATGTTTGCAATAAAACACGAATAGATATAATGAGAATAGTTTTCTGCTATATGTATAAAGGGCCATAAACTGTGGTAATCGGGTTTTTCCAGATAGTTTTCCATTCTCTAGCAGAACTCTCTACAGATTGCAACTAGAAAGCCAATATTTTAAATGTACTCACTTGTACTTTCCTAGAATGCATAAACAGAAATAAATGATGAACAACCAACAATAAGGTGCCACATTTCACAACAACATGCATTTTTTACTCTGCTGTGAAGCTGCTGGAATGTGCTAGGCTCTGCACAATGTTAGGGAGCAGGCGCCTATCACTTAAGCAGATTACATACATTGCTTTCTGTGAGAAAACAAAATAGAATTTCCTCCTTATTAGTCAATCTATAAATTTTTAATCTCGCAGTTGTGTATTTTGACTTATTTATTTGCTCCAGGCAGTGGAATTTTCTTTTTGTGAAAAGAAGAACCACAGACAATGGTTTAAACATATCTGAACATGGAAGAGTTTCAAAACATCCTGAAATCACTCCTGAATGTCCACCTCTGATTGAAAGTGAGACCATCGAGGCAGCCAAGCAAGGCTCTGATCAAAGAGATGCCACCTCCATTTTGCACATAGTTGACAGGAAAAAAACTTCAGATAAACAGCAAGCTACTTTGGTGTGCCTAAATATGAAAAGAAAACTAATGTGCCATCTAAATGAAATCTCATTTCATCTAAATGAAATCTTTAAAGTGGAAAAGTGTGCTGGTTGTCAAAACAAAAAAAGTGCGCTGTGTGTCAAAATCTTTACTTTTGAGGTTTTTCTGGTGTGTTTTTTCATTTGTTTGCTTTTGGGGGTTTTTTAGTTGGTTGTGTTTTTCTTGTTTTTTTGGTTGGTTTTCGGGCTGGGTTTTTCTCCCCCTCTCCCACTGTTTTTTATAAATATGTATTTCCAATTTGACTTTAAAATTAGAAAAAATAAGATGAAACTCGTGTGATGCTTGTGCCTGCAGTCAGGTTGGAGGTTTGGAGCAGAGTAGACTCCAGTGTATTTTGGGGTTTTGTCTCTTCTTGGGTCTCTCACCCATCCAGTCACCACAAACTTCGTGGTGGGGATACATCAGAGCAGCCCCACAGCAGGTGGAGGAATGGAATTCCTGCATGCCCTGGTGGAGGATGCGAGCACCAGCACACGGCTGCTGTTCCTCAGCTGTTCCTCAGCTCTCACACACAAAGTCAGCCTAGGATTTGTGCTTTCCAGGGTGCTTCCAGTTCAAAGGTTGAAAATCTAAAGGCAATGGAAATAATCTTGAAGTCGCCCGGCATTTTCGGGGGAAAGGAAGGTGTGTTGACATTCCTTGTAAAGCATCAGTGTTGCAATGTACCTTATTTCCATCTCCCAATGTTACACTTATTTGGGTAGTTACAGAGTACACCTGAGATGGGCTGAGGAACCCAGCAATGTTGCATCAGATGCAACTAGGAAAAAAAAAGTATCTGCCATAAAGACAAGCTTTTCAGAAACTGTGTTGAGATTGTTGCTTTAATCTGGAACATGTCAGAAGAGACATCTTTGCCAGTCCTACACCTTCCACACAGGAGGCACTTAGCTCCTAATGGAAAGAGCCCAGCAGCTGAGCTGCACCATTACACAGAAAGCTCAAGTAAAGTTGATTTAGTTGAAGTAGTAAGTGCAACAGTAGACCAAAATAAACAGCTAGCTCAGTGACAGTAATTCCTTTTTTTTTTTAACATTTGCATCCTGCTACCTCTGTTTTGTTTCCTCTCCTGAATACTAAGCACCGTGGCTGCCATTGGGCTTAAAGCCAGCAGGAGATTTCCATTGTACAACAACTGGCTGTATTCTCACCACTTGGCCTCTTGTCATTCCTCCCTCCTTCCTCACTCTTCCTTACTTCCAAAGAGCTTTGCTTGGCCTGCTGAATGCCCAAAGCTTTGCTGGCTGCAGAACAGGGGAGCCTGACCCAGCCCCAGCCTGAGACACAGCAGTTCCTGAAGGGCTGCAAATGCCAGCTGCCCTCCTTGTGGCCCCTGTAGCATGAACATACTGCCTTGTGTCTCATTTCAGCCCAAGTGGCCCAGGATTTACTGCAGCATGAGATTAATCTTGCCTGTGTGTAGAAAGGCTGGAGTCAGAGAGATCTGTGGTAACAGGACCCCTTGAAAAGACCAACAGAACAAGTAAAACCACATTGTTGGTTTCCTGTTCTCCTGGGATTTTGTGTGGCACTTGCATTGTGTTTGGGTAAGGACAATCAGTCTGACTACCACGTTTTGACACTAGGAACTACATTTGTTTTCTTCAGCAGCCATGCAAGGGAAGAACCTTGTGGGCTTTTCCACAAAAGATATATTTGATGCAGTGAGCAGCATGCATTGGGAGTGATGCCTGCCCATTTCTCCTCTTTATGCTGTAAGAACCACACATGCTCAGTGCCCAAAGGTTCCTCACAGAAATTAGGTGGAGACCCAACCTCGGTGGACAACCTCCTGTACAGTGCTAGCAGCCACTACTCCGTGGGGCCAAAGATCCCAGGGCTGAGTTATAAGGGAATGACACAACAGCAGGAGGAGTGAGACAAGACACATATGAATCCTTTCGTCTGATCTGAAGCAGGCAAGCAGGCTCAGTCTATCTGCACTGTACAGAAGGTTATACAGCCAAGAATTTGGATTTTTGATTTTTCTGTGTGTGATACACACGTCTTTCCTCTAGGTGTCTTGCATGGGTCTTCTCCCTAGTGGAGAAGCTAAAACTTACAGTAGGGAATCGGGAATGGGTTGTGTTGGATTACACTCTGATCAAACTTTTCAAAAATAATTGTCCCTTCCCATTGGAAACCAGTCTCTCTGTAACATTCTTCTTACTTCCACGGACTTGTCTGTGGTGTATTTTTCCTGGGGAGGATATGAAGAGTTGGAAAGGAATCTGGAGAAAGCATGTGTTGTCCATCAAAGGGATTACACCCTCTTTTTTTAGACTAGACTGGAATCATTCATTTGGAAGTGACATACAATGGTCATCCAGTCCAGCTGCCAGACCACTTCAGGGATGACCAAAAGTTAAAGCCTGTTATTCAGGGCACTGTCCAATGCCTCTTGATCATTGACAGATTTGGGGCATTGACCACCTCTCAAGGATGCTGGTGTTTGACCACAGTCCCACTAGAGAAACGCCTCCTGATGTCCAGTCTGAGCCTCCACAAGGCAGCTTTGAATCAGTATAGTCCTTGATTACCAGTATAGTCCTTGATGCCCTAAAAAGTCTTTGCTTTGAAAGAAACATTGTACAGTGACATATACACAGAAACTGGAAATTCTAAATTTTGCCAATTTATGTAAAATTTAACTTTCCCATTTCTAGATGCTGCCTATCACCTTATTCTCTGATGTGCTGAGCAAGTTTGGCAAGAGGTGTCTTTTTCTCTCAGTCTCTTCAAAGAGCTGCAACTCTGTTGAGTAAAGTGATAAAACCAGTTTTTTAAAACTGCTCTTTGGCTCAATGAGTACATTTGTGTACTAGCATGGGTTTGTCAGGGCTCTTTTACGCTAATTTAGATTATTTGTGAATTTCATAAATCTTGTTTCTACAACATAAGAACTTTATAACTATGGTGACAGATCAGCTACACTATGATGTAGTGAAAAAAGGCATATTCAGCTGTTTTACCTTACAAATGTTGTGCACTCAGAGCACTCAGACAAGTTTCCTGTAGTTCACACAGTGTACAAAAGTCTGCTTGTCTTTGCCCACAAGAGTCATATAAATAAAATGTTGATATAGATGCAAAATGTGAATTGTGTTTTCCTGCACAAAGCCTTGGCAAAGGCTTTCAGGGCAGTTAGACATGGAGTTGAAAAGCTAGGCATAGAGCTGCACTGCAAAAACTGCAGATTCACATTGGGTCCAGAATGAATTTTAGTTTCTCTGTTCAGGTTTTCTAATAAGGAAACCAAACCCCCAAGGTGATTTTCCGTGTAGCTTTCAATCCCACCATCTCTCTGATGTGAAGTAGCCACAAGATCAATCCTGTACAGAGGTTGACAAGTAGAGACAGAATAATGCTTAAACCATTATTTGAACAGAACAGCTGATTAAACACCTCTCAGGGCAGAATATATACTGTAATCCCAAGAAAATCAACAGAGGTTGAAACTGAGCTAGGCTCTAGGTAAACCTGGCATTCTATGTTGGCACATTCTAATTTCTTAATTACATGAGAGGATCTTAGCTTTAAGCTGGCACATTTTTGTGATCTGCATGCCTCCATCTGTCTCTATATTGATAGATCACAAACCAAAATGAGTCCCTCTGATCCACCCTCCTTGCATACATTCATTTCTCTCCTTGCTCTCATGAAATTCATTGATCACATACTTCCACCCAAACCTCTTTATCTTTGTTTCCAAGACATTGCTGAACTTTTCCAGGCATTAGCATTACCACTTCACTACTTTTTAACCTTTCACTGGGCCATAGAGGTAGGGACTGGTATTGCTTTCAGGACTTGCTGTTTCTGGTTCTGAGCAAGGGATGTTCCACCCAGCTAATAACAACACTCAGAATTTGAATATCACCATGTTCTGTTCTGTGGTCATCCCTACTCTTTGCCACACCAGCCACTCCCTTGGCTCCAAATCCCCCAGCCCACTGTTATTTTGAATTTACATTTGTCCTAAAACCCCTCTTATGCTCTGCACCTTAGGTGATTTTAAAGGCACAGCAAAGTTTTATCAGGCTTTTTGCATAATGATGGGAGATTAATGGCATCTCCCATCATATGTGGGATGCAAAGTTGTTGGATGCTTGGGGTGAGGCTGATTAGCATGAATTCATCATCTGTAGTTTCTTAACATTTAATTCTGAAGCCAGTAATAGGGTTTTTTATGCCCCTAGGCTGAGAGGAAATGCTGCTGGAAACACAGACCTGCTGACGTCTTCAGGGACATACAAAGCTGTATCTGCTCCCTTGGCTCCTGAGACCTATATATCCTGCCACCCTGAATGTATCAAGGTCAGAAATTGCCAGAGGGAATTTTTGTGGTGATGAGGAGGGTTGCACTGCAGCAACTCCCTGTCTCTGCTGTTTGTTTCAGTTTTCCCGCCTTGTTTGTATTTTGCTTCACACGTTTTCAGGAACAGAAGGGCTCAAATTAATCTCCAATGTTCAGAAAGCATTTCAAAGATGCCAGTAACATCTCTGTTGCTATTGTAAAAATGAGTTTTCCACCTCTGTCAAGCGTGGCATAATCAGCATTCCCAGGGCAGTCCCACCAGTGCTGGCCTCTCCCTGCTGGCCCTGCTCACTGAGCCACCCCGTGCTACATCTGACTCATGCGTTTTTATGCTGGCTGAACAATTACTCTTTGAGATGAAAAGATTCCAACCTATGCATGGCACAGATTTCTTACTCCAAGTTGACAATAAATGTTGGATGCATGAATCCTGTATGGGCTGGAAAGGGAGGGGTGGGGTTGCTTTGTGGCGCTCGGTTCCCACATCTGATGGTACAAAACTTATAAAGCAGTTGGTGCCAGAAGCTGGATTTTCACAGAATAGCCAAAGATACCATGGAAGAACTTCTCTGTGGGGGAAATGTGGCTGTAAACATTATTTGGACACAGCAATCTATGAAGACAGAGGTATTTACTTGAGTGAGATTGAAAGGGTCAGACTTAGCCAGACTTGTTGTTTCTGGCAGAAATAGACTCCCCAGGTGAATCTAGTAATTTCAAGGGATCTGCTTGTAGATTTAGACAGCATAATTTAGCATATCCTTAGCCTAGAGAAATCTTCCCCATCTGATTTCTCCTGTTATAAATGCCACTTACTTCAGTCAGGAAAACAGAGGAGCTGTGAAATGTGCAAACAGCCTCTTCAAATAGCTAGTTACTTATTGCTCAAGAGGACAATAAAAGTTTCATGGAAAATGTCAGGATCCATGCAGAACAACAAGCTCACTGTGCTGGCTTAAGAAGGGATGCTGGCACATCTGGCGTGAGGGCTGTATCTGAGTTTGCTGATGTCTTTTATAGGCAAGTGCCCTATTGTGAGCAGTTGACTGGTTGCTGTGGCCTTTGGAAGCTCACAGGTAGATCCTGCACCTTTAGTCCTGTGCAGGTCATAGCACAATATCCTATTGTCTCCTCACCACTTTGCAGGAGTTACTCTGTGTCCGAACCAAGACGATTTATTTCCCTTATAAAATCACTCAGGTGTGAACTGAGAAGGTCATTGATCATGTGAGGGAAATTCAACATAGTCCACTTCTGGCACTGACTCTCTGACAGAAAATGAACATAATTACATTCCATATTCTTTCTTGTGTTGGAAGATGTCCTGCAAAATATTACTGCATTCTCTTTCTCACTTTCATATCCCCCCTCCCTTTTTTCCTCTTTTCTCTGCCTGACACTAAAAATGAGTTTTAATGAAGATATTGCTGCCAGTAAGATGGTGGGTATATTTGTTTCATGAGCCTGTTCCAATAAGTAATTTAAATGCTCTATTATTTCCTTTTTCAGCTCTGGATAGCAAAGTTATTGGTATTTGACTAATTTTTCATCCTTGGATTAAAATATAGCAGTAAATACAACGTCAGCTGCAAAGAGGAACTTTCCTAAGTACTGGGATTTAGAGACTTGGTTTGATTTTTTTTCCCATTCTCTGAGCAGTAATTACTGAGGTAAGTGAAACTTCTGGGAACTGTTATTTCAGATTGAATTTTAACTACTTGCTTTCTAAAAGGGAAGATATGAGGCATAAACAAGAATAAATATGGAATACTCAGTGGAGGACTCCCAGGGAAGGCAGAGAGTAAAGTGTTAATGCTAGGTTTTATGTCCCTTACATTTAGGTAACAAAACATTACATAACTCAAGTGATGGCTACTATTCTAATCTTTTTATCTGGGACAGGGCAATCTCCTTCCCTGAGGAGATATACTCAAAGGACATTTCAGGTCCAATTTTACTTTCCTTTTTGGAGAGAGAGGTGTTTACAGCCCTATCACTGGGAAAACAGAGCACAAGTCTTTAAGAGTAAAATATACTGCAGTCCCTATGGTCATTGCTGTGAGACCATTGCCATTAGACCTGGCTCCTATGGTGTGACTGTGGGGGGCAGGAGGGGAGGAGAAAGGGAAGGGGAAGAGGAGGAAAATCTGATTGAATTCCACCCTGAGCTTTTCATTATACCTGAAATGACTACTTCTGTAAGCAGTTAAGTTCAGAGTGTGACCCACAGTGATCTCAAACTACACAATTGGACTCAGAAATGAGTGGAAAAAAGAAGCTGAAAGGTCTCGTGGCTTTTTGCGAGAAGATGCTTTCAAATAGGACAGATTCTGAATTCTCAAATGACAAAGAGAGAGAGTTTCTGTAGCCTTTTAAGCTGCAAAAAACAGAGGCTTTTTCTTCTGTGTTGCCAAGAGAGCCCAGGTTCCTAAAACCCCGTGGGACAACCTGTCACTGTTTAATGTGGAGCATCATAAAGTGGGAAGCTTGAAAAGCTACCTGGGACTGGAACACACCCTCATTCTAACCTGTGATTGTTGCAGGACAACATCCTTTCTAGCTTGTTTCTTTTAAACACAGGGTAGCAGAAGGTGAGATGAGAGCAAGTCGCTGAAAGTCCTCCTGTCATTGAGCAGCACAGGAGAGTAGGGGTGGGGATTGCAGCATTTGCTGAGACAGATAAACAGAGGGGTTAATGTTAACAAGTGGCTAATAAGGTACAGCTGCCACATGGGCAGTGTCTCTTGCATCAGATACTCAGGCACTTTCATCGTGGCTGCTCAGACAACAAGACTGGAATTCAAGCCTGCAAACTGATGCAACAATGCTTCTGGAGCTGACAGCAAGGGATTAGTTACCTCTTTGATGGAAGGGAGTGAAAGAAAAACTCCAAAACATATAGTTTAGTATCTGAATTAGAATACAAAGCAGAACCTCAAGAATAAATCAGTGCTGCAGAAAAATGTGTGAGATAGGTGAAATTTGCTGTCAAAATGATAAACTGACCTTTAAAAAAAAACCTCTCCACAACTAGAAAGAGCCTGTATTTTACTAAGGATTCTGCTTGGGGAAAGGCTTAATGGGAAAAACATTAGGAATCCCTTCAGTACAGGGGGGACATCTTGGAGCATGACAAGGCTCGGGTTTCTCAAGAAAAGTCCCTAAGTGTTTGTATTCTAAATTTTTTTATGTGAGCATTTTTTCATGCACAATCTCCTGAACATCTCTTTTGTATTGCAAATGGAACCCTGGGATCAAAGTATCTATCTTATCTCACATGGAATTATGAAAAATTTGTGGGCAGACACTGTTACACAGCTGCTGAGCAGCAATTGACAGGGATCTCTCTCTTCCAGAAAAAACAGGGTACTCTGTGACCAAGCAGGCACTCATGGCTGGTTAGCCCTGTGATGGGCTCTTGAAGGAAGGCTGCAAGTGTGAAGTTGTGAATCAACTAAAATCTTATCTGAATATTCTTTGAATAGTTTTGACTGCCACAGAAACTGTTAGACATTTTGTGCTGTTCAGAAATTGCAAGTGTATTAGCTGCCTTATGAACGATTTACAAAATGTAAATTTTCCTGTGTTAATAATAATTCTTTTGAAGTAGTAACCATGAAGTAGTAATAATGAACTCTGTAGAGTGATTGAATAGACTTACCTTTTCAAGTCTGTGGCATCAAGGCTTCAGATATGTAGAGGAGAGGAAAAAAATAAATACTTCACATGGACAGCAGGTCCCTCTATTTGATCAGTACCCAGTTAAATATTTGCTTCCTAATACAGCTCATTTTGTGTATATTTATTTGTATGAGCACATATGGCCCTGTGCACTCGTTGTACAACAAATATTCACTGTACTAGTCATCATGTTTCATTCATGTTTGAAACAGGAACTACCTGATTTTAGGTAAAACATAATACATAAATTGCTATTTAAAATTATTTTATTGAATAAATTAGAGAAAATCCCTGAAAGACATGAAATAAAATGCACACTTGTAAAACATGCTATTGAGATGGGCTGAGATAGTGGGGTTGTTTGAACATCAAGGAAGAAGACAGTGAAACAGCCACAGTCCATCCATGTAGAAGGACTATTATAAAATGTTGATCAATAATTTTCTCTCTTGTGAAAAAAAAAAAAACCAAGATAAATCAGCACTTTTTGTTGCAGAGAGGGCTTGGAATGAACAGTAGGAGACACTTCTAACTGGAGTGTTACATTGGGTTAATTTTGAAGATTTTTACAGCCATGACAGTTTTTGAAAGCAGGTCAATCTGTCAAAGACAGTGTTGGTTGTGCTGATCTTGTCCAGACTGCACAGATCCCTCTGAAGCCCATGGATGTGACACCAAGCCCAGGCTGTGCTTGGGAGAATGCAAGACTTGGCAAACCTCAGAAGGAAGTCAGAGGAGATGAGGCGAGATGAGGTGTGGGGGCTAAGTGAAAAAAGATAAAATGTAAACTCATGAGGTACAGATCAATCCAAACTTGACACATCATTTTCTTCCTAAATACAAGTCATTTTCTTGACAAGAATAATTTACTGGATCTCTTTTTTTTCTTAAAGAAAACTGTTAACTGCATTGAAGAAGATTTGTTTGAACTGTGCAGGAGTTTGAGACAGTTCTGAAGAGGAAAAGAGTGACATTGAAGGGGAGGGAGGTACTGGTAAAGTATCTCATTTGCAGCCAGTCTTAACAATTCTGTTACTGACTTTGAGATAAAAAGAATTCAAGTACTGATGCAATGCAATGAAATTCATTTAAGCAAAGTGCAAAGTCATTGCTCTTAGGGAGACATAACAAGGATTTCTGCTATATATTTGGAGATAATTAGTTGAAAATGTTTAAAGGATGACTGCATGTAGAGAGAATGAGATGCTAGTAAGACAGTAAATGAGATTTTGGGGTGTGTCAGTAAAGTATTTGGTAGCTATTAGAAAGAATAATGGTTAATTGTGCATCCCAAACTTCATCTGAAATACCATTTGCAGTTTTGGTCACCTATATGCAAGAAGGGTAAGGACTGAGAAGCACAATTAGGGGAGCAGAAATACATGGGAATAATCTGAAAAAGTTTGCTTAGTCCAGAAAAAGGCTGAAAGGAAAACCTGTAAGTCAACAAGGGAAGTGAGAAGAGGTACTTATGTGCTAGAAAGCATATAGAAGAGAAACAAATAATTATAAAAAATAGGATGTCAAAAAGGAAATTCCTAACCATTGGGTATTTTAATAAACAGCTTCCTGATTATAAAGGTGGAGGTAAAAAGTGAAATCCTAACTGCTTTTAAAACGGAGCTTGGCAAATTCATGACAGGAGATATATGGGTTGCTATCATGGTAGGAGGTGTCTCGCTTCCTTGACTTCCTGTCCTCCATTAATAAACAAAAATGTCTTTTGTTTTCCCATGCTGCTGTGGTAACTGGGATGAGGGCTGCCATCCCGGATCAGACCCCCAGGGTCCATCTCATTTGGTAATTTGATTTTCACAAGATAAAGTTTCAGAGAAAGTACAAAACTTCTAAACACAACATGTAATCTAAAGTGCTCCTGGGGGATTTCTCTCCTACTCAGCAAAAGGAGAATGGTAGATGTCCTGAGGGAAAAGAATTTCCACCTCTTACAAAAATTTACACGTGATTCTATCTTCTGTGAGTAAGAAAGTTCTTTATGTCTTTATACACTGGAATTTTATGAACATGTATTCAGCAGAATCCATGGAAACTCCTGGATTCTGCTGAAATCTTCGCCTCAATATAATCTGAAGTAACTAACTGCAATGTGTGAATTTTCAGCCTTTCATTCCATGGACTGCAACTTTGCTTCTTCATTAGAGGAGGACATAAATGACACACCTTTACACTTTATGGAGGTCTAGGCCTCTTCTTTAGTAGCACTCTAGTGAGGTCTACTTCTTCCTATCAGCTGGGAGTATTTCCATTCCTCCAATACAATTTCTCTTCATAGAATCAAGGCATCACAGAATACCCGGAGTTAGAAGGGACCCATCAGGGTCACCAAGTCCAACTCCTGCCCCTGCACAGCACAGCCCAAGAGTCTCACCCTGTGCTGGGTGTCCTAGAACTCTGTCAGGCTGGTGCAGTGACCACTTCTCTGGGGAGCCTGTTCCGATGCCCGGGCACCCTCTGAAGAATGAACAGTAGGAGTTTCCTGATACCCAACCTAAACCTCCTGTGACACAACTTCAGGCCATTTCCTTGGGTTCTTCACTGGTCACCAAAAAGCAGAGATCAGTGCCTGCCCCTCCTCTTCCCTCATGAGGGAGTTGTAGCTGCAGTGAGGTCTCCCCCCAGGCTGAACAGACCAAGAGACCTCAGCCACTCCTCACATGGCTTTCTATCCAGACCCTTCACCACCCTCACTGCCCTCCTTTGGACACTCTCTAATGGTTTCACGTCTTTCTTACACTGTGGCACCCAAAGCTGCCCCAGCACTCGAGGTGAGGCCGCCCCAGCTCAGAGCAGAGCAGGACAATCCCCTCCCTCGCCCGGCTGGTGATGCTGTGCCTGATGCCCCCAGGGCAGGGCCGGCCCTCCTGGCTGCCAGGGCACTGCTGGCTCCTGTTCAGCTCCCCGTTGACCAGGAGCCCCAGGTCCCTTTCCATGGCACTGCTCTCCAGCACCTCCTTCCCCAGCCTGTCTGTTCATGCAGGGCTGTCCTGGCCCAGGTGCAGAATCCAGAACTTGCTCTTGTTAAAATAAATGTGGTTGGTGATTGTCCACCTCTCTAATTTACCAGGTTCCTCTGCAGGGCCTCTCTGCCCTCGAGGGAGTTTTGTCTTTCTTGAAAGGCTTTTTTGCTCTTGCATAGTTTTTGAACTGATGTAGTGAAAGACAAACAGTGAGCAGTTTTTATTTAACCCACTGGAGAAAACCTCCACAACTATTTTCTACTTTTATCCATCTTTTCAGAGTTGTTTTTTTTTTTTTTTTTTACAAAATTGTAGTTAAAAAAGATATTAATTCCTTAAATCTGAATAATGAAAAGTGAAAATAAGGTTCATAAATTCTGAGCTGGATTTTCACACATCTCTTGTACTGAGTGCCATTTCCAAATGTAACACAATTAGTCAGGAAAATCTGTACTTTTACTACTTTTAAGAACAAGACAACTGGGTAGAAACCATTATTTTGCTGGTCATGTATCAGGGTTGTCCTTCCACAACACTCTTGTACACACGAGGAATGCCCATGTCAGGTAATTGTCTTAAAAATCAATTGACATCTCTACACTTCATTTAAGTTTTTTGCTTCACTTGAAAGCTAAGCAGAATTCAGATTAAAAGACTGATACAAATAATCTTCAGAGGAAAATGCTAGGAAAGGTCACAAGCCAGTAGATTTTTCTCATGACTGAGCACACACTATCCAAACAGGAAACTCGATGAAAAGCTGTCCGGAGCTGCTGACGATGTTTCAGTTTGGGACCACTAGGTGTCAGGCAGAAAGCAGAATTCACCCTGCCTGAACGGCGCTGATTTCATCCTGGCAAAGCCTACAAATTCACCTAAGGAAGGGATGTGGAAACAAGCTCCCAGCTCTGGACTTGCTTTATCTGCAGGGCTGTGTGTCACATCTACTGCTCAAGCTTCCTTTGCACTTCTCAGTGTTGTGCAGCTTCTGGATAAAAGCACTCTGCTGAAAGCCGAGCCTCACTGGCTTAGTGAACTTAAAACCACAAAACCTCTAGCACGTGGGAGCCAACAAATCCTTGTTCTAGCTGCTTCTCGCCTCGAATGATTTCATGACACAAGGATAGATATCTACTGCCCAGTGTCTGAGAGGGACTTCCAGGAGCTCTCTTGCTAAACAGGCAATGTACCTGAATGTACAAAACCCACCAGTCTGAGCTCCAGAAACAAGAGTCAGGAGAGAAAACTGAGTAAAGGAGAAGAGAGGCAAAAAGGGAAAGAAATCAAATGAACTGAGCTGCTATCCTTTGTACTCTGCTATAAATCAGTGCTTTGTTCTGTGATATCAGCTGAAGGTATGTTTAATCTGGCTTAAGTCAGGCCAAGGAATGATGTCTGCAAGACTGGATTATAACTATTTACAATCCCCACCTGCTCAGGGGAGGAAATCACAAGTCTCACATTCCCATACACTTGGCACATTGGTTATAACAGCAGCATCACATTATGTATGCCATTTCTACATATCTTAATGCTAGGTTTTCTAAGTAACCTGCTTTTAATCAAATGCTTTCAAAGACCTGCTAACCAAAGATGAAAATCCACAAAATGTTTGAACAAGAACATTAAAATGATTATTTCTGTTGGAAAGTAATAATAATAATTTAGTTTATTAAAAATTGTTTGTATTAATGACATTTTAAATAGAGATTTTCAAGCAATTGGTTCTAACAGTACTTTCATTAAGAGATTAATTACTTCACCAGGTTGCTGTCTTTCTTTATGTATTTGCTTTCTCCAGTCAAAGGAGTGGAATGAATCTGAAAAAAACTCTGGCTTCTGGAGAGGTTTTTTTCCCATAGTCCCCAGTAATTTCATGAGCTCTTTAAGAGAATTGCAAATTCTTTAAGAATATTGCATACAGTGGAGGAAGCATAAGAATAACAAAAGTAGTGCTTTGGGAAACTGCATGTAAATGAGCTGAAGTCCCCCTGCTCCAGACTTAGAACTCTGTCTGCATAAATGGACCACCTGGAAAACAGCAGAGTGTAAATTTACATCCTGCGTCACTGGATTTTCTGAAATTGATTAAGGAACTGCAAAGCAAGAGATGAGAAGATGTGACATTTTATTCAGCATCTCACCTGGTATTTCTTGCACAATGGTGCATACTGGCAGCTCTTGGGAGTGGGTCTTGCTGCTCCAAGCCTAGAGGAGAGGTCTGTGCTTGGGGAAGTCATGTAAGTTCTGTAAAAGGTTTAACAAAGGAATTTTGGAACATGCTGCAAAGGAGGAGGATAGCAGATTTTACACACAAGCACACACAATATCACAAGTAGGAAGGCAGAAAATAGTTTTTCCTGAAACATATGAATCATCAATTTGCAGCTCCAGAATGACTACTTTATGCAAGATGCATAACTTTCAGGAATGTGTTGGTGAAGTGGAAAGTCACTTAAGGAATTACTGTGTCATAGAATACTTATTAACAGATAACAGAATGAGCTGTGCTATGTTGCCCAAATTCTTGCTGTTGTTGGAGAGATGGAAAAAATGAACACATTAGAAATCTCCTGTAAGATCAGACCACTGTTGTGTTAAAACCAGAATTTTCTCACTGCATAGCAATGGAGACACTGTTTTGTGAAAGCATGTGAGCTGCCACTTCTCTGGGTGGCTTCAGTACCTTTCAAAGTTGTTGTATTAAGGGTGCTGGGGCTTGTGTCCTTCCTTAGTGCTACTCTTTTAGTACCTCTTTTAGGCCTGTTTTTGAGTGTATATAATCTCTTTTTGAACCTGTTGATGCTGTTGCCTCAGAGTTCCCTACCCACTTTGTAAAGCTGTACTCCTTAACCAGTTTAAATTCTACTTTAAAGTACTTGCCCAGTTCCCCCTATGACTGGTGTTGTTTGATATGGCGATTAACAGTTCTACCTTTACTTTATCTGTTTCCTTCTTGTTTTTGTTTTACTTCATCATACAGCTTCTGCAGTTAAGAGCTTTTTTGTATCTCCCAGATTTTTGCATCATCTCTTGTGAATGTTTTACTTTGTATTCATGTCTGTGCAGCTCTCTTGATTTCTCTACATCCTCCTTGAAACATCCTAAGGGATTTGAGGTGTGTCTGCACCAAGGACCTTACCTAGAAGAAAAATTATGTCCTCTTTGCTCCTTGTTCTGAGTACCTTGGTTGGTGATTCCCAGCATCTTGCTGCTTTATTTTGGCTGTTCATTGATTCCAGCAAACAACAGCAACTCTGAGATTCTAATTTTAATTTTGAGTTCAGCGTTGTGTAGTTGCCATTTAGAATTCTTTTTTTTCCCATAAGGGCACAATTTTGTATTTTTTCTTATGGAAGATGACCTGGAAAACTTTCACCCATTCAGATTTGCGGGCCACTTCTGGAATTTGATGCCGTTGTCAAGGAACACAACTGCTTTAGAGAAGCAAGATGTTATTTTATCACTTACAGAAATTGGCACTGCAAATTTCTTGTCCAAGGAATTGACAAAACTGTTCAATAAAATTAGTCCCCAAACATTTTTTGTGTGGACTCACTTTAAATGCTTCTTACTGAGAAGTGTTAGTTAAATGCCACCACTTGTTTCTCATCTTATAACAGGGTTTAAATTAATAAAGGACCTATCTTTCAGTCCATGGCAACTTATTTTCTCTACTAGCCTTTGGTGTAGCACATTATCTGTAGCTTCCTGAAAATTGAGATACTTGCATCCACTGGTGCAGCTAGTTTCCCCCCTTAGTGCACTCAAAGAAGTCCAGGAGGTCCCTGAGACAGATTTCCCTGACACAGATTTTCTCTCTGTTGGAATCCTATCAGTTGCTTAGCAATATTTTCCTGTTTGCTCATGTTCTGAGTGGGTTTGTGCTAATATCTTACCATGGCAGGGAGTCGGAGTTGGTGCTCTTGTTCCCAATATCTCCCCTGCACCCTTTTAACCTTTCAATTCTCCCTCTCTTGTGTTCACAGCTGAGCTTATATTTGGGGAATGCTTTACCCACCAGACTAAAGTACACTGTGGAAAGTAATGAATTGAAAGGAAAGAGGGAGCAAACGAAGCTTGACTGCAGTTTATTGGTGATGGCTCTGAAACAGAAGAGCTGCTTTGTGCTGGCAGTGAACAAAGTCCAGCCCATGTTCTTGGAATTATATTTGCAATTTTAAAATACTTATTTGTATTTTTAGCAGACAGTGCACTTTTTGATAATTGTTTCATAGTAGCTTGATAAATGCTGAACTGTGAAAGATCTGTTGCCTTTACTAAGATAGTAATTGCAAGGAAGATCAATATTTTATGGACTAACTTTGGAAGGATGTAATTTTAGTAGGATTCAGTATTACTGATACCTAATTTTCAACCTCATGACCTGAGTCCTTTTGAGTCTGTCTTAAAAATAGTAATTTTGAACTCTTTTTCTTTGTGCTCTAGTTCTTTGTGTCATGGGATGTTTTTAGATGGTGCTAAGTGCTGGAAATGAATCTGAAGACAGTGTAGGCTAAATTCTGCCAATTCTGTCTCCAGGAGTTTGCAATACACTGCTAGTACTGCAAGTATTGGCCATGCTGCTGGTTTGTAAGGGAACAGCTTAGGCCCCAGCCAGATGCCACATAGCATTTGCTTCACAGAATCACAGAAGGGTTGGAAACCTCTATGGCCATCAAGTCCAACCCTTAAACCAGCACTGCCAAGTCCATGGCTAAACCATATCCCCAAGTGCCACATTCACACTGCTCTAAAAAAACTCACGAATGTTGACTGCATCACTTTCCTGGAAGCCCATTCTAATGCTTTACCCTTTCCATGAATAAATTTTCCCTAATATCTGATCTAAATCTCCCCTAGTGCAACGCGAGGTCATTTAATCTCATTCTGTCCCTTGTTGCCCAGGAGAAGAGACCAACCCCTCCCCTTCCACAAGATCCTTTCAGTCGTAGAGAACGATAAGAGCAGCCCTGAGCCTCCTTTTCTCCAGGCTAAACACCCCCAGCTCCCTCAGCTGCTCCTCACCCTTTTGACATGAGTTGTATCTAAGGACACTCTACACGCTTCAACAGGGACGTGATTTGGCAGGTACAGGTTCCAAGTGTGCAAATCTACCATTTTCATGAAACCCTGGGGTACATCAGATTACAAGAGAGAGCCCTTCGAGGAGAAACAGCTGAGACTGGAAGGCAGATTAGCACTCTGTGAAATCTGCTGTGCTGGCAGAATAGTCCATACACGCGAGGGAATGTTTCGGGAACTTTGGCACACATTTTCCCCAAGACACTTTCGTCTTGCCTCAGAGATGCTCAAAGAAAGCAGAGACAATGAACACAAAAACCAAAGAGTCAGTGTGAGAATGACAGTGTTACACTAAACCTCTCAGAGGCTGTGTCAGAGGACAAGATGATCGAGTATATCCTTTATGTAAATAAGCATAATAATAGTAATAATAATAGCAACAATAACAAAATTCTGCAACTGAACAAATGTTGAATGCAGCACTCAATACATTAAGTGCTGCGCTCCAGTGTTCATCAGAGCATTTATCTTAATTTTTTTCTTGGACGCAGAATGTGCCTGGTAAGAAACATTGGCCACACGATGGCAGCATAATCCAGCGAGACTGAAAATTTGGCTGTCCTTGCTGGGAAACTGCGGTTTTTGGGCTCTGATTGTTACAGAGCCACAGAACATCTCAAAATGAAGCGCTGGCAGGCGCTGAATAGCTCCTTTGCGCCGTGCAGCCTAAGTGGCACAGTGGGTTAGTACTGTCGGCTTTTTCTTCTGGAGGCTCGGGCTTACATCCTGGCCGAGCCTGCGAATGAAAGCAAGCTGGGTGGTCCCATCCCAGTCCCCGTTTGTGCCTATCACAAAACCACGGAGCAATTTGGCATGGCCAGGGGCTGCTGCCCGGGAGAGGAGCGGGGCTGGAACAGCAGAGGGACTGCAGGTTACGAGCAAGGTGAACTGCAAGGCCTGTGAGGGGAAGAATGACAGTCACCATCCGCCAAAGTTACTACTGTTATTCTGAATGTATTTGCTTGAAATCCAACTCAGACCATTATTTTATCCTTCTCTCTTTGCTACTCATGGTCTTTTTGCCAGTGGAAGGAGCCAGGGAGCGCTACATGATTTGGCCTGTTTTTAGGTATAATTATGAAGAACTAATTAATCTAATTTCTGTTTTGAAGAGAGGGTAGAGTAAATTCTTACATTCACCCAAGTAACTAGAGCACAGGAGATGGAAGTGCAGGGATACTACACAAACCTCCAGGGTCTGGATGATCCCTGAGATTTGGCCCAGGTGTCTGTGTCAGCCCCATTGCACAGGCTCTGCACAATCTCAGTTCCTCTGGAACCCCTGCTGCCAGGGCAATGCTGTTCCCATGTTTCATTGGTCAGGAACCAAAACTCAGAAAGGCTGAGTCATGTTGAAAACTGAGAATACTCCTGAGACCCGAATCTGGGTATGTGGGGACCTGTTGTGGGGGGACCTCTTGATGGAGAAGCTGTGAAAACAATGAGTAAAGCCATGAGAGCAAGTGGGACAGATGGAAAGAGGAATGTGGTACTGTAGAAAATGGGAAACCGATTCAGATTTTGAAAAAGAAATGATGCAGAAAATGAACACAAGTTTAGGAGCCAGAGAAATAGTAACAATAGTGGACAAATATCAGTAGAGAGTTCATTTTTTATCATTTTAATCAAGTATCAAAGCTCTAAAAAAAGCTAATAGTACAATGAAGAATAAACTCTAAGTAATCAGGAATACCAGAAAAATTTGCAATGTCTGGAGAAAGGAAGTTGTAAAGAACAAAGAAAAAGCATGAATATAAAAAAATACTGCTGAAAAATGCAGTTTTTGAGGCAAGTGCTTGTGAAGCTGTGCCAACTTCTATAAATACAATTGGCTTTAAAGTGAGGAGATATTATAGAAAAGTTGAAACATTTCATTCTGACATTTTCCCAACAAAATGATTCAACATTCTATTTCCAAGTTCAGTTCATTTTACAGCTGAGTTTGTTTTAATTTGAAATAGAGTAAAAGCAATCTAAAAGTGAGATAGGTTTTTTTTTTTAAGCAAAAAAAAGTTGTTTCAATGATTCCCTGGAAGAATTATTCTCCCCAGTTTTTCAGTTCAATCACTGAAGTGAAAAATCAATTATTTGTGCAGCCCTAGTTGTGTAATGAGGCATGTTCAAGAGAAGCTTTGGTTGGAGATGCGGGTACTCCTGTCTTAACATTTTGGAATTTTAGATATGTCTGTGTGTCTCAGAGACACCTGAGGAGCTGGGTGGGGGAAGGGGGAAAGGAAAGGGCTCATCATGAAGGATTATATCCCCTGTCTACTGCTCTCTGTTATCTGTAGAAATCTTGTTGCCTCGCTGATGCTGCAAGCCTGAGTTTCCAGTTTTGCATGGACGTGTGGAAATCTTCTCCCACCTTATCCTTCCAGGATAAGCCAATCCCTTTAGAAAGAGGGAAATCCTGGCAAGTAGTGATCTCTCAGTCCACCTTAGAATTCTTGTCATGTCCTGGGGAATGGCTGATCACACCAGAACCAAGCTGGTCATGCACTGATATCCCAACCAGGACACTGTTGATCGCACGAGAAGCAAGATACACTCTTCAGTACCACTTCTGTTGTAACTTTATTAAAACAAGCAAGGGTTAGCTGAAAAAAAACGCCTGAAATTTCTGGTCTGTTGTGCCTGCATTGGAACACAAATGTCACTTGTGCGAGTTCAGTCCTTCAGAAGAAACACTCTCCTGTGCCAGGAGTTCATTTTCCACATGCATAATCACTTTGCTTTTCGCCGGCCACACACCGTTACAGAGACACGAATTCTTGCCTGAGAATGGCAATGCTGGTTTGTCCCGCAACTTCTAAATGAAAACACTGCTGAAAAGTTATGGAACAGCAGAGATCTCGCTTGGGCACGAGGGCACGGCAGAGTAAGCAAGGCCACTGTGCCACTAACATCTCCAAGGGAGAGGCTGGAGCACGGCCAGAGCAGGGCGGTGGAGCTGGGGAAGGGTCTGGAGGTCAGGTGGTGGGAAGGGTGTCTGAGGGAGCTGGGGGTGCTTATTCAGAGGAGAGGAGGCTCAAGGGGAATCTTATCACTCTCTGCAGCTCCCTGAAAGGTGAGCGCAGCCAGACAGGGCTTTGCTCTCCTCCCAAGTGTTAAGTGACAGAATGAGAGGAAATGGCTTCAAGCTGAGCCAGGGGAGGTTCAGGTTGGGCATCAGGAAATATTTATTTCTTCACAGAAGGGGTTGTCGGGTATTGGAACAGGCTGCCTGGGGAGATGTTGGAGTCATCATCCCTGGAGGTGCTCAGGAAAAGGATGGACATGGCACTCCATGGTCTAGTTGACAAAATATTGATCAAAGGCTGGACTCAGTGGTCTTGGAGGTATTTTCCAAACTAAATTATTCTGTGATACACTAGTCCTCTTTCTTTACACTCTTTCCATCATTACAGTAGTTCCAGAGACACAAAGATACCTACCTGGATCCGGTGAATGAAAATGCATGTAACTAGAAATAAAATTGTTAAAAGTTATGTTCATGTGCCCTGTAACACCATGCCTTCTCTGAACCTTTTTTATCTCCAATTTTTTTCACAAAATTTGTTTACACTTAAAGCACCACAGATGTACTGGTAGAGGTCAGTTTGGTGTTTTGCTGAAGTATGCTCAGGAAGGCAGGACTTCTCCCTGCTGTCTCCATTTGCTCCAAACAACACAACTTCCCAGATGCAAGTGGTTCAGCTTGTATCTTTTATATCTTTTCAGTGCCTCTGATGAGATATTCACTTTCATTAGACAGTAAATGCTAGCTGAAGGTTTTGCCAAATAAACCCAGTATCATAAACCACTTTCATGGGCATAATAGTGAATTGGCTATGAAGGTTGTAATGTTACAAAGCTGAATTTGGGGTTAGATCATCTAATTATGCTTTTTTTGTTGTTATTGTTGACTTGGCGTGTTTTTTAGTTTTCTGGGTTTTTTAGATTATTCAGACGTTAATACACATTTATAAACTTGAATTTGAATGAACTTTGGCGGGGTAAACACTGGTTCCTTTAATTCTTAATGTTTCTGCCTCCCACCATTTACTTCTTTATTTTTGATCATGAAACTGAGTAAGTATTTGTAGCGAAGAAGCCCTGTTCAAAGCCCTGCTGTACAAAATGGCCTGTAATTCCTGAAATCCTATACTATGAGTTCCTCATCTCTGGGATTGTGCAAAGCTTGTGTTACAGAGCTTTTGAAAGAAGTCTAAATCACAATAAGAGCAGTAATGTAAAACTATTTTTATTGAAAATACATCTACAAAGTAATGTTTCTCAATCCACTCTGGGTGCATACCAATGCAGAACCAGTGAGGGATGGGGAAGGGAATCTTTCTATAATACCTGATTTCCATAAGAAACAAAGTTAGTATAAAAAAGATCACATTCTTTGTGACACAATTCATTTTTCTCAGCTGATGTCATAGAAAGACAGCCTTTTACATTGTCTTTGCAATGTATTTCCAAACAAAATCTTAACAAAAATTTAAAATGTTATGCCATAAATTCTACAGTTAATGTTTATACACACATTCTGAATACAGTATCTATATAAAAATATCTCTAATTATATATCAGAAAATGCCTGTCTGTATCCTAGATTTGCATTCTGTTAGCAAAAAAACCAAAACAAAACCAAAAATGAAAACAAAAACAACCCATATTTTCTTTCGGTCATTCATTTAGAGATTCATTTAGAGCTTTCTTGGTTTGATGCTCAGTAACCTATATTAAACCCTGCTCACTTCATTCACTTGAGAGTTCTTGCTCGTATTTTCTGAATTACTCAGCTGGAGAAGATTGACAGGAATTTTCAGTCCCAAAAACCAATCTTGCCAGGGAAAAGGTTTGTCTTTGACCAGCATGCTAACATTTCCGCTACAGTTACTTGTACACCTTTTTGATGGACTTTAAGTGACAAATACAACATATTGAATATTTTTTGAATGGGACAATGCAAAGGGATCCTTAATTTCTGTCATCAGAATTATTTTGGCAAGGGGGCAAATAAGGAAGAAAGCTGAATACTTCCACAAAACAGATAATTGAAAATTATTGTGCCTGCCCATTTATTATTTTTCTTGCTCCCAACTGCATCTTCATTATAAAGCTTTCTGGTCTAACCTCTCTAATAACGCAAGGCAAAAAGGAAAAAGTACATAATTTGTATTTCTAGAAAAGGACTTCTTCAGGGAATAATCTTGAGCAAAAGAGCCACTGTATTACAAGTGCATTGTTTTCTTTTTTTCATTCTTTCCTTATCTATTCCCTGAAATTTACCTATAATATTTCATTTAAAAAATCCTTTCTCATTAAAATTTCAACATATATTATAGTATTTTTTATTATTTTTCAATTTTCATATATTTTCCTAATAAAATACGAAAACATCCATTCATTTTATTTTCCAAAGGCTTTTATCTTCTTTTTCAGGTTCTACTGGTAAACTTTCTAGGAATTAAAAATTCACATTAAGACAGGGAGCCTTCTCCAGATGGCAAAGTGTAAATCCAGTTCGTACTTCTATAATTTATTAGTGGATCATGAATTTGGGAGGTTTCCAACCAGAAAACCTCTGCTGGTCTCAGGGATTCAGATTCAGAATGCAGCCCATTTAGGAGCTGAACATCTCACCCTCTGCACCTTCTGTGGAAGGATGGCATTGCCTTCTTATAATTGCTTATTAAGTAGCTCATTAGTGCATCCAGAGCGTGCAAATTTTTTCATCCAGAGATGAAGACACATTTTCTGTCCCAGACCAGGGCCTTGCTCCTACAAACACACACACAGATTGTTTAACTGGGTTGTGATGTTGAAATTAAGGGAGCAAATCCAGATTGGAAGCACATACATGCATATGTAAATGCTTGTGAGTCAATGGGGGCCAACTAGGCTAAATTTTTATAAAGATAAGCTGAATCTAATTCAAAAAACTGTCTAGATAAAATAACTTCCTCAGAAATATTTCATCTCAGCTGGTAAAAGTGCTGATTTGGGGGTATTTTCTTTTCTTTATTTATATATCTTCCCCCTTTTTATCCCCTCGATTAATCTCCTGCTTTTTATTTTCCTGCTAGTATTTGAACAATAATAT
The DNA here is from genome assembly GCF_035770615.1 of Melospiza melodia melodia. Classification (NCBI taxonomy): domain Eukaryota; kingdom Metazoa; phylum Chordata; class Aves; order Passeriformes; family Passerellidae; genus Melospiza; species Melospiza melodia. The sequence goes on along the minus strand of NC_086226.1, from coordinate 11,707,386 downwards.
AACACTAGAGAAAAACAAAATCAGATAAAATAGCAAAAGTCCTGTTAATTCACTTAGCTGGATGCAGTTATCAAGTTAGAAGGGTTGATTGTGTGTTTATAGATGTTAGGAATTTTGCAACAGGTATTTAAAAAAATAAAACCATTTTCAGGTTCTGTTATCTTTTTTTACTTTCCAGTTCATAAAAAAAAAAGAAAAAAAAAGATTCACAGGACTGAGTAACATATACACAATCTCTTTTTTTATCCCCAGTTAGCATATGTCTAGCAGGACCAGTGTTGTTGCCTGTTAATTTTTTTTTAAGTGGGAAGCCAACATGTACCATGATCACTGCTAGTTTGGAATATATTTTCATTAATTCTTTCCAGTGCGAGCATAAAGGGAGAAATCAAGGAATGGATGAAGTTGGTGAATTCAAGATATAAATCGCTGGAAAAAGTGTGTGTTTTCCCACACTTGCAGTGTTGAACTCACGCTTTCTCTAGCCTACATCTTGGTTTCACTATCTATTGGTTTCTCGTTCTCGTTTTCTTGCGAGATCAGTTGGTATGGTTTCTTCATCTCATTCTCCTCTATCACGGAATTGCCCATCTCAGCATCCCTGTTCTTCAGCTCATGCCGTGATAAATGCTCAACAATTCCTGCTCCAATGGAGTCTCCCAAGACGTTGGTGGTGGTACGAAGGCGATCCCTACGGAAAAGGCAGTGAGTGACTCCATCCCTTGCTCAGGGAAGCAAGCAGACTAGGTGCTAAAATGGCCCTCAAATAGGTACCAGGTGAGTCACCTGTTTTGTATACACTCACTTATCTGAACTCTTAATGCCATGATTTCTTCTACAGACATTAACAAATACAGCAGGATGTGGAGTCACAAAATGTGCTAATGCTCTCAGTAACCTCACAGCAAGAAATGGTCGTGTGATGAGGATGGCAAAGGGAGCACATGGTTTCTTGGAGCCAGCATTTTGATACTCTTGGATATCAAGAGTTTGGCTTTATATCCTCTAAACGTGTAAGCTAGCAAGAATTTACCTAGTTAATCTTTACCTTGTTTTACCTTTACATTGATTGTCTCCTGACCATAAAATATGATATGTAATTTAGGGTGGAACTGCGCAGGAATGACTCAAATTAAACCACAGAAACTCACCCCTCTCAGAGGGCTCTGCCCAGCAGTTGCAGAGGGCAGCTTGACAAGGAGTGACTGGCAGTGTCAGTAGGAAAGCACCCACCTACCTACATCAGGTGGTTGGATAACCATTTTAAGGCATTATGTTCTGATAACAACACAAGGCAACCTATTTCAGAGATCACTTGAGGAGATTGAAGGGTAAAAGCCCCCAGAAAGGCTAAATAACACATGTTAGATGAAATAGAGGTTGGAAAAAGACTTCCTTTCATTTATTTCCTGGACCTAGGTATATATTTTTAAAGGTGCCTGTCATCTTCTACAGATAGACGAATGGAAAAACTGAGGGGCAATACTTTGTGCTGTCAGTTACACAATTATTTTTAATTTCTGCTTTCATGGGGTAGACAGATGAACCTTTCCTAGATTAGATAGTCAGCAAGGCTGCAATGAATTGGTTGGATCTGATTCAGATCTGAGTCTGATTTAGTGAAAAGTTTTCATTGTCATTCTAAAAAACATAAAAGAATAAAGCAATTCTTTGCTTATTTAATAACAGTGTGTCTGAAAGTTTTCTTAGTATCTGAACAATACAGGTTTCTGTGTAAAATTTGCATGCAAAAGGAACCATAATTAAGCAAAACCCCTCACCATCTGCTCTAAGAAAATAACTTGCTAGCAAGAAATAGTGATTCTTTTAAACATTTGTTTCCAACTGCCTTTCAGAGCAAAACAGTGCAGTATAGCCACAATGTGCCTGGCTATTTCACTTCTGAATGTGGTCTAAGCCTCTAACAATAAAAAATACTTACAAGAACCAGTCCACTGCGATGATAAGAGTGATATCATCTGTAGGCAAACCCACTGATGTGAGAACAATGACCATGGTGACCAGTCCAGCTTGAGGAATGCCTGCAGCCCCAATACTGGCAGCTGTAGCAGTGATGCTGTGCAAAGAGATGGCAAGAACAGTTAACTGATTTCTGCAATTAAACTGTAATAAAAGCTCTCCTTATCATCTGTCAAACTTTAAAATCAGACATAAAGCAAGAAGGCATTTACTCAGTATTAAATAAAAAGATGAGCCTAGACCCTTATCTGAACACCCTGTAGCTGCAGGGGACTATAACCCTTGATCCAAAGTGTTTCACTAAACCTCTATCCAGAAACCTTGAAACATAATTTTGTTAGTGATAAATTCCCAACTAGATGCCAAGGGCCACAAAAAACCATTATAGTTACATGTCCCCACCCACTGAAAAAAACTCTCTCCACAAGCTCAAACATGTTAAAAGAAAAGCTGAGGAGGTATTCTGTCCTGGCAGATCTAACACATGAACTTTTGCTCTCTGTCCATCTCAGTATAACTTCATGCCAGGTGAAGTCTCTGTCCTCCAGCAGCTGCTGTTCTGGCATCAGAAAACAGAAAGCTGCCAGAAACCCTGAGTCATACAGTCCAGTGACTTCACAGAAATATCCTTGTTCACACCTAGTATAGGGGGAATTTGTTTCCTCAGGTGGTTTGCCTGTAGCTCTAGTATTAATGAAAGTGAAACAATTTCCTTGGAGGGTGAAGGCAGATTTTGCCTTAGGTTAATGAATATTGAAATAAACTGGTGGGTTTTATGGAGCACTATATCTGAACTTTCAGTGCTCCTATGTGATAGATATGTGTCTTTTTCCCACAGTGCCCTTTGCTGACACTCCCTTCTTCCGCACAAATACACATCACCCCTTTTCCCTGAATTGTGATAAAGAAAATGAAATTAAGCAAATCAGTTATTACTGAATGCTATAAGTAGTGGGTTGTTTGCTGCTGTATTTCCAACAAGAGGGGTTGTGTGCTTGAAAACATAACCTGTGTTCACCATTTCCATCAGCCAATTGTAATAAAATTGTGTAACTGTTCCTTACACAGGAACGTGATGGTCTTCTGAAACCAGGGAAACACTTCCTCCTCTAGCAATAACACTGTGATGGCTTTATGCTTCAGCTTTGTACATGCATTATAAACTACCTGGTACTCATTATAAGTCTGTAGGTCCCAACAGCTGCATGAGTTCTTAAGAAAGAAAAATTTGAAATTAATTAAATTTTGTACTTGTTTGTCTTTATTAAAGTAGTAAGGGGTGCATCATGTTACAGTTTTGCTAAAAGTTTATCTAAATGAGAGTATATGGTGGGAGTCCTTCTGTGTGAAGAAGATGGAAATTACTGATAATATGATACTGTAGCAGTTCTTGATTTTAGTTCTAATGCTTTTGTTTAATCCCACTTAAACCAGGAAGGGGTCATCACAAAGGTGCTTTTTTAAAATGTAGGTAACAGTGATTTCCATACCTGATTGTGATAATCTGCCCAAAGTTCAGATCAAAGTTGTTGACCTGTGCAATGAAAATTGCAGCCAAAGCCTCATATAAAGCAGTTCCATCCATATTAATTGTAGCACCAACCGGGAGTACAAATCTTGTAACTCGTTTGTCCACTCCATTTATTTCTTCTAGACACTTAAATGTAACTGGTAGTGTTGCAGAACTGAAACAGAAAGAAAAAGATAATATATAATATAAATTCTGCAGAGACGGAAAGAGAAGAATGTCACATTACAATCACGAGACGATTCTGTCGTAGTTCTTATGTGATCCACCAGAATAGGGCTTGTTTTTTTAAGCAAATACTGAATTTAAACATTTCTAATGGTGAAGGTTCTCCTAACGCTCTTGGAAACTTTTCCCAGCTGTTAATTACTGCTACTTTCTATGTAATCCCTAATCTGAATGTGTCTAAGTTTAGTGTTTTGTCACAAGGTTCTTCTGCCAGGCACAGGGATCTATCTAAAATTCCTGCTTCTCAGTTTTAAGTCATGGAGCTGTGATTGAATCACCCTAAGCATTATTTTCTTGAAGGTATACCAATTGGACTATTCAAATCTCCAGGAACAAGCTTGTTTCCTCTTCTTTTTTGTGGGCTCTCCTGCAAAGGGCATTTTGATTGATGGTTACATTATTTTCCCATCTATGGGCTAACACCAGTAGGCAGCTAAGCACTGCACAGCCACTCATTTGCCTCCACACCTTGATGGGACAGGCAAAACAGAAAGGAACAGTAAGAACAAGAAAATGGAGGCATTGAGAATAAAAATGTTTAGTAAGTGTGGGTGAAGTTTGAAAGAAGAGCAGGAGAAAATAAAACAATACAAGTGATACTTAGAACCACTCCCACCGATGGACCAGTGGCCAGCAAGTTCTGGAGTAATGTGTGGCTAGCCTTCCTAAAATCCTTTTTCCCCTTTCATTGCTGACTATGATGTATGTACATGGAATATCTATTTACTTACTTTGGTTCATCTGTCTGGCCGTGTGCCCTCCCAACCCACTGTGAACCCCTCAACTCACTGTGGGGGCAGAATGAGACTGTGCAAATACTTAGCAACACCTAAAATGTCAACATGTGATCATTGTTGTTTTGGCTAAAAATACAAAACATGGCAATATATGAGTAGCTATGAAGAAAGTTAACTGCATGTCTTGCATGTCTTCATCTGACCAAGCCAAAGTAAAGAAGTTTTCCAAGACACAGCAATTCAGCTTACTTGATCCTAGTGAAACCTTCATTGCTAAATACTTAGCAGACTTTCAAGTCTTTGAAAACTCTATCAATATTGATAAAATACTGACAAAAAATAAAGAGGGGTTGTGGAAAATTGTGTTAAAAAATATTTTTGCTTACAGTCATCTTACAGTTGAATTCTAAATGGTTTTTTAATCCACTTGCAGTATAGTATGCTGTCTTGCATCAGCCTAGGTTTTTACTTCAAAACAATCTCAAACACCAAGGACTTAAATTTAGCATCACAGAATATCTGATTGAAACCCCCTGTCTTTAAGGCACATTTTTAAAATCTAACAAAATTGCTGATGTTTTATGAAAGGTCAAATGGTATCAAAATGTACACTTTATTGTAACGTTCCTTTCTGCCATAGATGCAAACAGTTTTTAAAATTCACATGACATAACTCTGACCACCTGCAAGAACGAAAGTGGCATTTCTGTTGTAGGTTCTGTATCCACAATTGGCTATCAGGATTTTGGGCACAAAATGTCAGCTGCCAATAGGAATCCCCTCAGGACTTTTCTGCTTGCTGCTCCATTTTGCCATACATATTCTTTGCCAGCTCTATCCTTAATTATCAAGCCGCTACAAACTACTTAGAATATCAAACATTAAACAAAATTGTTTCTTAAACCAGTAATACTAAAATAAAGATATGGCTTTAAAACATTTTGTTATACCTGGAAGATGTTCCCAAAGCTGTGACTAATGCCTGGATCAAGCCTCCAATAAATACCCACGGGTTCTTCCGAGTGATCACGAAGTAGAGAAGAGGTAGGACAATGACAGCATGAATTAGCAAGCCAATGATAACTGTTACAGTGTACATGGCAAGCTGACCACCAATCACACCCATATCTTCCATCTCAACAATTTTCCCAGCAATCAAGAAGAGAATTCCAAGTGGAGCATACCTGCAAAAATCAAATCAAAACAGCATTACAAAACAAAGTAGAAATTCAGTAGAAACCCACCCGTCCTGTTTGGGTTTATACGCAAAAATGCAGAATTTCACTATTCAGGAGCAGTTAAAAAATTTAACTCTTCAACTCTTAACAATTCAACCTGGATTGAACCACAGCAGTGAGTGTTTTTGGTGGGGTTCAGTGGATTCAACATCTGGTGAGGATTTCAATGGATTCAACATCTAGCGAGCCTTTTGGACAAGTAGGGAAATGAATTCTCCTTGGAATTCAAGTGTAACATAAAAGCTAGTTTAGCCAATCCTGTTGTAATTCTGCCTGTGTGAATGAAGGCTCAACTGATATATGTGTGTACTATATCAAACACCCAGCTCTATTCCAGTGTTGTTTCCCACAGGGAAAGGTAGTTTCTGTGGGGAAGGAACCCATACAGAAGTCTGATAACTTCTGAAGATTTCAAGTTGCTTCTGATGCCTAAGATTTTTACCCTTTTGTATTTTTCACATAATTGCAGCTTTATAGCTTTGGCTATAGCTTCGAAGTTTTTTCCTACCTTTCTTCCCTACACTTAGGAACAATAAGCTAACCTTATAAATGCATTCCTAAATACTGTTTAGTTTTATTCCAAGAGAAGCACATGGGTGTTCTGTTTTCCAACCAGAATCTGGACCAGACATATCAAAAGTAGGGCAAAAGAAACCTCTAGACTGCTTCCAGTGAGGCAGGACCCCAGGAATAATTACCTAACCAGATAATCTTTTAATTGGACAGTGTATGATAAGTATAATAACAGACTAACCATTTTTAAATGGTAGAATTAATATACCATGTGCGACTTTTGACATATGGTGTACCTGAAAGGTTTCAACTAAAGATTTGCATTTATATTCACTCTAATGTTTTTGTGAGGGTCTGTTCTATTTTCCAGGCATCAATTCTGGCTATGTTACATTTCATCCAATGGGATGATATATTCATCACCACGAAGAAATCCGTATGTCAAAGGTTGGCTGCACAGGTGGGATGAACTGCTTTTGCCTACCAGGAAGCACAGCTAGAGGTGCAGAAAGAGCTGGTGCTGAGCATTAAACTCAAACATAATTCTGCTGCAGCAGTAATTTAGGTACAGCCCCACTCCTAAATGTCCCCTTGCCTTCTCACAGTAAGATACCATGGAATAGAATCTATCCATGTATCTCAACTGCCCTTTATGTGATCAAGTGCCTGTGGAAATTTATCTGAAGCCACTGCTTTAACATTTTAAATGTGCTTGTGAGGAGAAAAGGTTTTAGTTAATGGAGCAAATATACTTATTTTTGGTTTCATATCTAGTATGGCAGTATATATGTGTGCTCCTCAACAGACTCTTGCAGTTGATTTGGTTTTTACCTGTAGTAAAGACGGCAACAAGACATAATTTCTTTTCAAAGTTAAGCTTCTACCTGGAGAATAATGAATCTTAATTTTTGAGAAGATTTCATACCTTGAGGGAAAAGGTATTTATTTACCTACTGAACACAATAAAGAAAGCAGGAAAATTATGTGCATGTGTGAGCAGTGCAGCTACAATGCAAGGATGTGCATGTAAATCCCACAACTACAGGAACCAGTTGCGTTGAAAAATTATGATAACAAGGTCTTGCTGTGTAGAAATAAGGTTATGGGAGAGGTTTGTCAGTTTCCTTTAATGAATTCAGAGTAGTATGTAAGGAAACTTCAACAGCTTACTGCTCTAAGTGCTGTCTTATGAAGACATAAAATAGGTCTGATAAGGGTAGCAACTTCTGCCATGGACCCTGATTTTTCTCATGTCAAAAGTGAAACCCACTGGAAGAGTTGGTATGTTTGGGCAGATTATGGTCACAGAGAGTTACAGCTCATGGGTCCACTCATGAAAAACTTCCAAGGTAGATACAATCTTATTGTCTGACTTTCTGCCAAATGGATTCCTGCTACCCAGTGCCTGACTGTGATGAAAAAATATTGTTAGTAGCTGAAAAAGGAATTTATCGAAGAGGCACTTACCACATGATTAGAGCTACCAATCTCATGATAGCCTCATTAAGGCTATCAAAGAAGTCTTTCAACGCCTGACCTTGCTCCCTCATGCTCCCAATCACCAGGCCAAAGCTTATTGAGAACACCACCAAGCCAAGGGCATTCACTCCATTCACAGAGCCTGGAACAGGAACTATCTCCTCTTTCATTCGGGTGAGAGCTTCCATTGCTTCTGACACGTTGCTTATTATGGAAGTCACTGTGGATGTGTCGTTGGGTGGAATAGCTACTTTAAACTTTCTCTTTTCATAGTTGGTTTTGAACTGTTAAAAGAAAAGAAAGATAGAAGTTCAGTGAATCATATCAAACAAAGGTTAAAATCACCAATTAAATTATTATCTAAGTAAAATGTATTATGATGAATACTTGGTTTTCCTGAAAACAACAAAAGTCCTTTTAACTTCAAAAACTAAATCTTCAGCTTTAGCTTCTGGAAATAATTTTCTCCTAAACAGACTGAAGTCAAAGATGCAAATGTGTCCTGCTCCTATATTCTGTAACAAGACTATTGACTCTTAATTTGCATTTTATATAAATTGCCATTTTTCCTAACAACAAAATTCCAAATGTTTATAGTCCTTTTTTTGGCTAGTGAGAATATTTTCTTGTGCTCTGGACTTTCTTTATTTCTTCATCTTTTTGTATAAAAAAAAATGAGACTGAAGTTAGATTAAATATAACATACCTCTTTTTTCTTTTGTTATGGCAAGCCATTAGTTTGTTTTGCAGAAAAAGTCACCACATTTCTTAATTAGAGAATATACTTTAAATGGTCTATACTTTAAATGGTCTATACTTTAAATGGTTCCTTTACGGAACAGACAATTCACTTTCTAAATCTCAACATGGTCCTAAATGTCTGCTTTGAAAACCAGACTTTCACCCCGAAATGTTTTACCAAAGAGAAATTTACAGCCTCAATATTTCTATCTGGGCTAAAAAAGCCCTGCTGCTCTGTCCTGGCTAAATTTTGTTGAACACAAAGTATATTGAATATTACTAGGATGCTCCTCATGTGTCTCAAGATGCTTAGACCATTAAAGCAGCAGAATGTTGCTGTTGAGGTTATTCCACAACTTTGATTTCTTTTTTCCTTTTTTATTCTTTTTTTTTATTATTTTTTTGAGCTACCAGGAAAGCTCCAATTATCCTTACTGATATCTGGAGACCTGTTGAACGCTCCAGAAGTACTTGAGTGAAATGAAGCAATTATGACCAAGATGGGAAACCTGAGTATCATCATCTTTCAACACCAGCCTGATTTAATGTTACTTTCTTCACCTGAAAAGTTTTATGCACTCCTTCCCCATATTTGAGGTACCCCCTAAAGGCCCTAAGTCTCTCAGAATGTCAAATAAAACCTGGTAACTGGACATCTATAGAGAGTTTCTGAATAATATGTAGCAGAACCAAAATTCATGAGGGACAGATGCTCTTGAGTTTTGAATAAACTTTGTTAAAATCTTTCAAGATTTGGGCTGTACAGAAGTCAGCAAAGAGCTGTGTGAGCAGTTGGCTGACAAGGAAAAGCCCAGTTCCACTGCCTCACCCACTCACATCCAGCCTGTGATAATTCTGGTTTGAGCCCTCAGTGAGACAATTCTACTTTTTAAAAAGTGTCAGGAATCTCACCAAGCAAAAAATGTCATGATTTTTTGGGTAAAGCCTGGGGATGTGAATCAGCTCAATGGCTGTTGAAGTGTCAGAGAGGGAAGAGCACAGAGACTGGAATTACACAACCAGGGAAGAAGGGATGGGGATGTCTCTTTAAGTAACATAGGGGTATTAAAGTGTAAATGGAAAAGTAATATAAGTACTCAATAAAGTGTTTTTTATTCTGTCTCGTCAGGAATGTCAAAATACTGCCTAACAATTTACATCAAAAATTCTGGGTTTTGTTTTGTGTTTTTTGGGGGGGGGGCTTTGTTTGTTTTTCTTTTTTCCCTTTCCATTTCCCTTTCTCTTTCCCTATCTTATTCTCTTTCCTTGTCTCCAGGTGTGGTAATTTTGTTATATTTCTATTTTTATTGCTGTTTTTCAATAGGAAAATAAAACCTTAGGTGCAAATTCATTAATGCAAATGTCTGTAACTATTTTGCATTTGCAGGCACACAGATTAGATGAAAGTAGGAAAGCAAGCTGTTTAATGAGTTCTGGAACAATAAGGTCTGGAATTAAAGCATAATTTCTTTTGAAATTTCCTATTAATTTCCCACTTTCCCTAGCACATAATAATTTACTTGGTTCTGAATCCCCTCTATTATGCTCAGGTTCTTCTCTCATTCCTACCTGGAAGGTCAAAAGTGTGGAATCCACGTGGCTACAAAATTGTGGTGGGGGACTGAGGAGGTGTTGGGAGCTATATGGGGAAAAAATATAATCACGCAAAGGTTTTACCTTCAAAAACCCATGTTAGAAAGAATTTTAGGTGGTAATAAGAATATGGTTTCATTTTATGGTCATTCTGCAATTCTGTTACAGCAGTAGCATGCCTTTAATTCATTACTTAAGTCTCTTTTGGGGTATAATATGGATTTTAAGAACTCACTCAGCTAAGTCCTTTTCCATTTCAGCCACAAGAGTGGCCCACAGACATGTAGGTCTTTTCTGTTTGCTCACTTATTCATCAGATTTAAGTATTCAGAAATATTGCTACAGAAAATAATAGTCTTTCTGGAACCCCTTCCAGAGGAGGGGAGAAACAGCTTATTCAGAGTGAGATTCAAAATGTTATTCAGAGTGAGATTCAGAGTGAGATACAAAATCTAAGCAACAGAAACCAGAGCAACTTTATTTCCACTGGAATATTTACTAGAGCCACTCTTTCTTCCATTATAGCTGACTGAGCACCAGGGGATCCCTGTGGATTTTCCTGCTGTGGATCTCTCTTTCGCACAAAGTTTTCTACCAAAAGCCACGAGAGGTTTCGTGGTGAAGCAAAAGAAATCAAGGCAAACCAGACACAGGGAACACAAGGGAAGTATCTACTGAGGGAAAAAGTGTGAGGCGTTGGTTGAATTTTATCCTTATTATTGCTTTTTCAAATGACACGAAAGGCAAAACATAAGATTGCTTGGCCACCTCAAAATGTATTTTGTGTGTGTGAAATGGTGGAAAAGCCAACTGATCATAGGGAGTGACTGGATGAAGGACCACCTTCAGGATGTTAGAAATTGCTTTGAAATAGCTGAGTTAATAGCAGGGTTGATTATTATTGCTCTGCAGAGAAAGTGGTGGTAAGAGTTAATTTTTTGAGCTTTTATGATATTCCTATTTTCAGCAGATCTCTATCTCAGTGGCAATCAGAGTTATCAGCTTTTAATGTATCTGAAACTGACAGTTTAATTTCACATTGTGACTCTGCTGATTCTTGTTCCTTTGCAACTTTCAGAAATAGAAGAAATTTGGCAAAATAAACCACTCATTGTAGCCTTAAGGGTCTCAGAAGAGAGAACAGAGGTCCATACACTGACAATATGTGATGGGCTAGGCAGTATCACTAAAGTCCTATAATTTTGGGAGTAAATAATTTAATTAAACTTCCAGGAAGAGGTATTTTTGCCTGGTAAAATTTTAGATGCAAAATACTCATAATTTTTCCTTAAATTAATGCACTTAGAACAACTGAAGAGTAAGACAAATGCTATTTGAATGTGTTAATTTGAACTGCCTTCTATGAACAATCATATCTGCAAGTAAAATGCAAAAGTAATGAATTTCTGGACTTTTTTTACAAGACATGGTGATAATGATCAACTGGAAAATTAATTTTAATTAACTTAGTTTACTATGAAATAGACAATATAGATTTTTGTATTGAATAATATGATGAATCAGTTGTTTACACTTTGGTTATTTTTCTGATTTTATTAGTGATACAAGATATCCCATCATTTGACTTGGATATATGGAAGGACTTTTGGAGAAGCAATATTATAACCTGGCAGCAGCATATCCCATTGGTTTAGCTTGCATAAAAGGTAATTGCAATGGTAGCTATTCTGAAAGTTCATAATTCACTGTCATAATTTACTCTGTCATTAGTACTGTCTGCGCTAAGTCTGTATGATGATGCAGCATTTGGTGAATAGTGATTTTAAAAGTAACCAGTTTGCTTAAATGCAGCTCTGAAAAATTAAAAAAAGATAGAGATATTCCGTCTTCTTCATTAGCTTTTTTTTCCTTTGCTCTCCATATGGATATGTGTGAATGCATTCCAAATTTTCTGCATAAGAGTTGATGACACAAGTCATAATATATCTTAATCACCCCAAATTATCATGAGGAATAGACACCATATATTAGTTAGTATTCATTTCTGGATGTGTGATTAACACTTACAATTCCCTTGATAATGACAAGTTCAGGAAAGAATATATAATTAAAAATATCTCAGAAGAAATGCAGTTATCAGATGCAGTTCTTTAGGCTTCAGCTGGCATCAAATTCTAACCGTTCACACCAGAGTGAGAGAGTGACCCTCACCAGATTTTTAGGTTGATTCTGTTTCTCTTGATTTTGCAAGTTTGCTTGTGTTTCTTCTGCCCTTTGATAGACCTCCAGAGCACAGCATGAAGAACAAGATACTTAAAGCAGTATCTGCTTAACAAGCAGACTGCTCACCACTGCTCAGCCCCAGGCAAGACAGCATTTTTTAATTTAGCGAAGAAAGAGAAATGAAGAGATAGATAGTGGCCAGAGCTGAAATATAAACCCAAAGATTTCTTTAGATCTCCCTAAACTGGGGTGAATGCAGGGGCATCGAGAAAAATTTGAACAAAGTAATCTAATTTTAGGTAAGTGTGGAATATTCATCTGCAGTCAATCTATTCAGATTCTCTTGTTACTCATAAAAATCACAAAAGCCTCATGAGAACTGTGCATAGTGAATGTCGTGACAGGTCATATGAAAACTTCTATCATCAGAAAACATGTTATTTAGATTAACAATCTGCTGTTCAACAATCAGCCTGAGAAGGCTGAGATACCCAATGAGTTCTTTGTCTCAGTCTTCACTGTCTGGCATATCTCCCCATATCTCTCAAGTCCCTGAATCTCCAGCTGGAATTTGGAAGGGCCACGTCCCTCCCACTCTAAGCAAAGGTTTGGAATCACCTAATGAAAGTGGATGGATGTGTACAGAACATGAAAAAATGCATCCCAGGATCTTGAGAGAACAAAACCACTCTCCATCATATTGAAAATTCATGTCAGTCAAGTGGAAAATGGAAATACCTGGGAAAGAAAAGGTGCAAAGAAGGAGGAAGAGGAGAAGTAAATGAAAGGGGAGGCAGCTTTGCCTCGCAGTCTTGTTGGGAAGAAACAGGAAAGGGAATCCAAAGGACCAAACAAATGAAAGAAGAACAGTAGAAAATTTAGGAAGACATTTCCTAGATGAGTCCTAATGTTCCAGTCTCCCTCCAGGACTTTGTGTCCCTGCAGCAACCTTATAAAAGCATTGCCAAACTCCACTTAAAATCTCTCCCACTCTGGTTATGCTCTCCATTTAATTTCACACCTCCAGTGGCTTCCAGCACAAACTAGGAAAGAAACCTGCCTAAGGATGCTGCAAGACATAATGTGCACATCTGATCTACCCAAACATGAGATCTAAATGTGCAGTGCATATTCCAGTGATGATTTCCAGGTGTGTGAAGCTGTGGCATGGTGTTACACATGTTGATGAGGACAGCTATGAGAAGTACTGTGTTCTGACCATCAGACACGGCGTTACACAAACAGATTTGTGCCAGATGGCTCATTCCCCTTCATAAATCTTCTGAGAAACATATGAAATAATGGATGGAAACTTTTGGAAAGAAAATTGTGGGGTCAGATGTACAAAATCATCTGGATACCTAAGAATGTTATGCATACTTGTAAGCTAAGATCTTTTTTTAACAAATCTGCTACAACTAAATAACTTCTATGTAAAAATCTAGAGTTAGGTACCAAGTCCAAAAAGTAATGGTATGACAAATTTAAAATGCTTGGTACTGCTGCTGAAAGTCAGTAAAAACTTTCACTGAATATGTCTGGTTTTTCTAGATTGTTTTTTCAAAACTCCCTTAGGCTTTAAAGCCCAAGAGAAATACAAGGTACTTAAATGTTAACATAATCTACAGGATATCTTTAATTAAGAACATGGGTTTAGTACTGCTAGTTACTGAATCAAGTTTTCTGGTACAGTAGAATACTATAAAAATAATTTTTAAACAGTATTTCAAAACTGGTGAAGTGTTCCTATAACTCCTAAATGAAGATGTTTTCAGGAATTCAACTTTAAGTTGCATAGGGTTAAAAAGAGCACTAATTTCCAGTTTAAATTTGGTAATAGTGATTTCCATTTCTTTTTGTATGTTTTTATCTTATTTAGCTCTGTTCCCACTTTTTTTTTTGTACTTGAATAGTTTCTCAGTAATTTTTTTGCTCTATATGTTGTACTCTTTTGATAATTCCAACAACTCCTCCCTTCACTATGTTCATTTTGCATGAATCTATGAATGAAGAAAACTGAATATACTCGTTATCCCAAATGATCACATTCCTCTGGCCTTAGTTTGTGTCTTGGTGTTCTGTCACTTAATGTATATCCTAGAGCTGAACTGAACATTTTTGGTGTTTTTGATGATAATTTGCTATGTCAAAGAAGAAATTACTGTAACTTCTAAAGGTTTACTTCACATGTGTTGAAGAGCTACTAGGAGGTAACCAAACATGCCAACATGTGCAAGAGCTGAGTCATTTGTTGCTGTGACTTTATAATATTGTGTTGTGCCAGGGTCTTATCAGCTTCTTTGGCATTTTTTGATATCCCAACACAAAGTGCTTGGACTTTCTTGTCATCTGTAAATTTAACTGTGTGCATCTTTTGGCAATGTCATTCATAAAAATATCAACTGATGTACTCCCAGCCCTTCAGCAACTTCCATTGCTATCTCCACAAATTTTAAAATTCTTGCAGTCCCCTGTGCAACGATTGTACTTTTGTCATCTTAAAAACACTACTGTTTCTCAGAAGTCAAAAAACCCCCCAAAAAAACCAAAATAAAAAACTTCAACCAAAACAAACAATAATAAAACCAACAATAAAATAGAAAAAAAAAAAAAGAAAGAGGAAATGAGCAATATTATGGAAGAAAGATGGTAAAATTTATGTTTCAGAAACTTTGTGGTTTTGGTAGTAGGTTTGTTTTGTGTATTTTTCTTTTTTGTTTATTTTAAGTCTCTACTTTTCCCTTTAAGGCATTTATATCCTGCACTACAACCAAGATCAAACTAATGGCCTGTTATCTGCTTCAATAATTTCCCAAATCTTTTTGGAACTGCAGTCTGGAAGACTCTTTGATTGCTTTCAAGAGCTCTAGATAATAACTTCCAAACTTGAGAGATTTATGAAAAATATT